>NC_135306.1:209702064-210047685 GCF_048772815.1 Callospermophilus lateralis
GTGTGTGTATTTACAGATATGTATGTATGTGTACATATAAATAAAACACTCTGTGTGTGTGTGTGTATTTACAGATATGTGTGTATGTGTACATATAAATAAAACACTGTGTGTGTGTGTGTGTGTATTTACAGATATGTGTGTATGTGTACATATAAATAAAAACACTCTGTGTGTGTGTGTGTGTGTATTTACAGATATGTATGTATGTGTACATATAAATAAAACACTGTGTGTGTGTGTGTGTATTTACAGATATGTGTGTATGTGTACATATAAATAAAACACTGTGTGTGTGTGTGTGTGTATTTACAGATATGTGTGTATGTGTACATATAAATAAAACACTCTGTGTGTGTGTGTGTGTGTATTTACAGATATGTGTGTATGTGTACATATAAATAAAACACTGTGTGTGTGTGTGTGTGTATTTACAGATATGTGTGTATGTGTACATATAAATAAAACACTGTGTGTGTTGTGTGTGTATTTACAGATATGTGTGTATGTGTACATATAAATAAAACACTGTGTGTGTGTGTGTGTGTGTATTTACAGATATGTGTGTATGTGTACATATAAATAAAACACTGTGTGTGTGTGTGTGTGTATTTACAGATATGTGTGTATGTGTACATATAAATAAAACACTGTGTGTGTGTGTGTGTGTATTTACAGATATGTATGTATGTGTACATATAAATAAAACACTGTGTGTGTGTGTATTTACAGATATGTGTGTATGTGTACATATAAATAAAACACTGTGTGTGTGTGTGTGTGTATTTACAGATATGTGTGTATGTGTACATATAAATAAAACACTGTGTGTGTGTGTATTTACAGATATGTGTGTATGTGTACATATAAATAAAACACGTGTGTGTGTGTGTGTGTATTTACAGATATGTATGTATGTGTACATATAAATAAAACACTGTGTGTGTGTGTGTGTGTATTTACAGATATGTGTGTATGTGTACATATAAATAAAACACTGTGTGTGTGTGTGTGTGTATTTACAGATATGTGTGTATGTGTACATATAAATAAAACACTGTGTGTGTGTGTATTTACAGATATGTGTGTATGTGTACATATAAATAAAACACTGTGTGTGTGTGTATTTACAGATATGTATGTATGTGTACATATAAATAAAACACTGTGTGTGTGTGTGTGTATTTACAGATATGTGTGTATGTGTACATATAAATAAAACACTGTGTGTGTGTGTATTTACAGATATGTGTGTATGTGTACATATAAATAAAACACTCTGTGTGTGTGTGTGTGTATTTACAGATATGTGTGTATGTGTACATATAAATAAAACACTGTGTGTGTGTGTGTGTGTATTTACAGATATGTATGTATGTGTACATATAAATAAAACACTGTGTGTGTGTGTGTGTGTATTTACAGATATGTGTGTATGTGTACATATAAATAAAACACTGTGTGTGTGTGTGTGTGTATTTACAGATATGTGTGTATGTGTACATATAAATAAAACACTGTGTGTGTGTGTATTTACAGATATGTGTGTATGTGTACATATAAATAAAACACTGTGTGTGTGTGTATTTACAGATATGTATGTATGTGTACATATAAATAAAACACTGTGTGTGTGTGTGTGTATTTACAGATATGTGTGTATGTGTACATATAAATAAAACACTGTGTGTGTGTGTATTTACAGATATGTGTGTATGTGTACATATAAATAAAACACTGTGTGTGTGTGTGTGTGTATTTACAGATATGTGTGTATGTGTACATATAAATAAAACACTGTGTGTGTGTGTGTGTGTATTTACAGATATGTGTGTATGTGTACATATAAATAAAACACTGTGTGTGTGTGTGTGTGTATTTACAGATATGTATGTATGTGTACATATAAATAAAACACTGTGTGTGTGTGTGTGTGTATTTACAGATATGTATGTATGTGTACATATAAATAAAACACTCTGTGTGTGTGTGTGTATTTACAGATATGTGTGTATGTGTACATATAAATAAAACACTGTGTGTGTGTGTGTGTGTATTTACAGATATGTGTGTATGTGTACATATAAATAAAACACTCTGTGTGTGTGTGTGTGTGTGTATTTACAGATATGTATGTATGTGTACATATAAATAAAACACTGTGTGTGTGTGTGTGTGTATTTACAGATATGTGTGTATGTGTACATATAAATAAAACACTGTGTGTGTGTGTGTGTGTGTATTTACAGATATGTATGTATGTGTACATATAAATAAAACACTGTGTGTGTGTGTGTGTGTGTATTTACAGATATGTATGTATGTGTACATATAAATAAAACACTCTGTGTGTGTGTGTGTATTTACAGATATGTGTGTATGTGTACATATAAATAAAACACTGTGTGTGTGTGTATTTACAGATATGTGTGTATGTGTACATATAAATAAAACACTGTGTGTGTGTGTGTGTGTATTTACAGATATGTATGTATGTGTACATATAAATAAAACACTGTGTGTGTGTGTGTGTGTATTTACAGATATGTGTGTATGTGTACATATAAATAAAACACTGTGTGTGTGTGTGTGTGTATTTACAGATATGTGTGTATGTGTACATATAAATAAAACACTGTGTGTGTGTGTATTTACAGATATGTGTGTATGTGTACATATAAATAAAACACTGTGTGTGTGTGTGTGTATTTACAGATATGTGTGTATGTGTACATATAAATAAAACACTGTGTGTGTGTGTATTTACAGATATGTGTGTATGTGTACATATAAATAAAACACTGTGTGTGTGTGTGTGTGTATTTACAGATATGTGTGTATGTGTACATATAAATAAAACACTGTGTGTGTGTGTGTGTGTGTATTTACAGATATGTATGTATGTGTACATATAAATAAAACACTGTGTGTGTGTGTGTGTGTGTATTTACAGATATGTATGTATGTGTACATATAAATAAAACACTCTGTGTGTGTGTGTGTATTTACAGATATGTGTGTATGTGTACATATAAATAAAACACTGTGTGTGTGTGTATTTACAGATATGTGTGTATGTGTACATATAAATAAAACACTGTGTGTGTGTGTGTGTGTATTTACAGATATGTATGTATGTGTACATATAAATAAAACACTGTGTGTGTGTGTGTGTGTATTTACAGATATGTGTGTATGTGTACATATAAATAAAACACTGTGTGTGTGTGTGTGTGTATTTACAGATATGTGTGTATGTGTACATATAAATAAAACACTGTGTGTGTGTGTATTTACAGATATGTGTGTATGTGTACATATAAATAAAACACTGTGTGTGTGTGTGTGTGTATTTACAGATATGTGTGTATGTGTACATATAAATAAAACACTGTGTGTGTGTGTATTTACAGATATGTGTGTATGTGTACATATAAATAAAACACTGTGTGTGTGTGTGTGTGTATTTACAGATATGTGTGTATGTGTACATATAAATAAAACACTGTGTGTGTGTGTGTGTATTTACAGATATGTGTGTATGTGTACATATAAATAAAACACTGTGTGTGTGTGTGTGTGTATTTACAGATATGTGTGTATGTGTACATATAAATAAAACACTGTGTGTGTGTGTGTGTGTATTTACAGATATGTGTGTATGTGTACATATAAATAAAACACTGTGTGTGTGTGTATTTACAGATATGTGTGTATGTGTACATATAAATAAAACACTGTGTGTGTGTGTATTTACAGATATGTATGTATGTGTACATATAAATAAAACACTGTGTGTGTGTGTGTGTGTATTTACAGATATGTGTGTATGTGTACATATAAATAAAACACTCTGTGTGTGTGTGTGTATTTACAGATATGTGTGTATGTGTACATATAAATAAAACACTGTGTGTGTGTGTGTGGTGTATTTACAGATATGTGTGTATGTGTACATATAAATAAAACACTGTGTGTGTGTGTGTGTGTATTTACAGATATGTATGTATGTGTACATATAAATAAAACACTGTGTGTGTGTGTGTGTGTATTTACAGATATGTGTGTATGTGTACATATAAATAAAACACTGTGTGTGTGTGTATTTACAGATATGTGTGTATGTGTACATATAAATAAAACACTGTGTGTGTGTGTGTGTATTTACAGATATGTGTGTATGTGTACATATAAATAAAACACTGTGTGTGTGTGTGTGTGTATTTACAGATATGTGTGTATGTGTACATATAAATAAAACACTCTGTGTGTGTGTGTGTATTTACAGATATGTGTGTATGTGTACATATAAATAAAACACTGTGTGTGTGTGTGTGGTGTATTTACAGATATGTGTGTATGTGTACATATAAATAAAACACTGTGTGTGTGTGTGTGTGTATTTACAGATATGTATGTATGTGTACATATAAATAAAACACTGTGTGTGTGTGTGTGTGTATTTACAGATATGTGTGTATGTGTACATATAAATAAAACACTGTGTGTGTGTGTATTTACAGATATGTGTGTATGTGTACATATAAATAAAACACTGTGTGTGTGTGTGTGTATTTACAGATATGTATGTATGTGTACATATAAATAAAACACTGTGTGTGTGTGTGTGTATTTACAGATATGTGTGTATGTGTACATATAAATAAAACACTGTGTGTGTGTGTATTTACAGATATGTGTGTATGTGTACATATAAATAAAACACTCTGTGTGTGTGTGTGTGTGATTTTTGCTGAGATCCCCTGGGGCAGTGGAGATTGAGGCATGGTCTTGCACACCTGTGAGTGTGCACACCCTGCCTTTGGCTGCTCCCAGGTGCAGAGCTGGGATTGAGCTTGTCACCGTCGCGGTTGTCCTCACCCTGAGTCATCCAGCCCTCTAGTCCTACTTTGGGTTAGCTGTGGGGATGGTCTTTCCCAGCGTCAGGACCCCCTTCAGCTGGGCCACAGGAGGCCCTCTGTGCACTGTGTCCCTCCTGGCAAGGTTCCAATGCCACTTCTACCAGGTGCTTGTGGGCAGTGGTGGGCGGGGGCTCTCCTCTTTCTCTGGCTAGCCGCATGTCCTTGGCTGTGGTGCCGGCTCCTGGGGCGCCCACCCCACCTGCCGCTGTGGTTCTCTGCTGAGCCCTCCCCTTGGGTACAGGGCTTCTGGGACGGCCCAGCTTCCGTGGTTTTCACCAGTCTTAGGACTGGCAGTTTGCTGTCCCTCTGCACAGGGTAGACACATTTAAGGCTTTTGCTGCCCAGGGAAGGATGACCTGGGGGGGTTTGTGTCCCTCCAGGCCCACAACAGGGATGCTTCCTAGGAAGGACATCTTTGCAGGTGTCCAGCAAGACCCAGGGGGACCTGCAGGTGGGTGTGAGCTGTTGTGTCTCTTTGGCTCATGCTCAGCATTACCAGTTTATAAACACTTCAGCTGAGTTCCGAGGCGGGCCACCTGCCTCACCTGTCCCACGGGAGCCTGCCGTGTTGGTCAGCTGTGTACCTGAGAGGATCAACTGGAGGGAGACAAGGCCTCAGGTCCTGGTCACTGGCTTCATGTTTCTGGGCTGTGGTGACGCAGAACATCGTGGTGGGGTGTGATGATAGAGGAGGCCAGGGAGCAGAGAGAGAGGAGGGGACTGGGGGCAGCACATCCCTGCTCCCCCTACTGCCCGCCCCCCCAGTTTCCAGCACTTCCCAGGAGGCCATTGGGCACCAACAGATGAATCCACAGATGAGGTCAGGGCCTTGGATCGGATCCCTGCCCCCAGTCCCCACTGTGAACACTGCTGCCTTGGGAGCCGAGCCCCCACCTGGGCCTTTGGGGGACGTTCCCGCCCAACCTTAGCCTGGCATGCGGCTCTCTCTCCCTGCAGGTTCCTGAGGCTCCTTGGATTTCGGGTTCGTGGGTTGCCTATGACCTCAGCTCTGCCTGTTTCGGGGGAAGCGGTGAGTTTTGGGGTGTTGGTGCCTTTGTTGCTGCTGTCCTGCTGTTGAAGGGTGGGGTGGCCCTCTTCTTTCCAGCTTTTGACAGCCCAAGCAGGGTCTGTGGTCACTTCTCAGGTCTGCTCTCTAGAGAGTTTCACGTGTCTTCGCGTTTAGCTGCTGGCGCGTCCTCCTGAGTGGATCTGTTGGGGACGTGTCTAAAGGGGGTGGGGTCTGGAGCCTCACAGCCTCCCTGCGGCACCCTGGCCTGGCCTCCCTCCTTCCTCCAGGGGTCACTGCAGGCCTGTCTCTGTGAGCCCTGGACACTGCCGAGGCACCACAGGGCACAAGGCCTAGGCGGGAAGTGGAGCAGACTGGAAGGTCCACCCTGATGCTGGAGGCCTGGGAGCCATAGTTGGGCCACGGTGGACAGCTAACCAGATCCCTAAATGCCCCTTGCTGTCCCTATACCTAGCCAAGTCCAGGAGCAGTGAGAAGGAGTCTGGGCCAAAGTGTGCAAATATGTGTCCCCTTGACGGACACTGGCTTCCTCTCACTTGGGCGAGTCAGAGTTATCTGCAGGAGGCTACTTTCTTGCACGGACACCAGGACAGCGGCTCCCTGGGGTGCTGGTCACACAGCTGACTAAGCGAGCTCATGCTTCTGCAGCCTGACATATAAAACCGCTCTCTCAGTGGGGACACGCGTGGGACTGAGGGCACCGTGCAGAGGACACGTGTCACTCGTCCAGCCGGCTGCCTCTGGACAAAGCACCGTGGGGAGAGGACGCGCTGCTTGGCCAAGCACTGTGTTGGCCGGAGGAGCTGTCTGCCGCCTGGGCCCGGAGCGCTGGAGCAGTCCTGAGCCTCGCAGGCTCTCCGACAATCCGCATGTCTCTGTGCTGTCCCTGGGCACAGTCCTGGGCCTGTGGCAACCCACGCACTGCCCTGGCCCAGCAGGGCTGTGGATGCACAGGGTGTCGTGGTCCTACGATTGGATTAGTGGAGATCCCAGTGATTAATGATGAGGACGTATCTTCACAACTGCATTTACTATTCATGGGTCTTCTTTGCTCAAATGTATAGAAATATTCCATATCATTTTGCTTATTTTTACTGGATTGTTTTCCTGCCATTAGTTTCTAAGAGTGTACAAAGAATATTCAATAAATACACTGGATGTGAGTTCTTTGTCAGAATATTATTTGCAAATATTCTCTCTCTGCTGACATTCTGTGTTCTCACTGTGTTTACACAGCCTTTCAAAAAAGTGGAGGTTTTCTACTTTGATGAAGTTTAATTTATCCATTTGAAAAAAAAAAAAAAAAAGAATTGTTGAGCAGGGGTCGTTCTGGTAGAGTGCTTGTCTGGCATGCCTAGGGCCCTGGGTTTGATCCTCAGCACCACATAAATAAACAAAGTAAAGGTATGTGCCCATCTACAACTAAAAAGAAAACAAAAAGTCTTTAAAGAAAATGAACTGTGTGTCACTGTCACTTCCTTTTGGTGCCTAACCCAAGATCGCAAAGATCTTTTCCCACGTTTTCTTCTAGAAATTTTATAGTGTCCTGCTTCATGTTGGGTCACTAATTCGTTTTGAATTCTGTTTCCCATATGGCGTGAGGTGAGTCCTCCTCCTCTTCTTCCTTTTTCTTCTCGTCCTCTTCCTCCTCCTCCTCCTCCTTTTTCTCTTGGCTTATGGCGGTCCAGTTGTCCCGTACCCCTTGTGGAAAGATGCATTTCATTAAGGCCTGTGCCCCTGTGGAACTGCCGTGCTCATACTCATGGGCTATTTTTCAGCTCCCTGATCTGCTCCGCCAATTTATCTCCTTACTGCTCTACCAATAGCCACGGTCTTAGTTGTGTCCCGTTACAACCGACGGACATGAGTGCTAGTCCCCCGAGTGGGTTTTCTGTCTCTGAGATGTCTTGGCTGTCAGAGAACCTTTGAGTCATCATCGGAACTTTGACATCAGCTGGGTGATCTCGGCGAGAGGCTTGCTGGGTGCTGTGGCTCGGTGGGAGAGTGTCCCCAGAGAGCTCAGGTGTGAGGCGGGGGGACATGAGAGGCGAGATGATTGGCTCTGAGAGCTGTGACCTCTGCAGTGGGCCCACCCACCTGGTGGGGTGACCGTTTGAATGGACTGCTGGGTGGTACTGTGGGCAGCTGGGCAGTGGCTAGGGGAGGCAGCACCCTGGGAGCCCGCTGGGACTGTCTGTGCTCCTGTGCCTTCCTCTCTCTCTCTCTGCTTCTCAGTGGCCATGAGCTGAGCAGCTTTGCTCCACCACACCTTCCAGGTGTTCTGCTTCACCTCAGGCCCAGAGCCATGGAGGCACTTGGACCTTTGAAACCACGAGCTCAGAGTGACCGCTCCCCCCTCGAGGGACACCTCCTGGGAGGTGTCTGGGTCAGCGCACTGCGGCTCATCCAATCTGCAGGTGCAACTGTCAGGGACTGACGTCTTAGACCTGTGACACAGTGCGTTTCTCCATTTATCTAAGCAGGGTCCTCCCTCAGCGTCACCAGGGTTTGGTCCCAGGAGCCCCGGATGCTCAAGTCCCTCACATGACATGGCAAAGTTCCCACACCCTCCCGTGTCTCTAGGTCCTCTTCAGAGACTCACTGCGCCCAACACGCGCCTGCGCTCTGCAGTTGTTTCCCTGTGATCCTTGTTAAGGGAGTAATGACCAGGAACAGGCCCCAGAAGCCAAGGAATGGCCACGCAGTTGTTGCCTAGTGTCTTGAACCTGCAACCTTGGTTGATCTGCAGATGTGGAACCCTTGAACCACAGAATTCACTCCTATTAGCTGTGTTCTGTAGCTTCCAGTACACCAAATTTACACATTTTTTTCATCAGATTTATCTCTCAGTGTTTCACATTTTTGGTGCTATTTTAAAAGCTGATTCTAAAGCTTTCAGTTGTTTTAAAATACTTTATTAGTTGTTGGTGGACCTTTATTTATTTACGTGGTGCTGAGAATCGAACCCAGTGCCTCACACATGCTAGGCAAGCGCTCTACCACTGAGCCCCAGCCCCAGCCCCCCAAAGCTTTCAGTTTCTATTGTTCTGCAATTCCATTTGATTTTCTACATAGACAATCATTTCATCTACAAAGAAGACTTTCTTCGGTTCTGGTCTGGATGTATATATGCATCTCTTTACCCTGCTAGAGCGGAAAGCCCTGTCTGGTTCCTGGCGTAGGAAGAGTTCTTCCTTTCACTACTAAGTGTGGTCTTAGCTGTAAGCTTTTCAGACACCTGTTGCTGTGTGGGTGTGGGTGTGAGGTCTCCCCGGAGGTCATGTTGGACGGTGGAGGAGTGACCACAGGAGAGCTGCGCTCTAATCAGTGGGTGATCTGATGGATGGATTGCAGATTTGGATGGATCGCTTGGTGTAACAGTGGGCAACTGGGGTGTGGCTGGAGAAAGGAGGTACTGGGTGAGCCCCTGGGGTTTGTATTCTGTCCCCGGCTCCTTGATCTCGCCTTCTCGGCTGCCATGAGTGGACAGCTGTCCTCCTCCACGCCCTTCCACCATGTACTCTGCCTCACTCAGGCCCAGAGCCATGGAGTCGACCAACATGAACCGAACCTCTGAAACCGAGAGCCAAAATAGTCTTTCCGTCCTGTCAGCTGCTCTGTTGGGTGTTTGGCCACAGCCACACAAAGGGGACTGCCACAGGGCTCATGGGTGAAGGATGTCGCTCTGCTTCTGCGTCCCTGAGCGTCTTAGTCATCAGGGGCTGGACCTTGTTGGATACCTTCTACCTTCGTGATGGCTCGTTCTAGGTGTCAGGGATGGGCCCAGACACTGGGCAAATAGAACTCTGGATGTTTCAGTCATTCTTCTGGACAAGGTTCACACTTAGACTGGTGGACCATGAAGAGAGCGGCTCCTCTCCCGGAGGGGGACAGTCCACATCCAGCGAGACATGGAAAGCCCCAGTCGAAGCAAGTCCCCGGCAGGGGGCCTCCTGCCCGCAGCTGGCCAGGCCGTCCTGCTTTCAGATGTCAAGAGCCCCCCTGGTCAGCAGGTATCGACCTTCCTATAGGTTTTCAGGTTTGATTTTAAGACATTTTGTTTAGAATTCTTGCTCCTGTGTTGGGGGCAGTTGGGTCTTGGCTGTCCTTCCTCCTGGGCCTTTGTTGACCTTTGGTGTCTGGGTACTGCTGGCCGCAGGGGGACCGTCCTGCTCTCCTCTTCAGTCTCAGGGCAGCCAGCCTCACTCTTGCAGTGGCCGGTGGACTCCTCCAGGGAAGCCCTGGCGCTTCCTTAGTGAACAGGATTTTCCTGCAGATTAAATTCTCACATGAGGAGGGGCCGATATTCAAGTTGTCTGGGTTTCCTTGTGTGAATTTTGGTGGGTTTTGTTTTTGTTTTGTTTTGGGGTCCTGGGGAGTTGAACCGAGCTCACTCTTCTACTTCGCTACATCCCAAAGCCCTTTTGACTTTTCATTTTGAGACAGGGCCTCCTCGTGAAGTTGCCCGGCTGGCTTCTGACTTGCCACCCTCCTGCCGCAGCCCCGAGGTCGCTGGGACACAGGGCAGGGCCACCGCGCCCCAGCACAGCTTGTTCCAACAAAGGCGTCCGTTTCACCTCAGCCATCACACACTGGACCTCGTTCTGGCTCCTGTGCTGCAGGTCAAGGACAAGGGTCACGTCTGAGGCAGTGCCGGTCACCTCTTGGAGTGGACAGGGGACTCACGTGCGTGTCTCTGTGTTGCGCTCCTCATAAATCCAGCAGCACTCTGCCCCGGGACCTGCCCCGGAGCCTGCTCTGGCCCGATCACCAGCCTGGGCCCCACCTCTGGACGCGACGGTCAGGCTGCTTTCCTCCCTCAGAAGCCCTCGCGGGAGGATTAAACTCAACACATGGAGCCTTGGGGGACACACTTGAGCAGAATTGGAGACGTTCTGGTCATTGTCACGGTCTGGATGGGTTGAAGGCGTGGTCCCCAGTACAGCAGTGCTCAGGGCGGGGTTTGGGGAAGTGACTGGACCCTGGCGCTTGGACATCAGGAGTGGATTAATCCATTGGGGGGTTCATGGCTAAATGGACCGTTGGGAGGTGGACCCTGTGGGAGGTGGGGCCCACTCGGAGGAAGTGGACCATTGGAGGCAGGTCCTGGGAGGGCTTACCATGCCCCTTTCCCTTGCCCTCTCTCCTCGCTTCCTGGCTGCCTTGGGGTAGCAACCTCTTATGCCACCATCATGATGTTCTGCCTTGCCCCAGGCCCAAAGCAGTGGAGCCATCTGACCTGGACTGAAACCTCTGACACTGCCAGACAAAATAAATCTTTCTTCCTCTGAGTTGTGTTTCTCTGGTATTTTGTCACAGTAACAGAAAGGTAACAAACAGCCACTATTTTCATGTAATTTAGATTTTAGAACAGTTTTAGATTCACACAATTATTGCAAAGATAATACAGGGACTTCTCTTATACCCCAACCCAGTGTCCTCTAAGGTGGACCTCTTACTGTGGCAAGGAGGCATTTGAACCAATATTGATGCAATATTTTAAACTTAATTCCATGCTTCCCCAGATATCTTCAGTTGCTCTTTATGTTCCAGGACCCCACACACGACCCCACACCACACTTGGTCATTGTGTCTCCTTGGGCTCCTGTTGGAGGGGCTCTTCTGAGACTCTGCTTTCTTTGGATGACCTTGACAGTTCTGGGTACACTGGTCAGGCATTTGGTGGGGTTTTCGTGGGTTGGGATCTGACGGTGTATTTCTCACGACTAGGCTGGGGGCTGAGTTTGTGGAGAAGACCCCAGAGGTGCATGCCCCTCTCAGCGCCTCACGCCCAGGGTCACGCTCACCTGCCATGGAAGCTGGCTGGACTGCCCGGCTGAGCTGCTGCTCATCAGGTCCCTCCACCGGGAGCTCACGGTTCCCCCTCCGTTCCGTGCTCTTTGGAGGGGTTCGCCACGCACAGCCCACAGGTAAGGGGCGGCAGATGTGTGCCACCTCCTAAGGGGGCCGTGGCTGCCCACGTCGGATCTGCATGGTGGAGTTGGCTGTTCCTCCTGCCCTCTCCCTTCCTCTCTGTCTTTCCTTCCTCCCTTCTCTCATGTATTTATATCAGCTTGGAATCGTAGACATTTGCTTTATATTTTGGGTTTTACTCCAATACTACTTCACGTATTTTTTGGCTCAATGGCTCCAACTTTGCCAGTGGAACTCACTCACTCAGCTCCTGTGTCCCTTTGACCTACCTCACGATTGTGTGTGTGTGTGTGTGTGTGCCATTGCACGATGCTCGGAGGTCATCTTATGTATTTCCTGTCTTACTCCAGGAATCAGCCACTGCTCAATAAATCAGCTCTTTGCTCACTGGATTTCTTTACTTATGGGCCCTCCCAGTGATGGAGACAGGGAATATATGTGTGTGCATCAACCTGTGGCTCTACATATGTTGTAAATATTCCTCTATGTACCTGTTTGTCCTATTGAGCTCACCGTGAGCTGGTGGTGACATCATCTCCAGCTCCACTCCATCAGCACACGGACGACCCAGCCTCCTGTCCCACTCCAGCAGAGAGCTCCCGCCACTCACTGCCCACTCATGCAATGCCTCCATCCTGGGTTCCGGATGGATGGACTCAGAACGGTTTACCCTTCCCCGTGGGAGACGGCTTCGCCAGCTGGAGCTCACGCACACGCACAGTTCCTCCTGCACTTACTCTTACAGACTCACTTCCCGTGTAATTAGGCCAACACTCTCCATGCCAACTCCTACAGTGACGTCACTTCTTACATTTGCAATACAGTTAGAGTTGGTTTTTTTTTTTTTTTTTTTTGTGGCAGATGGTCACAATCTGCATTCCTGTGCAAATCCTGGAGTCCAAGAGCTGGAGGACCTGGAATTCAGGAGAAGTGGTATCCTGGCTCCAGGAGAGAGGGACACATACAACACAGACACACACACACACACACAAAGAATCAGCTTTGCTTTGCCTGGTCTGTCTGGGTTCTCCGCTGGTTGGATGGTACCTGTCGGCACTGGGACGGATCTTTGCCATTTGGCCCATGGATTCACATGCCTGTCTCCTCCACAGGCAGCCTCACAGGCCCACGAGGAATAATGCTTTACAGCCATCTGGGCACCCCTTAGCCCAGGCAGGGGAGCACCTTAGCCGACCGTTGTAGGTCCGCCCTTGTCAGTGTGCACATGTACATGTCCCCTTAAACCACACTTGACCTCCAGAGAGAGTCCTGAGTCCTCGGCCACCTAACTGGTGGGACAGCACCACTGTCCCACGCTGCCCAGCACCCTGCTCCCTTGCCCAGAGCAGGAGGTGAGCCCTGGGTGGTGCTTGCTCTCCTCCTGGTAACTTCAATGCTGTGATGTAGAATAAGAACCTTAAAGACTGACATCAAGGCAGAGAGGAAAGATAGCAAAGGTGCTTCCTTAATACACACACAAGGAAACTCTCAGCAAGGCGGGGGACCTCGCTAGGTGATCAGTCTCACTTGAGCTGGTGGCGTGGTTGGAGCCGGCATGCGTGACCACCTCTGTGACTCCCGTTCCGCATTCCCCTTCTCTTCAGCAAGCTCCTCAGGGGATCTTGGTCCTTCACCTGCCAAGGTAACCCACACCTTTATTCCAGAAGGGGCTGGGTCCTGTGCGTCCTGCTGGGCTGGATTGGTGGAGTTTCCCTGAGCCGTCACCCGGCCAGTACTGAGAACTGCCCTGGGGGCTCTCCAGCCTTCCAGGGACACTCTGCTCCCTCTGCTGTGGAGTGGCCGTCCCTATCAGTCGCCCACAAACAGTAACTCCTCAGCCTGTTGGCCCAGAGGCCAGAGGAGCCAGAGAGCAGGTGGCATCGAGTCCAGTGTGTCTCCTGGGGGGGCATCCTCCGCTGGACCCGGGGCCTCCAGGCCAGCAGAGCTAAGGTCCTGGGAGCAGAAGCCGAAGCTTTGCCAGTTCGTCCCTGGGGATCACGGGCAGTGAGTGGCCACTGGCGTCCACCCCTCGATTCCTGGACCCCTGAGCCCTGGCTGGGGGAGAAACGGTAGCGCACTGTGGACACTGCCTCTGAATTGTGGGACATGCTCATGAACAGAGTGGACACTGGCAAATCCCCCCCATCATCCCAGTCTCCCTGCGCCTTTGAACCCCTGCCCCTGCATTAAGCCGGGAAGGTCACGCACTGCAGCTCACTTGCTGGGTGTGTCGTTGTCTGTATTTCTAACAAACTGCTGGAGCTTTCTGACTGCTGAGCCGCGACATTAGATGCAGAATCTCTGCTTAGTGGCCCATGTCAATAAATTCAGCCTGATCCGACTTTAGGTCCTCGCCACCATTATCTCATACCCTTCATGTCCTCCCTTGTGTGTGTTCCCTGGACTTTGGTGGGGACAGATGAGAAAAGTCGAACAGTTCCCCTGGAGTAGAGCACACCTCCTCGTGGCCACACTTTTCATCTCACCTTTGGGGTTTCCTGGGACCTGGGTCTACTGACAAGTCTAGAAGCCGGTGGGGGCAGGAGCTGGGGGCGGCTGCTGAGGAGGGTCAGCACTGACCTGCCTTGCAGCTGCCTCAGGAAGGCCACACCACCTCCTGGCTGCAGGGCCAACCCCTCAGGTGGAGGTGGAGAGGCCCAGGACTCGGGAGCCTGCTCTATCCTTGTCCCCACTTGCAGAATATCTTCTTTACCACCCAGTGCCCTCTCCTCATGGCAGTCACCAGTGAGGCTGGGAGTTCCGCCAGTCACATGACGAGACAGGTGTCTGATTTTCAGTAAGTTCAGCCCCTGAGGCTTCAGGAGAGAATATTCCCTCCGGGGCCTTCTAGGAGCTTTAGCTCATTCACGTGGAGCCAGGGCTGGGAGACCAAACCCTGAGCGCATCCCTCCTTTCTTCATGCCGTTAAGGACATCAGGGGCCACCAACTAACAAATGTTCAAAATGTTATATGCAAACACACCGAGTCCCTGGCCTCTTACGCGTGGTTTCTTAGTAATGTCCAGTGCACAGATTTACATGTCTCTACAAACGGTTCACACCTTGGACGGTATCTGTGCTAGAGGACATAGAGTCCTTAACATTTTAAAGTCCAATCCTATTAGAGAGCCAATTCCAGAAACCCCAAAACCAATGCAGAAACCTCATCCTTAAAATTCGGCTCTTCTAGAACCACTCCTAGTTCCTAAATCCGTCATCGGGTTCTCGGGAGATATCACCAACAGGACATGGGTGGCCCCAACAGTGGTCCCCACTTATCCACAGGCACGGTTTTCAAGACACCCAGTAGCTGACTAGAAATGCAGATGGTGCTGAACCTTATCTAGACTATGTGCTTTCCTTACAGACCTACCTCCACGCAGCCCTACGCTCCACACAGACCTATCTCCACACAGACCTACGCTCCACGCAGACCTACGGTACACGCAGACCTACGATCCACACAGACCTACCTCCACACAGACCTACCTCCACTCAGACCTACGCTCCACGCAGACCTACAGTACACACAGACCCACGGTACACGCAGACCTACGCTCCACACAGACCTACAGTACACACAGACCTACCTCCACACAGACCTACCTCCACGCAGACCTACCTCCACACAGACCTACGGTACACGCAGACCTACCTCCACGCAGACCTACCTACACGCAGACCTACCTCCACGCAGACCTACGCTCCACGCACACCTACGCTCCACGCAGACCTACAGTACACAGAGACCCACGGTACACGCAGACCTGCGATCCACACAGACCTACGCTCCACGCAGACCTACAGTACACAGAGACCCACGGTACACGCAGACCTACCTCCACACAGACCTACGGTACACACAGACCTACGCTCCACACAGACCTACCTCCACACAGACCTACCTCCACACAGACCTACAGAACACGCAGACCTACGGTACACGCAGACCTACCTCCACACAGACCTACGGTACACACAGACCTACGTCCACTCAGACCTACCTCCACACAGACCTACGGTACACACAGACCCAAGATAAAGTTCATAGATCAGGGTCAATAGAGATAATGAAAAGTGACAAGAAAATAATTCAACAGCAACAAGAGACTATGAAGTCTGTGTGGATGTGACCTCTCTCCCTCTCAGTAGACGTCACCTTCTGTGCTCTTCCTGGGATGATGGGAATGGTACTCAAGGGAGCACTTGTAGCTTCTCTGTGGCACAGCTGCTTTGTCAGCGTCACTACTCTTGTGCTCTCAGGTCCCTGTTTGATAAAATCGGGTCACCGAGTCTCGGCCACTGCAGGGCAACGGCCTGGATCTGGTAATGCAGACTGCAGCTCAGTGCCAACAGGCAAGAGCACCTGCACCGTGGACATGCAGGACGAGGGCTGAGTCACATCCTGGGAGGGATGGCCCAGGACTTCCTCAGGTGGCCCAGAATGGGCACAATTAAAATTTATGGGTTGTTAACTTCTGGAATATGTTCTGACCGTAGTTGACCTCCGTTGACTGAGACCCAGGAATGAGAAGCCAAGGACGAGGAGAGACTAGTGTACGGGAGATGGGCTTCTATGGAAATCTCCTCAGTGATCAGGAGGTGAGGCCCAACTGAGACGGGCCATCCGAGGCTGGAGAATCAGAGGTGCCGTAGGGACCCTCCGCCCCGGCCTGAGAACCCAGAGTGCTGCTGGTGCAAGACCTGGAGCCCAGGGGCCAGAGAGCCTGGGGTTGTGCTGTCCAAGGGCAAGAGAAGACAGCGTCCCAGCCCCAGGAGCGGGGGGGAGTCAGCTGTTCTCCTAGCTGGGCCCTCAGCTGATTGGGGGCACACTGACTTGGGTGAGGTGGCTCTTCATTCTCAGCCCAGTGATTCTAAGTTCTTCTCTTCCAGAAAAACCTTCCAAACACACCCCAAAGCACGTTTCTGCCGCTGTCGGGCATCCACCCCTCAATCTAGTCAAGTTGGCCTTCACAGGGGCCTGGACATGCTTTGCCAGATTTATGTGCATTGCCCTTGGGGTGCTATTGTAAATGGCATTGGTTTTAGATCTGCGACTCTGGTTGGTGTTCGTTACGGGTATGTGATGAGGACAACTTGCTCTCGTGTATTAACAAGTGTCCTGCAAACTTTCTATGGAGTTCCTACGGTTCCCAGAGGTCTTGTGTGGGTTCTTAGGGCTTTCTATGTGTATCATCAATCTGCAGACTGTTTTAACTTCTCTCTCTCTCATCTGTGCATTTTTATTTCCTTTTCTTGTCTTGCTAGGTAGTTAGGGCATCCAGTATGATTCCGTGTGGTTCTAGCATCTCACCAAGAGCAACAGGGCCAGGTTAGCTGCGGCTCATTTGCAGGTGTTTTCTATCAGAGACTCTGCATGTTTGGACACTTTGGCCACCATCTCCTCGTGCCCCACCCCAGCCCCTGGAAACCAGTTCCCCTGGGTTCCACCATCAGGGAGGTCACGTGGTCTCCTCTTACCTGGCTTATACTACTTAGCACAAGTTGTTGCAAATGACAGGTTCTCCTGCTTCTTAAAGGTCCGATGGCTTCCACTGCGTGTATTTGCCTATTCTCTCCGTCCCGTCATCCTGTATCCAGACTCTGCTGAACAAGGCTGCGTGAACGGGTCGAGCAGAAACCTCCAGAGCGCCCCCGTTTCCGGAGCACGTTCAGGAGCAGGATTTTGGGGTCGTGTGTAGTTTTGTATTTCAGGTTTTTGAGTAAGCTTCGCTGGGCCTCCAGAGGGCTGTACCCGTCTGCGTCCCCCCACAGTGAGCAGGCTCCCTGCCCTCCCCCACCAAAGCCTGCTATGCCTTCGACCTTCCATAACAGCCGTCCTAGTGCGTGGGAGGCGACATCTCGTTATGGTGTCCAGTTGCATTTCCCTGCTGACCAGTGATGGTGAGGCCTGCTGGCCATTCATGGGTCATCTTTAAAAGATTTCTATTCATGTCCTTTTCCCATTTTTTAACTGAGTTTTTTTTCTATTGAGATGTAGGAGTTCCTCATACATTTTGGATACTAACCCCTTACAGACACGTGGCTTGTTAATATTTCTGCCCATTCTATAGGTTGGTGTCTTACCTTATTGATGGTTTCCTTTGCTAAACTAAAGAAATCTTTTATTTTTATAGTCTCACTTGTCTATTTTTTCTTTTGTTGCTATATAAAAAAGTCATTGCCAAATCAATGTCTTGGACATTTAACCTCGTAGTTAAATGAGGTTTCGTACTGAGGATTGACACGGGGGTGCTTTACCACTGACCACATCCCCAGGTCCTTCATTTTTTGTTTAGAGACAGTGTCTTGTGAAGTTGCTTAGGGCCTCACTAAGTTGCTGAGGCTGGCTTTGAGCTTGCAATCCCCCTGACTCAGTCTCCTGAGCTGCTGAGATTACAGGTATGGGCTACCCCTAAATTTTCTCCTAGAGAATTTTATGGTTTCAGGTTGGACATTTAAGTCCTTAACCCATTTAAATTGGTTTTGTGTGTGGTGTAAGAATGCCATTTCATCTTCTGGAATGTCAACGCGAGTTCTCCCAACACCTTGTATTGACAGGACTATTCCTTCCCGTCGGACATTTAACCCTTGGCACCTTGCTGAAGTCTAGTCAGCCACATGCACGTGGGTTCATTTCTGGCTTCCTACTCTCCTCTGCTGGTCTGTGGTCTGTCTTTACTCCAGCACCACACTGTTTGGAGACTACAGCTTTATTCTTCTTGCTCAAGATGGCTTCAGTTACGTGGTGTTTGTGGTTTCACATACATTTTGGTATTTTTTCTCCATTTCTCTTCAAAGTTTCCTTAGTCCAGCGGTACAGCATAGAAGACACAAAGACAAGCACACACAGGTACGATCTTCCAATCCTTGACCAAGATGCCAGAAACACACAGTGGAGAAGACAGCCTTTTAAACAGATGGTGCTTGGAAGGCGGCTTATCCACAAGTAGAAGAGACTAGACCCTTATCTTTCACCCAGCACAGGAGTCAACTCAAAGTGGATCAAAGATCTTGAAATTAGACCAAAAACTACGCAACTCCTAGAGAAAAACAGAGGGTCAACCTTCCCATATAGGCTCAGGTGACATCTTTGTCAACAGGCCTCTAAAGCTCAGGGATTAGTGCCGAGTTAATAGGGTTGATAAATGGGACGGCACCAAATTAAAAAGTCTCTGCACAGCAAAGCAAACAATTAGGAATGTGAAGAGAGAACCTACAGAATGGGATAAAATCTTTGCCAGCTGCTCTTCTGACAGAACTAATGTATCTAGAATAAATAAAGATCTCACAATTTAGCACCAAAACCCCAAAAACCCAATTAATAAACGGGGAAATGAACTAAGCAGACACTTCTCAAAAGACCGACAAATATCTGGAAAATGTTTGACTTATCAGTAATTAGGGAAATGCAAATCAAAACTGCACTGAGTGTCCATCCCACTCCAGGCAGAACGGCAGCCATCAAGAATACAAACAAGGGCTGGGGTTGTGGCTCTTCAGAGAGCCCTCGCCTAGCCCATGTGGGCACTGGGTTTGGTCCTCAGCACCACGTAAACATAAATAAATAAAATAATAGCAGATGGAGTATAAAAATTAAAAATGAATAGAAACAATAATGAATACTGGAGAGGATATGTGGAAAAGGAATATTCTTACAGTGTCGGTGGATTTGCAAATTAGTACGACCACTATAGAAATCAGAATGGAGGCTCCTCAAAAGAGTAGACCCAGAAAGTCCGTACGACCCAGCTCTACGGCTCCTCGGCATTTTATCCTAAAGAATTGCAGCCATAGAGAGACATGCACACCCATGTAGTAGCACAGTTTGCTGAGAGCCACAGTGGGAATGACGCATGGCATTTTTGCCAGAAGGAGTGGTTGAGAAGTGACGCCAGGGAGCCATTGAGATGATGATGGTTAAGTTAAGCTGTGTATTCAGTTGTATATAGACCCCTGCTGTCCGCTACTTTGGAGTTCTCATGGGGATTCCTGGAGAGCTTGCTTGGTTGGGGAGGTGCTGGAGGAGGGATTTCCGGTTGGTGGTTACAGGAAGGGCTGCATGAGTGACGTCTGCGTTTGCAGGAGTTCGGATAATAAAGGAGTTCCTGTTTTGAACCTACAAATGCCTTGTGGCGGCTATGGAACAGCCCCCGTGTCCACCAGTGATGGATGGATAAAGAAAATGTGGTCTAAATGCACAATGGAGTCTTATTCAGCCACAAAGAATTAAATCATGTCACTTGCAGGAAAATGGGTCGAGCTTGAACAGAATAAGCCAAATGTAGAAGGTCAAGGGTTGTATGTTTTCTCTCATATAAAGAAGCTAGAGAGAAAAAAAGGGAAATGGGGTGGGGGAGGGTCTCACAAAAATCAAAGGACATAGCAGAGCACAGCAAAGATCTGGGTCAGGGAGGTGGGAGTGGAAAGGGGGATACTTGGGGTAATATTGGCAACCCCCCCATCCCAAAATGTCATTAGAATTTGGATAGCAATTACACTGAGTCTGTAGGTTGTTTTGGGCAGTGTGGACACTGTGACAATATGGATTCCTATGATCTACGAACACAGGGTCTTTCCACTTACTTCTCCTCTCCAGTTTCTTTCATCCATGTTTTATTCTTTCAGGATACAGATCAGTCACCTCTTTGTTAAATTCATTCTGGAAGCATTGTTTCCTTTTGATGCTGTTATAAATGAGATTGATTTCTTAATTCCTCTTTTGGTAGCCTACACTACTTTCGGTAGTGTATAGAAATGCAACTGACTTTATGCATTGATTGCCCACCCTGCACCTCCCTGAATTCATTTATCAGTTCCAGAAGATTTGGGTGATGATTTAGGACTCTCTATGTGTGTGACCATGCCATCTTCCTTTCTGATTTGGGTGCCTTTTATTATTTTTCTTGTCTACTTGCTCTGACCGGGACCTCTAGTACTGTGGGAATACAAGTGATGGGAGTGGACTCCTGACTTTGGAGAAGTTTCAGCTTCCCACTGAGCACAGGGTTCCATGTGGGCTCGCCTAGGGCTTTGGTTGTGCTGAAGTCCACCCCTTCCATACCTGCTTTGCGTGTGTTTTTGTCTGATGATTTCTGTATCCATTAGATGATCTCATGGTCTTTACCCTTCATTCTTGAGTGAGGTGTACTGTGTGTGTGGACCTCTGTGTGTTGACCCTGTGGGATTCAGTGTTGTAGTATTCTGTTGAGGATTTCTGCTCCTGGGTCCTTCAGGGCTGTTGACTTAGAACTTTGTTTTCTTGTAGTGTGCTTGTCTGTCTTTGGAATCCGGGCAATGCCTGCTTTGTAAAATGAATTTGGGGCTGTTCCAAAAGCTCGCTTTTTGTATCTATGGGGAGAAGAGTTTGAGAAGGATCAGCGTTAGCTCTTCTTCAAGGTTTGGTAGACTCATCAGGGAAGCCATGGAGTCCTGAGCTGCTCTTTGATGGAAGGGTTTGATGACTGGCTCAGTCTCCTTACTGCCTTTTGGCTGCTCAGATTTTCTGTCTTCATCATTCACTCCTGGCAGGGTGAATGTTTCCAGGGCTTCACTTCCTTTCAGGTCACCTCCTTGTTGGCAGGTAATGGTCACAGTGATCCCTAAGATCTTGGTACCTGTGGCTTCAGAGTAATGTCTCCCCTCTCCTCCCCTCCCCTCCTCTCCTTCCCTCCCCTCCCTCCCCCCTCCTCTCCTCCCCTCCCTCCCCCCTCCTCTCCTTCCCTCCCCTCCCCTCCTCTCCTTTCCTCTCCCCTCCCTCCCCCCTCCTCTCCTCCCCTCCCTCCCCCCTCCTCTCCTTTCCCCTCCCCTCCCTTCCCCTTTCCTCCTCTCCTTTCCCCTCCCCACCCTTCCCCTTTCCTCCTCTCCTTCCCCCTCCCCACCCTTCCCCTTTCCTTCTCTCCTTTCCCCTCCCCTCCCTCCCCCCTCCTCTCCTTCCCTCCCCTCCCCTCCTCTCCCCTCCCCTCCCTTCCCCCCTCCTCTTCTTTCCCCTCCCCTCCCTCCCCCCTCCTCTCCTTTCCCCTTCCCTCCCCTCCCCTCCTCTTCTTTCCCCTCCCCTCCCTCCCTCCTCCTCTCCTTTCCCCTCCCCCCTCCCCTCCCTTCCCCTCCTCTCCTCTCCTTTCCCCTCCCCTCCCTTCCCCTTTTCTCCTCTTCTTTCCCCTCCCCTCCCTTCCCCTTTCCTCCTCTTCTTTCCCCTCCCCTCCCTCCCCCCTCCTCTCCTTTCCCCTCCCCTCCCTTCCCCTTTCCTCCTCTCCTTTCCCCTCCCCACCCTTCCCCTTTCCTCCTCTCCTTCCCCCTCCCCACCCTTCCCCTTTCCTCCTCTCCTTTCCCCTCCCCTCCCTCCCCCCTCCTCTCCTTTCCCCTCCCCTCCCTTCCCCTTTCCTCCTCTCCTTTCCCCTCCCCACCCTTCCCCTTTCCTCCTCTCCTTCCCCCTCCCCACCCTTCCCCTTTCCTCCTCTCCTTTCCCCTCCCCTCCCTCCCCCCTCCTCTCCTTCCCTCCCCTCCCCTCCTCTCCCCTCCCCTCCCTTCCCCCCTCCTCTTCTTTCCCCTCCCCTCCCTCCCCCCTCCTCTCCTTTCCCCTTCCCTCCCCTCCCCTCCTCTTCTTTCCCCTCCCCTCCCTCCCTCCTCCTCTCCTTTCCCCTCCCCCCTCCCCTCCCTTCCCCTCCTCTCCTCTCCTTTCCCCTCCCCTCCCTTCCCCTTTCCTCCTCTCCTTTCCCCTCCCCTCCCTTCCCCTTTTCTCCTCTTCTTTCCCCTCCCCTCCCTCCCTCCTCCTCTCCTTTCCCCTCCCCTCCCCTCCCTTCCCCTTTCCTCCTCTCCTTTCCCCTCCCCTCCCTTCCCCTTTTCTCCTCTTCTTTCCCCTCCCCTCCCTCCCTCCTCCTCTCCTTTCCCCTCCCCTCCCCTCCCTTCCCCTTTCCTCCTCTCCTTTCCCCTCCCCTCCCTTCCCCTTTTCTCCTCTTCTTTCCCCTCCCCTCCCTCCCTCCTCCTCTCCTTTCCCCTCCCCTCCCCTCCCTTCCCCTTTCCTCCTCTCCTTTCCCCTCCCCTCCCTTCCCCTTTTCTCCTCTTCTTTCCCCTCCCCTCCCTTCCCCTTTTCTCCCCTCCCCTCCCCTCCTCTCCTTTCCCCTCCCCTCCCTCCCCCCCTCCTCTCCTTTCCCCTCCCCTCCCCCCTTTTAAAAACAGCTCTTAGTTCTGGTGCTCTGTGCTCCTTTATCCTTGGGTCTTCAGTATTACCCATGGTGCGACTTGGTCTCGGTGAGCTCCTGTTGCATTCCCCGGGTGTGAAGTGGGGTTTTGACCTGAGATCCTCCCTTGTCTTCATGAAGGTGCTCTCTGGGGACTGCCTTGCTGGTCTCAGGCCTTAGGGTGTGCCGCATTTGTGTTTCCCTGGGACACTCTGGTGCTCGTTTGATCTCCTCTCTGACCTCTTAGTGGTGAGAGGCGGGTTGTCTGATTTCCACGTTTGTGACCCCGTTTTCCTCCTGTTCCGGTTTCCCGTGTCGGACCAGAGTTTGCCAAGACTTGCTTCATGCCCCAGCTTGTGGCCTGTGCTGGAGGATGTCCCAGGGGCCTGAGAACTCAGTGTGTTGTGTGCTGTCTGTGGGTCCTCTCGGCTCAAGCGCACTTCCTGTGAGAGGTTTGTGTTTGAGCTGATTTTCCGTCTGGGTCCTCTCTCCGTTGTTGAGTGGGTGTGGAGTCCTCGGCTCCCTTCAGATCTGGAGCCTGTGCCTTGTGCTCCAGGCTGGGCACCTGTAGTCACCGTTGCGCCTTCTCTTGGTGGGCTGACCCTCCTCCTCACAGAGGGGCCACCCTCCCTGGGTACAGTTTTGCTTTGGGCTCCATCTTTTCACTTTTGGTCTCTGGGTGTCTTGAGTTTACCCAGGCTTCCTGCAGGAACATGAAATTGGGTATTAGTTTTTAAATATAATTTTTATCTTTAACTGACACAATAATGGTGCATATTTTGGGGTAAGTTGTGATATTTCAACACCTGTATACAACGTGTAATGATCAAAATAATCGGCACATTCATCACCTCAAATATGCATCATTTCTTTGTGTCGGGAATATTCAAACTCCTATTAGCTATTCTGAAATACGCATTTAATTTCCATCAGCCATGGTCGCCTGGGTGGGCTTGGTGTCTGCTCTGTTCTAATGCATTGCAGAAGTTAGTCCACCTCATTCACGGTGAGTATTGGTGGGTGCCCCTCTCTCCTCCTCTTCCTCCTGCTTGCTGGCTTTCTGAGGGGTCAGGCTCCGTCTTTCTGCCTTGTGTGTCTGGTAGGACGTTTGGCTTTGCAGTCACTTCAATCCCAGACCCACCGCCCTCTCGCAGCCCTCGGGCTTTGGTGGCGTCTCGGAGAGAGTCCACAGAACCTGGGCATCCGGGTAGCCCAGGCCCTGCTCACGCACCCGGGGAGCCAAGGTCCTTCCTCCAGAGAAGGAGTAGAGGGGAGAGGAAGAGCGGCTGGGAGATCAGGAGGAGGAGGAGGAATCTGAGGGCAGGAGGAGGCCCGGCCGCTTTGGCTGTAGTGGTCCGAGGGTGGAGGACGCTGCTGCCTTTGAGGTGGAATCCCCCGTGCACGCCTGGAATAGATGCCACTTGGTCATCGTTGAGTTTGTTGTTGTCCGGCTCGCTCTCTCCTTGTTGAAGGACTTTGCGTCTACATTCGTGAGAGAGGCTGCGGGTCTCCCCGTTTCCGCCCGGGTTTTGGGGAGAGCGCAGACGAGTGGCTGGTCACCTGGCGGACAGTGGAGGGTGCTGAGCCACGTGGGCCTGGCTCATTTTTCCTGGAGAAGGTTCTTTAACGGACGCGCTGCCGTTTGGGTCCCTTCTTCCAGGTGAGTTTCCGTGACCTGCGTCCCTCAGGAACCGGGATCATTTCCTATGAATCAGGAGATGCAGGGCGCAGAGCTGGCCAGGGAGCCCTTCACTGTGCTTGAATGTCCGTGGTCAGCGATGGCCTTGCGTTGTTGCCATCTAGGAGTGCTGGGTGTGTTGTCTCCCCTCAGCAAAGAAGTGAAGGACAGGACACGGAGTGGCCAGCAAGCAGCAGGTCCGTTGCAAAAGCCTCAGAGACAGACTTCTCCAGAGGAAGGGCTGGAGCTGGGGGTCTGGTGGGTTGGCCTGTCCCTTCTGTGGTCTCTGAACGTCCTCCTCTCCTTCTCCTCCCCGTCCCTGGTCTCCTCCCTGTTATTGAGTGGTGTCCCCTCTGTCCACGCATCTGTTTAGTTTTCCTATTGGGTCCCTGTTTAGGGCCACGAGGACAGCGTGTCTGTCTGACGGGGTCCCTGGTTGTGTCCACAGACACTTTGTCCAGCGGGAAGTTGGCCTCATCAGGAGACCCTCTCCATGCTCCCTTGTGCTGGCCCTGCCCTGTCCTCACTCACCGTCCTGCCCGCGTCCCTCACTTTCGTTCCTGGTGTTGGTTGTCCTTTGCCCTGCGGTCACCTGGCTGCACGTGTGTCAACCTACTGACACTGTCAAAGGACCAGGCTTCGTCCTGTCGGCTTCTCCTTGTCTTCCTGTTTTCCCTCCCCGGATCTCTGCTCTAACTGTGCCGCGTTGTTCTCTTCCCTTCTTGGGCTTGCGTTGGAATCTTAGGTCGCTGGTTCTAGCTGGGCCTTTCTTCTTCTCTAATATACACATTTGATGATTTGTGTTTCCTGCTTAGATGCTGTTTTTGTTGAACTTCAGACATGCTAAATTTTCATTGAGTTAAAATATTCTAAAATTTTTTCTTGAGACTTTATTTTCAATCCATGTGTTATTTATTTAGATTCTTTTAAAGGAATTTTTTATTTGTGCATTATAATTATACATACTGGGAGTTACTAGTCATATCATACGTGAACATTACATGGTTTGATCGGTGATATTCCCCAGTATCTTATATTCTTTTAAATGTGTTGTTTCAGATATATGTTACAGTGGGGTATATCTGACATGTTATACATTCATGCAGTGTAACCTCTCATTCTTGAGGTTGTACGTGACGTGGCGCTCATGGGTTGTGTATTCACATGTAACTAGAGTACAACTGTGGCTGTGAGTTCCTTTCTGCCTTCCTCTGCTCCAGGCCTGGGTAAGTCAGTATGGATGTTGAAACAAGAAAGAGGAGCCAGAATCTTCTGGAGAATTGTTTTCAAATCTGTGATATGAACATGGGAAAGTGGTGTCTGACTCATTCTACTGTCTTTCCCATTCCCATCTCCCTTCCTTTTGGCTTATACCCCAAAGACTTAAAATCAGCACACTATAGTGACGCAGCTCAATTCACAACAGCTAAGCTATGGAACTAACCTAGTTGCCTTTCAACAGATGAATGGATACAGAAATGTGATAAATATCCACAATGGAATATTACTCAGCCATAAAGAAGAATGAAATTATGGCATTTTCTGACAAATGGATGAAGCTGGAGACTATCATGCTAAGTGAAATAAGCCAATGCCCCCAAACCAAAGTTCTCTCTGATATGTGGATGTTAACCCATAAATAGGGAGGGTAGCGGGGGAAAGTATAGAAGTCCATATGTTATTTAGAAGTGTGTTGTTTACTTTCTAATATTTGGTGGCTTTTCCAGTTGTCTTACTTGTTATTTTTTCTCCCTGAGGTACTGGGGACTGAACCAGGGGCCCCGACCACTGACCCACACCCCTGGCACTTTTTATTTTTATTTTGAGATAGGGTCTCGCTAAGGTGCCCAGGCTGGCCTTGAGCTTGTGACTCTCCTGCCCCAGCCTGCCGAGTTGCTAGGGTAGAGGTGTGTGCCACCAAGCCGGGCTTAGTCCTCCATTTCTAGTTTGACTTCACGTGGTCTGAGAGCACACTGTATGGCTCCTCTTTGGTTAAGATTGTTAAAGTGCATCTCATGCTGAGCAGGTCTGTCTGGCGCTGCCTGAGGGGCGGGAAGGCCAGGGGGTGAGTGGTCCACCTCATCCCTGCCGGCTTGGTCTGCTGCTGACACCGGGTCCCGAGGCCTCCAGCTATGGCTGTGAGTTCGTCAGTTCCTCTTGCAAGCCTGCCCGTTTCTGCCTTGAGTACCCCGGAGGCCTGGGGTCAGGTGTGCACACACCAGGACCAGGACTGCCGCATCTCCT
The DNA here is from genome assembly GCF_048772815.1 of Callospermophilus lateralis. Lineage (NCBI taxonomy): Eukaryota > Metazoa > Chordata > Mammalia > Rodentia > Sciuridae > Callospermophilus > Callospermophilus lateralis. The sequence continues at coordinate 209,729,047 of NC_135306.1, forward strand.
TGGAGGGCTGTCCCCTTGGTCACTATGTGATGCCTGTTTCCACCTGGACCATGTTCCTTGCTCTGAAGTCTTCTTTATCTGGAAATTAATAGAGCTTTCTTTCGATGCTGGGAGCCATCAGCCAAGTAGGTATGACAATTTCCTTGCCAGCGTACCCCCATGTTTCTTTAGTGGAAGGACTCATGGGAATAGGACATTTTGCAGGACATTGCATGAAAGGTGACCTTGCTCAAGGACCAGGGCGGATCCGTGTTTAGGGTGTCCCTGGTTTAGCATAATAGGAGATTAGGGTGTTCCCCCTTTTAGAATAGGGCGGTTTAGCATAATAGGAGATTAGGGTGTTCCCCCTTTAGAATAGGGCGTATCCTGCTGCTGAGTTCCTCTTGAGTTCTTAGGGTCAGACAATATATTTGGGAGACAGAAGCCCAGGAGTAGTGAATTTGGGCAGAGAACGTGGATTTGGGCAGAGAACGTGGATTTCCCCAGAACGTGTTTGTAGAAGGCCGGTGTGAGATCGGGAATAAAGAATTGCTGTTTGAATCTACAAGCTGTGTGGAGACTCGTGATTTGTGCCCAGCCAGAGACTGCGGCAAAGGGTAGCATGGTTTGTCTTTCCCCATTTCTGGACTTTTAGGATATCTGGGCCTCTATATTCAAAGTGAGTTTCCCGTGGACACATAGTGGGGCTTGCGTTCTAACCACTCTGACAATGTGCCTTTGAATCAGCACATTAAGTCCCACTCCTGGAGTGATCCCTGTTACATCTGGATCAACATGATTCCTGTTTGTGACCATTTTCCAGACTTTGCCGGTGGCTTATTTCCCCACCTTTTTTGATTTTAATGAAATATTTTGTGTGACTCTATTTTCTTTCCATTCTTAGCCTATAAATCATACTTTAAGACTGGTCTCAGCGTTTTCCTTAGAGTTTGTGATGTGCGTCTTAAATCAGTCCGCATGCTGAAGTCACCCAACACATTTGTACTGTGTCACTGCCGCACTCTGGCTGGGCACAAATCACGAGCCACTCAAGCAGGAACAAACTTTAGTTTCCGAACTCCTGCGAAGGCCACCCACTCGGCCCTCTCCCAGACACACCACACACCAACCGGAACTCCCTCTCCCGGAACTTCCCCAACCAATGCCAACTCCCCAGGCGATCCTCGTGAGAGCTCCAAAGTAGCGGCCCAGGCCGGAGGTGGACAGTAAAGGACCAATACACAATTGAATCAATCCAGCATCATCTTAATGGCTCATGCCAGGGGCCATTCCGACTCGGCTGTGGCTCCCAGCTTATCACTTTAGATCCATCTAGAAAAGAAAGACCATTGCCTTCGCCCTTCGCCCTTCGCCCTTCGTCCTGCCGTCCTCCGATGCTCTGTTGCCTCGACGCGCCTGACCCTCGTTCTCCTCCGTCCGAAGGAGGTGTTTTACTGTTTCTTGGAGGAGAGTTCCGACGGTGATGCGCTCCCCCATTTTGGTTGAGGAGTCCGTTTTCTCCACCTCTAAGGGCCAGTGTCACTGGGGGAACATTCTGGCTGGTGGGAGTTCTCCTCCACACGCGGATGATGTCACTCGACCGTCTTCTCGTTTGTGTGGCTCCCGAGGCGTCGCTGGGATTCTCACCACGGCCCTCGGAGGGTGATGAGGCTCTTCCCTCTGAAGTTTCAGGATGTTCTTGCCGTCTTAGGGCTTCCCAGTGGACCCCTGCGGGGGGTCTTGTGACTCAGGAGTTCTCTGGTGTGCCTGTGGTCTGTCCTGTGTTGATGGCGGAGTTCTGAGCCATGGCCGGGCTCCGGTCCTTCCTTCTTCTCTCTCTGCTGTTCCGACTACAAGTACCTCGTGTTTTTGAAATTTGTCCCCCAGTTCTTAGGTGTTCTGCCCTGGGCCTTTCCCCTTCCTGTTTTCCTTGTTTTGAGTAATTGGGAGGTGTCCGTGGCTCTACCCTCAGGGTCGCTGACTCTTTCCTTAGCCACGTCCACTTGGTGGATGGCCCCCGCCGGCGTCCTCTGGACTCTTTCTTAGAATCTCCACGCCTCTGCTGCCGTTGCCCCTCCGCCTACCTCTTCCGTTAGAGCTCTTGGGGGGTACTTGTAGTTGTTTCAAATTCCCAGTCTCAAAATTCTGAGTCTAGTTCTGCGGTCTGCCTGGTTTCTTCAGGCTGCGTTTTTATTCACCTTTTGGTGTGTCTTGTAACATTTGTTGAAAGCAGGACAGTTGCATGGGCAGCTGAGGCCAGCCGGCCTGTGGGTGAGGGGTCAGGGCTGGGTGTTGCCCGTCTTTCATGCCAGCTGTGGTTCTAGATGCAGGGACTTGGCAGCCCCCTGGCACCCTAGTTTCTGCCTCTCTGCCGCCTCTGGGCTTCCTCAGGCTCCCAGGCAGAGCCCGTGGGAAGCTCTCTCAGCTGCCATCCCCGCTTCTCGTGGGTGTGGGGCAGGGCACGTCTTCCAGCCTCTTTTGAGAATGTCCCAGTTTTTAGTAGGCCATCAGTGGTCCCTGCCCATGGCCTGTGCCAGTGCTCCCCTGTGGTGTCCTGGCAGGGGAGAGGGGCTGTGATGGGAGATGCCCTCCCGTGCGGGGAACAGGGTGCAGGTCTTTCCCCTGGAGAGTGGCCCTCTGTTATGTGGAAGGCTGGGCCTATCTATCAGGATGACCCCCACCCCACCCCGGCCACTGGGATGCTTCTGGGTTTGCAGCTCCCAGAGGCGAAGCCCATGGAAACCCCAAGGGGCACGAGGACTCCCTGGGCAGGAGAGCCGGCCTCCAGCACGGATCGACCACCTGTGCACCTCCCGGGTGCCACCGCAGCTCGACTCGGTCCGCCTGTCTCCCCGGCTCTGGGGCGTGCTTGGCCCTACAGCCTCAGTCTCTGTGGGTGGAGAGAAGGGTATGTCTGCTCTGTCCGCTGCCTTCCTTACGTGTGGCATTGGACAGAAATCCACCGTTTTCCACATTCCTTTCCCTTGGCCCTGCTCCTGCCCTCTGGGGACTCTGACGACAAGCTCATTCGGCCACTTGAAGTCCCCCAGCTCCGGGACAGTCTCTCTGTTTCTACCAAGATTCTTTTTCTGTCCCATTTGGAGTGTGTTTTGCAGGTGTCTTGGGCAACCTCGTCCAGCGGATGCTTCCTCCCACGTTGTCTGTCCTGTTTCACCTGAAGTGCGGCCCCTCTCCAGGCTTCCTCTCTGTCCACTGGAATGCGCTCCCCACGGCAGCCTCCGCAGCCACTTCTGGTGCCTGAGTCTGGGTCCTGGGTCGGCTCCACGGCGGGTCTCTCCCCCCACGGTGGGTCGCTTTTCCTCCCCTCTGCAGCCCACTGCCCTAACCCTGACCCTCCTGAGAGCTGCCCGGGTCGGCTGCCGGGCGGCTCTGCAGTCCTTTGAACACAGTGAGCTTGTTCCGGCTGCAGTCTAGACGTCACGGAGCAGTGTGTTCCTTTGGAACCCGTCTGTGTGATTTGTCAGGCAGGCCTGGAACATGGCTTTGTCCAGGGCTAATTATTCCCCACTAATGGGCGAGACCCTTCTATTGGTGCCGTCCCCAGAGTGCTGCGAACCGTGAGTCTCTCATCGGCCCGGCAGGGGCAGCACCAGGCCTGCCGCCCGTCACCCTGCAGGTGGCCCTTTTCCTCTCAGGTGTTGCTCATCCTGCCCTGCTGCGGGGTATTGTCGGGGGACTCTCTGCTGACCTCTGAGGTTCAGCGTCTTCTGCCTGTGAACCTCCTTGACGTGCGCAGACACCTACCGCCATCCCTTCATCCAGAAATCTGCCGGCTGGCCCTCTGTCCCCTCCCCGTGTCAGAGCCTGGAAACTTTCCCGGGTGGTCAGCAGGCACCTGTAAGCCGGACTCACCTGTCCACTGTCCCGGGAATCACTGTCCTATGCTCAGTGTCCAGCGTCTTGAAAATCATGCTGTCTTGGTGTTACTACCACAGGGAGGGGACCGAGTTCTGGCTCTCCGTCTTTGCCAGAGTGGATGAAAAGCCTTGGGATGGGGCTGGGGATGTGGCTCAAGTGGTAGCGCGCTCGCCTGGCATGCGTGTGGCCCGGGTTCGATTCTCAGCACCACATACAAACAGAGATGTTGTATCCGCCGATAACTAAAAAATAAATATCAAAAAATTCTCTCTCTCTCTTTAAAAAAAAAAAAAAAAGCCTTGGGATGTTGTCCCTTTTGACTCCTCTTTTGGCCCTGGGGGAGGCCGTTGCTGGACCTGGGCCTGTTCTTCCTGCTGCCAAAGGACGCGTGTTCCAGACTGGAGAGGGCTGGAGTGTGGCCCAAGCCTTGTGTGCTGGGGCTTGTCGCCAGGGTGGGGTACAGAGGGGGTGGGCCCAGCAGGAAGTGACTGGCCACTAGACTAGGGAGGTCCTGGGGCAGCCCCTGAGGGCTGTCAGGAGGGCAGCCCCTTCCTCCTGCTTCCCGTCTCCCTTACGTGAATTCCTCCTCTCGCACACCCTCCTGCCACGGTGTCGTCTCCCTGTGGTGACACAGCCGGGGGAGGCTGAATCCATGTGCCCAGGTGTGGACTTTCAGCCGTGAGCTAAGTAAACCTCTTTTTAAAAATGAAAGACCCAGCTCCAGGTGTTATGTTAGAAAACTGAAAAGGGTCCAGCACAGCACGGAGGCAGCAGCCAAGGGCTCAGGGGCCCACTTGGCCACCCCACAGCGGCCGGGAGGATGCCTAGTGTCCACGGACCCTCGCTGCTGAGACAGACCCATGTGCGTCCTCTTGTGGAGGCCATGGTAGACGCGGGGTCCCAGGCTTATGTAATGCAGGGCCCAGATGTGACAGCTCTGCAGGACTCGGGTCCCCTTACCAGGGAGCCTGTCTGAGCAAGTGGCAGCAGGCCCTGGGGAAAGGAACAAAGAGGCAGTGCCCTATGCACGGGGTGCTGTGAGGAAGCCCCACTGTGTGCACTGGGTGCTCTGAGGGGGCCCCACTGAGTGCACTGGGTGCTCTGAGGACGCCCCACTGTGTGCACTGGGTGCTCTGAGGAGGCCCCACTGTGTGTACTTAGTGCTGTGAGGAGGCCCCACTGTGTGCACTTAGTGCTCTGAGGGGTCCCACTGTGTGCACTGGGTGCTCTGAGGAGGCCCCACTGTGTGTACTTAGTGCTGTGAGGAGGCCCCACTGTGTGCACTTAGTGCTCTGAGGGGGCCCCACTGTGTGCACTGGGTGCTCTGAGGAGGCCCCACTGTGTGCACTGGGTGCTCTGAGGAGGCCCCACTGTGTGTACTTAGTGCTGTGAGGAGGCCCCACTGTGTGCACTTAGTGCTCTGAGGGGTCCCACTGTGTGCACTGGGTGCTCTGAGGAGGCCCCACTGTGTGCACTTAGTGCTGTGAGGAGGCCCCACTGTGTACACTGGGTGCTCTGAGGGGGCCCCACTGTGTGCACTGGGTGCTCTGAGGAAGCCCCACTGTGTGCACTGGGTGCTCTGAGGGGGCCCCACTGAGTGCACTGGGTGCTCTGAGGACGCCCCACTGTGTGCACTGGGTGCTCTGAGGAGGCCCCACTGTGTGTACTTAGTGCTGTGAGGAGGCCCCACTGTGTGCACTTAGTGCTCTGAGGGGGTCCCACTGTGTGCACTGGGTGCTCTGAGGAGGCCCCACTGTGTGCACTTAGTGCTGTGAGGAGGCCCCACTGTGTACACTGGGTGCTCTGAGGGGGCCCCACTGTGTGCACTGGGTGCTCCGAGGAGGCCCCACTGTGTGCACTGGGTGCTCCGAGGAGGCCCCACTGTGTGCACTGTGTGCTCCGAGGAGGCCCCACTGTGTGCACTGGGTGCTCCGAGGAGGCCCCACTGTGTGCACTGGGTGCTCCGAGGAGGCCCCACTGTGTGCACTGGGTGCTCCGAGGAGGCCCCACTGTGTGCACTGGGTGCTCCGAGGAGGCCCCACTGTGTGCACTGGGTGCTCTGAGGAGGCGCCACTGTGTGCACTGTGTGCTCTGAGGAGGCCCCACTGTGTACACTGTGTGCTCTGAGGAGGCCCCACTGTGTGCATTGGATGCTCTGAGGAGGCCCCACTGTGTGCACTGTGTGCTCTGAGGAGGCCCCACTGTGTGCACTGGGTGCTGGGACCAGGACCCATCGGGTGCTGCTGGGCCCTGTTCCTGGGTCCTTCTCGGGGACCTGGCTTCACCTGCCATCAGTGCACGGCGCTGGGGTGGGCCCAGGTCTGGAAGTGCACAGAGTCCTGACTCCCTGGCTCTGGAGAGGCCGCCCTCAGTTGGGTCAGCCCGTCCTGATGTCTCGTGCCGTTTAGGGGATCGTGGCTGGCTGCCCACCTTGCCCCGGGAGCTCTGTGCCCTGCGAGGCTCCCCCAGACCCCTGAGGGCAGGCCCCACCTGCACCCTGCTGCTGGGGCGAGTCTGCTCTGGCCGTGGGCACGGAGCACCAAGACCACACGCCCCACAGCGGACACTGTTCCCTCCTGTCCTGGGCTGGAGTCGGGATCCAGGTGCTGCGGTCTCCCCAGGCCTCTCTCTGGCTGCAGAGGGCGTCTCCTCCGTCTCCTCAGGTGGTCCTCTATGGGTCTGTCCTGATGGCCTCTTATAAGGACCCCAGGCAGAGAGATGAGGGTCGCCCTAAGGGGCTCACTTTACCTTAACCACCCCTTTAAAGACCGTGTCTCTATCCCTGGTCAGCTTGGCGTCTCCTGCGCCTGTCCTGAGGTGCAGGTGGGATTTTAACATGTGAGCTTGGGGACACAGGTCATTGGTGGCACTGCCCTGGGCACTTCCAGGATTCTCTCTTCCCACCTCTATCTGGACAGCACCCACTATCCCCCACCAGCCCTGTCCCTCAGTTGTGCTCTGCTCCTCTGCTGCGCCTCTGCCCCAGGCCCTCCAGCTCTGGGACCCTTATAGGGTGGGTCGTGCTGGGCCCGGAGGCTGGAAGGTGAGGTCAGGGCTGGTCACCAGGGCACCTGCCTCCTCAGGAGTCCCTGCATGGCCCTTGACGGGATACAGCTCTTGTCTTCCAAAGGTGGCCAGGACTTTTCTGGGGCCCAGAGGGCTCTGGGAGCTGGAGTCAGAGTCCTGCAGTGTGAGGGTCTGGGGGCTCCTCCCTCCTCACCACCAGCCAACCAGAGCTCAGCCTCCTGTGCAGCTCTGTGGCCTGCGTCACCGCCAACCAGAGCTCAGCCTCCTGTGCAGTTCTGTGGCCTGCGTCACCACCCTGGGCCATGACGCTGCGCCCCCGCCTCCCCTGGGCTGCCGGGAGGCCCCGGCTCCTGCGTGGTCCTAAACCATGGGTCTTTAGATCTGAACCCTCTCTTCTTCTTCCCCACCTCAGGGGCCCTCAGCAGCTGCTGCTGCCCAAGGCCTTTGAAGAAGCTTCCCTATATTTGTCCCCAGGTGCTGGGCCCATCCCGGGTCAGCTCAGGGCGGAGCAGCAACTGCATGGCTGAGGTCCTCTGGGGACCTCCCTGACCCCAGCCCCGGCAGCTCCTCCTGGCGGGGAGGTGTGACCACAGGGCCACCTTTGACCGCTCACCTGGCGCCATCCTGGTACCACGAACGTTTAGCCTGTCTTTGTGCAGGACAGTGGAAATGGGGTTTGCAGGTGGCCTCCCTCAGGAAAAGGGGGAGCTGAGAACACAGGGACGCAGGGGGCTCTGCAGCAGACCCTCTGCCTGACCCGGGAGCTCCAGGACACGGCCTGTACCATGGTCACTCCTACCTGCAGGCAAAGGGCTGGCCTTGGTGCCCTGGCTGAGGGCAGCCCTGGGCTGGGCACCGCCCTGTGAGTCTGGGAGTGAGCTACTGCAGGGTGCAGCTACAGGCAGTTGCCAATTTCAGGGACTAGGGATGGAGGCAAGGCAGGTGTGGGGACCAGGTGGCCTTGGGGTGCGGGGACCAGGTGGGCACTGAAGAGCTGAGTGAACAGGGCTTCGGTTGGCACTGACTATATGCACCGGCAAGCTCTCTGGGCAGTCCCCTCAGCCTGCATGGGGGCCTGAAGGTTCCAGGTCTGCGGGGAGCTGTCTGGGGAGTGTGCCTGGGCCAGGTGGGGTCATCTGGGGAAGTTGCTGTCACCCAGGAAGGTGCCTCCCGGAGCAGGACCCTGGTTTTAGGGGCTGTGCCCGGGCGGGTGTGGGCGACAGGCACGTGGCTCAGGGTGAGCCACGGCAGGGGTGCGGGTGGGCGTGTCCACGCCCCGCGGCCTCCTTGTCCTGACAGGCGACTGCAGGCACCCTTGCTGCCTGAGGCGGAGTCTGTCTGGACCTGCTGCCCAGGTGGACTTGGCTGAGGACGCGTGCCTGGGCTGCTGTGGGGTTGTCACTGCTGGAGGGCTGCTGGCACGGGAGTGGCCAGGTGTTGCTGGGTCCCCGTGGGTGTGGCTGTGGGTGTGGGCGCACGAGCGTGTGTCTGTGAGAGGGCCAGGCACGTGTGTCTTCCTGCCTGTGCACACCTGCATGTGGTTGCGCGTGCACTGTGTGTGGCTGTGCGTGCCCACCTGCACCCGCGGCCCCAGGAGGGGCCGTCTGGCCTTCCTCTCCCTGTGGGCCACTCTGGATGAGAGGCAGAGGTGACATACACGTCCAGTCTAGGTCTGCTGTGGAAGGCCACAGGGAGAAGGGAAAGGGGAAGGAGGACAGCTCCAGCCCCCTCCCAGCCCTGGGGACCCTGCAGCAGGCGCTGACCGCCCACCAGCACCTGAGGCCTCCTTCCTGGGACCGACCACCTTGGGACCTTAGTAGAGGGGCTGTGGCCTCTGAGCAGCTGTTGGGCCCAGGCTGCAGGGCCAGCTCCCACCTGCGCTCCAGGGCTCAGGGCTCTGGCCAGTGGACAGGACGCACCCTAAGCCATGTGAGCTCGAAGCGTGTGGTGCAGGGAGGCCCTTCCCAGCCCCTGCAGGGGCCATCTGGAAGGCCACTTGTCTACTGCATCTGTCCAGACAAATGACATTTGTTGAGCACCTGCTGTATGCACTGGAATAGAGCCATAGATCAGGGACAGACAGGGGCACCCATAGAGCCCTGGGCTGGGGGTTTCATGGACACAGGAAGAGAAGGCCTCGCGTCTAGGGAGGCCTGTGGCCTCTTCACCACCTGCTTCTTGGGGCCAAGGGCCCAGACTGGAACCCTGACCGCTTCTCTCCTGTGCCCTTCAGACGGTGCTGCCACTGCGGCCCACTCTACCCAGGCTCTGGGCCACCAGAGGCTGCTCAACACTGCCCCACCTGGACGAGCTCTGGTGCCCCCACTCTCCTGCCCGGCTCCCATCCGCCCCATGCTCCGTCTCCCACTTTTCTGTGGAACTCGGCACCATGACAGGCCATCACTTTCTGACTCGCCTGCTCTGTGTCGTCAGTGCTGCAGGGTTTGGCCTGCTTGTCCCTGTCAGAGTGCTGAGTGGCAGAGGGCTCATGCATGGAGATTAGTTTGGAGCACTGAATGAGGGCCTGGCAAGTGGCCTGGCTAGGGTGGCTGGGGACGTCTTCCCTGGGGCAGTGGTGCTGGATGAGTAATCAGGGTTAACTGCATCCGGGGGTGTAGCACGTGCAAAGGCCCCGAGGCTGATCGTTGCTGGTCCTTCAGATAACAGATCCCAAGCCTGGGAGGCGGGTAGGCTGCCTGGACCAAGCACAGAGGCCTTGGTATGGCTTCTGTCTGTCCCTTTACTGAAGACTGACAGGAAACCCTGGGAGCCTTTAAGCACAGAGGAGGTGTACATGGACACAAAGGTTTGCAAAGGTCACTGAGACTTCTGAGAGGAGGGGGTGAATGGGGCAGAGGCCCAGGGTGAAGGGAGACCATAGCTCAGGTTTGTAGCCCTCCTGGTGTGACCTTGGGTTACAAGCCAGTGGGCAGAGTGTGGGGTGACAGAGGGGCAGTGGCTGGCAGGGAGGTTGCTAGGACGGCGGAGTCAGCACCAAGAGCCGGCATCCGAGGGAGGACCGAGAGGGGGCCTGGGCCTGGGGCTGGGGCAGTGTCTGCGTGGGTCTCATCCCAGGGTGGCCTCGGTCGGCGGGCAGCGGGCTTCTGGGTTGGAGTGAGAGTAGAAGTGCAGAAGTCGTGGCCTGGAGAGCTCCGTCAGGTGGAGTGGCCGTGTCCAGGACCTCGGGGGAGATCGCAGAGGTGGGAAGGACCTGAGGCGGGCAGCGAGGCTGGGGGCCCGGGCCCGGCAGGCAAGGTGGGCTGACTGTGGTCTCCAAGGCGGGGAGACTGAGTGTGTCCAGAAGCTCAGGAGGAGCACAGGTGGCCAAGCCGCAGAAGGACAAGGGGCTGAGTGCACGGTGCTGGTGAAGGAGGTCGGCGTGGACGGGCTGCCGTCCATGACTCTAGCTACGGCCTGTGCAGAGGACAAGCCGTGAAGACCGCGGGGTGTGGGGGGCTGGTGGGATGCGCACGGGCATGCAGGGCAGTGCACTTCCCTGCGAGACGCAGGCCACGTGCATGGGCAAGACCCCCAGTGTGCACCGACGACAGGTCAGTGCAGTCACAGAGCCGGGCTGGGCACCGTATGTACATATAGGTGTGTGTGTGCTTTTATCTGCCAATTAAATAAACAGAGCCGTCCTCTGGAAAGGCTCGGCCTGGGTAAGAAAACTGAGTCCATCCACGTGGATCATGCCTAAAGAGCAGGAGGCCAGGACCGTGAAACGCCACACCCCTGACGACCCGTCTGTTCCCAAGACCTGGCCAAGTCAAGGGAAGCCGGATGCATCTTGAAGGACGCTGCTTTCTCTGTGTCCACAGGGACCTGCGAGTCAGAGTTATCTGCAGGAGGCTACTTTCTTGCACGGACACCAGGACAGCGGCTCCCTGGGGTGCTGGTCACACAGCTGACTAAGCGAGCTCATGCTTCTGCAGCCTGACATATAAAACCGCTCTCTCAGTGGGGACACGCGTGGGACTGAGGGCACCGTGCAGAGGACACGTGTCACTCGTCCAGCCGGCTGCCTCTGGACAAAGCACCGTGGGGAGAGGACGCGCTGCTTGGCCAAGCGCTGCGAGGGCCGGAGGAGCTGTCTGCCGCCTGGGCCCGGAGCGCTGGAGCAGTCCTGAGCCTCGCAGGCTCTCCGACAATCCCCATGTCTCTGTGCTGTCCCTGGGCACAGTCCTGGGCCTGTGGCAACCCACGCACTGCCCTGGCCCAGCCAGGCCGAGGACGTCACCATGTAGTGGAATAGTATTCAGCCTTAGGAGGAGGGACGTCCTGACCCTGCGGCAGCCTGGATGGGCCTTGGACCTCATGCTCAGTGGAAAAGCCAGACACAGAGGGCAAGCTCTGAGACTGCAGTGCCGGGAGGCCCTGGGGTTGGCTGACCCACAGCAACGGAGAGCAGGGTGGGCAGTCGGGCCGGAGGGCCAGAGTCAGTGTTCCGTGGGACAGAGTTTCCTTCTGGGGAGAGAGAGCCCTGGAGGTGGTGACAGCTGCACAGCAGGGTGAGTGTGCCTAATGTCCCTGAGCTGGACGCTGGACACGGTCAAGGTGGGGAAATTTACATTGTGTGTATCTTAGTACAACAAGAAAAGAAATTGAAAAAAAAAGGTATCAAGTTGGCTCTGCTTGGGTGGAGAGAGCCGGAGTGGGACCCAGAGCCAGGTGTCCCAGACGATGGCGGCAGGGATGGTACACACATGAAGGTGGCGTCAGGGACGCCCTAGGTGCCTCTCCCTTGGAGCAGGGTAAGCACGCCTGGTCCTGGGGCATCGGGCAGCCCAGGGAGTCCTGCTGGGGCTGCGGAGGTCACTGTGGCCTCAGGCAGGCGTCTGTGTCCTGAAGGGCCTGAGGCCATGGGGGACAGGACCCTGGGCCCTGGCAGCCCAGACTGCTTGCCGCCCTCCCATCTCACAGAGGAAAACCCCGCGGGTAGAGGAGGGCGTCGTGGTCCCTCTCAGTCTCCAGGCTGCTGCTCAGCAGGGGAGAGAGGCAGGCTGGCCCCGGGGACAAGCCCAGGATTTCCACCACTGCCCTCTCCAGGCTGTAGGGCTAGTCACCCAGTTTGTCCTGTGTCCCTGGGAACTGTGTGCACTGTCCCTGCAGCTGGGCCGCTGTCGGTCTTCACTGGACAGTAAGGTGAATGGACGGGAGGGATGGAGCGGGGGACTGAGCCTGCAGCCCCTCCTCGTGTCCCTGAAAGCCCAGAGCCGGGACCACGCAACGTCTCCCTGGTCCTCAGGCAGCTCGGAGGCTGCAGCGCAGGCTGGAGACTGAGGCAGAGAGGCCACCCAGGAGGTGACTGGTCACAGACGGTGGAAGCAGCGTTCAGCGTGGGCAGGGTGTGCGCCTTCTCCTCTGCCAGCTCCCCACACCCACCCCTCCAGAAAGAGTCCCTTTGCTGCGGGGTCTCTCCGCGTCCCTCCCCCAGGGCCGGGCACCGCGAGGCCTTCCCGTCGACACGTCAGAGAGGGGGCGTCACATGCGGGGGCTTTTGGGTCCCGCGTCCGTTGCTGAGCATGCTGTTGTACAGGCTCATCCACAGACCTGGCAGCCAAATGTCACCCCACCACGTGGCCGGGCCACATTCGGCCTTGGCTGGTGGAGGCTGCTGTGAACCTGGTGCAAGGCTCCGTCCGGGGCCTGCTTTGCTTCCTTGGAGTGCGGAGGGGGACAGCGGAGCCCAGCCAGCTGCCCCCGTGTGGCTCCAGCCCTCACACCTACAGCCGTGTGTGTGGGCTGCTCGCTGGGGTTTAACCATGGGTCCACTCCTGTCTCTCGAGCTGGGGGTGCACCGCAGTGGCCAGGTCTCCAGTGCCAGCGCATGGCCCACGCCCTGGCCCCAGCAGGCCCTCCTGCCGCCGGCCGTGGGAGAGTGAAGGAGGGAGGGCGTCCTGTAGAGAGCTCCCTCAGGGCCCCTGCGGGAGCCCAGGAGCTGCTGAGAGCTGCTTAACAGGGGAGAAGCCTCGTGCTCCTGCTGGGGGCTGAGTGCAGGGCAGAAGCTCTGGGCACGGGGCCGCTGTGCCCAGCCATGCCCCCAGCTCCCCACCCTGGCCTCGGCAGAGGCCGCCCCTCCCCTGGGTTTAACCATTAACAGGCGCCTGCAGCCAGGCTACAGACAATGGCCCGCTTGTGCGACCGTGGAGGTCTGTGCAGGCCTGGCACAGTCATCAAAGCTCCGCGATTAAGTCTATTAGGGACCGGATTTATGCAAACAAAGAGACAGGTGCAGGGCCAAGCCAGCTGCCAGGGTAGGGGGCACTCCGTAAGGTGGCCATAAAACACCCTGCCTGGGCAGGGCCTTCTCCGCAAGCAGTTGGTTCTCCAGAGTCCCTCTGTCGGCTCAGGTCTGCATGCTGGGCATCCCAGGTGTTCCTGCTGCCCACCGGCTCTCACTCCTAGGCCACCAGAGCCCACCTGGCTTGTGGGCAGTCCTGGGAGCAAGGCGCTGGACAGAGCATTCCATCCTCAGTCCTCACACATGCTCCAGGAAGCTCTCTGGGGCCTCCCATCTCCAGTGGGTATCCCTCATGGGCTCCTGGGCACTGGTCCTGTCCCTGGCCCCTCACCCTACCAGGGCTACACATGGCCTCATACCACGCTCTGGGTTACCACTGAGTTCTCAGCTCTAAACGCGCTGGGGTGGAGCAGGGCTCTCAGCCCAAACCTGGCTATGGCCAGAGTGCTGTGACCAGGGTAACTCCTTCGGCCAGCAGCATTGGGCCTGTGGGTGGTGCGGCCCTGGGGCCTGAGGGGCATCGAGACCCTTGGAGGACACCACCTCCCTGTCTGCTTTCCAGATGTGCCTGAACAGATGGCAGACAGCCAGGTTGTGGCCCACTGGGGCCTCAGACTGGACCATACCTGCTTGCATGTGCCCTTCTGTGTGGTCTCTGTGTGGACCACTGATGAGGTGCTGGCCCTGGTCTGATGGTTCTGGACAGACAGAGAGAGCTAGGTAGGACTGTCTACGGGTCCTTAAGCTGAGGCCAGAGCACACTGGGTAAGGCTGGAGAGCATGAGGCGGGGCCGCCTAAGAACCAGGCAGGAGGCGGGCAGCCCAGCCGGGATCTCCTCGTTCCCTTCACGGGTGCCATCAGGGAAGGGCTGCAGCTGGGCGAAGCCGGCTGAGTGCTGAAACCCCGCTAGCCACGTGGCTCCCTCCTTGGCAGGGCAGGCGGGAGCCACTCTCCAGCCCAGGCAGCCCTGTCCTCTGTGCCCTGCAGAGGACCTGGCTCTCGGCCTGGAGAGGCTCTGGAGCGGGGCAGCCCTGTCCTACTCTCAGGAGGCTCATCCCTATGTTCCCAGAAACCGCCAGGCACGGGAAGCCCTGTGTGCGCTCTGGACTCTCCCTACCTGTGGGCTTAGAGGTGGGCAGAATGGGGTGGGCAGATGGCTGTCCTTGCCACTCCCAGGACCCTGGGCATGGTCACAGGCTTGGGCTCCATCCACAGGAGTTTCCTGGTCAGGGTGGCCTCACCTGGTCCCTGGGAATGTGCAGGTATCCAGGCTGGAGCCCACCTGGCAGGAGGACTGCTGTGGCCGAGTGGAATCTGAGTGGACCGGCAGGAGGTGGGGGCAGCAGGGATGCAGGTCCAGGCCACGGGCAGCTGGGGAAGGTGCTGGCAGACAAGGCCCAGTGGCCTCAGGGCTGGGGCTGGGTGAGCTGCCTAGCTGTTCCTTGCCCTTGGGGTGGCCCCCGACAGTCCCCTGCCTCTCTGTGTCTCTTGGCCTCTCTGGCCTCAGCTCAGAGGCCCAGGTCAGTCCCACTGCCCTCTGGAGGCCCAGGAAACTATCTCTCGGGGTCCACTGATGCCACCCCACTCTACCCATCTAAGCTTTGGGAGCCCTCAAGCCCCTCGTGCCCTCTTGGATGCCCCACCCCTTGTCCCTAGCCTCCCCGGCCTGCCCTTGGGCCCAGGATCTGCTGTCCTCTCTTCTTTTCTGGCCACTTCTGCCTCCGCTGGTCCTGGCCTGCTCCCAGAAGGCTCTCCTGCATCCTGCCCTACCTGGGGCCCGTGGGCTGCCTGTCCAGTCCACCTGGTGTCCCTTGTCCCCAAGCTCTGGGCTGTCCCTGGGCTGCCTGTGGGCCAGATGGGGACCCATCTGCTGGGAAGAGCTAGGGCCAGGCTCTGCCAGGCCGGGAGCGGGCCCAGCCTGCTTTGTTCTAGACGGACGAGTTGAGACAGGCAGCCACCTGGCCTGCGCGTCGCCCGGCAGGGCAGCCCCAGGATGGGTATTTCTGGAACTTGGCTGGCCAGACTGGGCGTGAGGCGTGTGCCGCAGCCAGCTCCCTCCGGAGTGGTCCCAGGCCGGGGAGGGAGCCCGTGTGCTGCTCCACAGCTGCTTCAACTGGCTGCTCCAGACAGAGCCCCCGCCTGTGGCACAGGGTCGCTCTGCAGCCAGGGTCACTGTGGGCCCCTGCCCACAGCCCCCTCCTCTGATTTCCCAAGGTGCCCTGCCTTGAGGGGCCGTTCCCTGGCCTTCCTGGTGTTCTAGGCCCTGTGCAGCCTGAACCGCCAGCTCTGGTGTCCAGTGACGTTCCTGGGAGGGGGAAATGCACATCTGCAGGCCTGGCCACTGGCTGTGAGCAGGCTGCGGCCCAGAAGCTGCGTTTCAGGAGACGGCAAGCACTCCCGAGAGTGGCTATCGGGGGGCCTGGGCCCAGGGGTGCCTGGTGTTCCTTTTGGTCTGTGTGGGTTGGCAGCCAACTCGGGTGAATTGGGCCTGCTCCTCCCCTCCCTGGCTGGCTGCTCCCCCTGACCTGCTGTCCACGCCTCTTCCCCGGCCACCAACATACTTCCTTCTGCCCCTGCCCGGTCATCTGCACACTGAGCAGGGCATCGGCTCTTTGCTTCTGCATGGGCCCACTCCACAGCAGGGGATTGCCTCCCATGACAGCCTCGGGGTGAGGCTGTGACCTGGGGCCTCCCGGGGCAGATGTGTTTTCTTAAGATGGCGCACACCCTTCTCCCATTGTGCAGTCACACCTGCTCCTGGGGGAGGAGGGTGCCACGTGACCCCAACCACGCAGGGAGGACAGCTTCCTCCTGGTGCCCAGGGGGCCCAGGGGGAGGAGTGCCGGGTGGGAGGTCCACCCTACCTTACAGGGCAGGGGATAGAGAAGGCACAGGAGGATCCCGGTCGGGGACCAGCACAGATTTCACGAGCCAAGACCCTTGTTGAGTTTCACAGTCCTCTTGTCATCCGCACGGTAAAAAGGAGCTGGAGACCCAAGGCTGAAATGGACGCGGAGCTCCCTTGCGGCTCGGCGTTCCCTTGACGTGGTCCGCCCGCGGCGCACTGCGTGGTGATGTCCTCTGTCGCCAAGAGGAGAGCAACCTGGTTAGCCTCCCCATCACTGTCCCCTCCTCTGAGTCCCTCTTGTCCAGAGTCACTGGTCCCAGGGGGCTCCTGGCCCGGGCAGGGCTGGATGTTTGCCACATTCCCCAGAACAGGGGCCTCCACCATTGACCCAGACAGCGGCCTGCTTTGCTGATGCCAGCAGATGGCCTCCTGATAGTACCCAGAGTCACCGTCCTTCTCCAGGTGGCTAAAACTAAAGGGGCCACCTCCAGGAGGGACGGCCCAGCTCACAGGGGCCAAACATAGCCTAAGCTGGACCTGGCTTCAGAGAGAGCAAATATGAAGAAAGCCTCTTAAGCCAGTCAGAGAACTGTGCCCAGGGTCAGCCCTTCTCCCCAGGACACCCCACACCATGTGCCACGCGCCATGCGCCTGGCCCTTCGTCCCCAGGAGACAGCTGGATGGCATCCTGACCCCTGATGATGGGAAGAGTTGGCAGTGGGAAGAGGCAGGGGGCTGGGGCTAGGAGGCCTGCAGGTAGGGAGGCTGGGAGGTGGGGAGGCCTGGAGGTAGGGAGGCTGGGGCTGGGAGGCCTGCAGGTAGGGAGGCTGGGAGGTGGGGAGGCCTGCAGGTAGGGAGGCTGGGGCTGGGAGGCCTGCAGGTAGGGAGGCTGGGAGGTGGGGAGGCCTGGAGGTAGGGAGGATGGGAGGTGGGGAGGCTGGGAGCCAGGAAACTGGAGGCTGGAAGGTGGGAAGACTAGGACCTGGGGAGGATGGAAGGCCTGGGTCAGGGAGACCCAGAGGTGGAGGCAGGGAGGCCGCACGGCTGGCGGTGTGACTCACTGGTCTTGAGGACAGCCTGTGTCAGGTGCAGCACCAACCCAGAGGCCAGTTAGCCCTCCATCACCCCGTGACTCGCTGCCTGGAACACCCCTGGCTGTGCCTTCGGCGAGGTCCCCTCCTTTCTGGCAGGAGGTGGGAAGCCACTGCGGTCACACCTGGGGAGGGAGGCCCCGCATCCAGATCCTTGGGCCGAGACCATCCTGCCATGGAATGCTCTAGAATCCCTCGGCTTCAGAGTCCCTTCCCAGTGACAGTTCCATCAGCTGTCCCAGGATTGGGGGGTGGAGGATGCCCACGGGCCTCCCGGGGCCTGGGGTAGAACTGAAGGTTTGTGTCGCACACAGGCACAAGGCAGGTGGGTGCCTGGTGCACCTACGACCCTTCCCAGGTGATCCCATGAATGTCACCACTCCCTGACCTTCAGGCCCTGGGGTCCCAGGAAGGGACCACCCTGTGCAGGCCAGAGGATGCTGGGCCAGGCAGATGGTCCAGGGTGTGGCCTCTTGGTCCTGGGGGTGAAGCCTGGGGGACAGTCTCTGGGGCTCACCCCATCTCTGCTGTTGCTCCGTCAGGGGCTGAGCTGTGGCCCCCATGGGTTGAAAGGGGCCTCTGTGCTGTCCAGAGGGTAAGCACTGCCACCATCACCCTGGGGAGAGGGCTGTGGTGTAGGTCCTAGGAGTGCCAAGGTCCATTGCCAAGGCCCTACTCAGGGTCCCAGGAGTGACCCATGGTCATAACTGGGTGGTTGTGAGGTGGAGGGGTTGTGTCTTGGCCCCAGAGCCCCCACTCTTCTCTCTGCCCTTGCTTCAAGGACCACCACTGGGAGCAAGGCCCTTGCCCACAGGTCAGGCCCCGGCTGCTGATGTTCCCAAGAGGCCCAGTGTGGAACCTCCGGGAGGGGCCTCCCCTGGTCCCATGGGTGGAGCTGGCCGGCTCTGGCTGCTCCTCTGGGTTGGAGTTCTGGGCGTCTCTGTGCTTGTCCCCGCTGCCCACTGCCGCCACCCCTGGGGTGGGGCCCTTTGATGTCCCCGACTGGCAGGCAGGTGTGGCCCAGCAGTTTCCTCTGGCCCTTTGAAGCTAGCTGTGAGCTAGCGTCCACCCTCAAGGCCACCAGGCCTGCTGGAGCAGTGGGCAAGACACAGCCCACCATGGGCCCAGCCAGGGCCAGAATCCTGCTCACCTTGGGTCTCCCAGCCAGCTCCTGCTCGGGCACAAGCGTCCTCCCTCCCTCAGCTGCAGTTTCCTCACCCCTGCAGAGCTGTGGGCGCATGGAGGCACACTGGGGGCAGCGGGGAGGGCTGAAAGGAGATGGTGGGCTGTTCCTGATGCTGTGCCCCCCTCACCCCACGGCTGCAGTGCTGACCTGGTGTGGTCTGCAAGGTCACATGGTCCAGCTGGTGCCCTGTTCTTAGGCCAGGAAATCAAGGCACAGGGATGTGGGGGGCAGGAGCCTCTGGCCAGTGTCCACCCAGGTAGAGGTGGGGGGTGGGATGGAGAAGCAGGAGGTGGCTGAGCGGCGACTGGAACGCCTGAGCCCTCAGGAGCCCACCCTCCGGGTCCAGGAAGTCAAGTCAAGACAGGCCCTTATCAGGCTGCGGCCTGCCACCCCCTGTGACCCACAGAGATGGGGAGATGGCCATAAAACTGTTTGTTCCCCCGAACAAGAGAGTGACTACAAACATGAGCTAATAAAACCGAGCCGGAATCAAAGCTGACTTATCTCTTCATTTTGCTATAAAATCACAGAATCAAACAGCTGGCGGCCTCTTTATGGCTCAGGTTAGAGAGTTCCACGCCAGTTGGCCCTGCAGGGTCCCTGCTGCCCATCCAGCCGTGGAGTCCCAGAGGACCCTGCAGAAGGCCCTCCCAAGGCCACTGCTCGGAACGTGGGCTCGGGTGCCTCTGGGGCCACCTGGGTGGGTGAACAGCTCTATACAGTGATGTCCCTAACAGGGTGTTGCTGACTGCAGGCCCTGGTGGCCTCCCCCAGGAATGGCAACATGAATGGTCCTGACGTCGATGGCCCTGCCTGCTGGGGGCTGTGTCTCTGGTGTCTGCAGAGGACCCTCTGCCCCAATTCCTGTGACTCAGATCCCTCCGAGAGAAAGGCCTGGGCTCTGGCCGTGTGGCCACAGCCTTCCCCAGGTGAATTCTTTAAGGCTGAGCTCAGTGTGGAGTTCAAGGGGCTGGCCAGGGGCCTCTCCCAGCAGGGATTCCTTCCTTGCTGACCGAGGCCCCCAGAGGGTGCCAGTCTTGGTGGATGGGATAGGACCCCTGCAGGCTGGGAGCGGAGCCTTGGGCAGCTAGGTGGTCACTCTAGAAGACCTGGGGCCCCCATCAGAGACCCTTGCACACACCTGCACAGGTGACATAGCTTGCACACGAGGACACGTACCCACAGGGGCTCTGGACATGCACTGGTGCCTGAACTCCTGCCACCAATGCCCCCACCCTGCTCAGGGGACCCTGGGCACGTGGGTAGCCCTCCTTGGTTGCTGCTCACGCTGCCCCTCTCCTCTACCCAGCATCTGAGCTCTGGCTCCCCAGCATGTGCTGGGTCTTCCCTCCAGACAGAACCAACTGGAAGAACAGGAGGATTACACACTGCCCGTGGGGCTGGGGGGAAGTGGGGATGGGGACTTCAGGGCAAAGGCTTAGGGTGGGCCTCCAACCCCCACCCCAGCAGGTCCCGGGCCCTGGAAGCTGGACTCCATAGCTCTCGACCCCAACTGCTGCCAGGATGGGTGTGGGCTGGGCTGGCTGGAGGAGCCCGCCCTGGGCAGGGCAGGCATCCAGGTGGAGCAGGTGTGGCAGTGCCTGGGGCTGCTGCCTCCAGGGCTCTCCAAGTGCCTCCAGGGGCTGTAGATGGTGGGCCCCCCAGGTAGGTGAGGTCACCTGGGGACAGGTGTGACCTCAACCTCTCTCCTGAGCAGGCAACTCGTTTTTAGGCCCAGCTTCCGTAGAGCCTGGAAGACCCAGGACACAACAGGTGCAAGATCCCATGGTACGGAACTCCTGGGAGGTCTCAATTACCCCAGGGGACAGGGAGCAGGGGCAAGGGCAAGGGCCCCGCTACTTCAGAGCAAGTTTCCATTCATCTTGACCTGAGAAAAGAGGGACATGGGGAAGCAGACAAATCCTAGCAGCCCCCAGGTGAGGCCTGAAATTCCCCTCATCCACCCACCCACACCCCCTGCACCCTCCATGCTCCACTCCTTACCCTTCCATCTGTCCATCCACGATCCATCCATCTGCTCATTCATCCAACCTATTCACTATCCATCCACCCACCCACCCACCCATCCACCCTCCATCACCCATCCACCCACCCACCCTCCATCCACCCACCCACCATCACCCATCCACCCACCCACCCTCCATCCTCCATCACCCATCCACCCACCCATCATCCACCCTCCATCCTCCATCACCCATCCACCCACCCACCCTCAATCACCCATCACCCATCACCCATCCACCCATCCACCCATCCACCCTCCATCCTCCATCACCCATCCACCCTCCATCCTCCATCACCCATTCACCCACCCTCCATCCTCCATCACCCATTCACCCACCCACCCACCCTCCATCCTCCATCACCCATCCACCCATCCACCCTCCATCACCCATCCACCCATCCATCCTCCATCACCCATCCACCCTCCACCCTCCATCTTCCATCACCCATCCACCTACCCACCCTCTATGCATTCATCCATTCATCCACCTACTCATCCATCTATCATACGCCTACTCACTCACCCACCCACCCCTTATTTGTCCTCCACCTACCTACTCATCCATCAACACACTCATCTACTTACCCATCCAGCCAGGCCATTCATTATCCACCCGCCCATCCTCCACTCATGTACTCATCCATCTCTCCCTCCCTCTAACCATGCATTGATTAACCTAGGTATATATGTATTTATATTCCTATGGCTCTATCTCTGTAGGATCTAACTATATGTTTATCTATGTATTCGTCCACCTAGCCCCTAAATTGCCACTTTTACTGAGCAGGAGTCTGACTACAACATCTTTCTTACTGGCTCATTAGTTTTCTTAGGTCTCCCAGTGCAGTGTGTATGAGAGCAGTCCACGGCAGCTGTTCAAGTCTCCTCACTCCCCATAGAGATCTGCATTTGGGTGGTCCCTGCCGTCTCCTGTGGGGGCTGCTTGTGTTTCAATGATGGAAAAAAAAAACCAGGCAGTTGATGGACACCCAGTCAGGGGGGTGCGGCTAGGAGGGAGGAGTGCTCAGTAGACCCTCTGGGCAGGGGACAGGGTGCAGGGTGAGCCCAGACCCTTGTTGGTCCTTCCTGGCCACGCAGCCTTGTGCGTCAGCTCAGCGTTCCCGAGGCTCAGCCCCTCTGGGGCGAGGCAGGGACCGCCTGCTCTGTGCAGATGTGGTAAGGGTGCAACAGGCTGCTGGTTATGTGGAGAACCTGAGAAAAGAGGGACATGGGGAAGCAGTCCATTGGTCAGTGAGGACTGGCGACCTGCTCCTTGGTTACACCGTCGTGTCCTTATCACACGGGAGTGCTGGCTCTCTCTCTGGGGTGCACAGGAAGAGGCCATGTTGAGGACACAGCCAGAAGGTGGGTTGCAAGCCTAGGAGGGACCCTCGCCCAGAGCCAGCTCTGCCCACACCTTGATCTTGGACCTCCAGCCCCGAGGACTGGGAGAAATGAGCATCCATTGCTGTAGCCCCAGCCTGGGCCCTGGCCTGTAGCCCGAGGTGAGGAGAAATGGGTGGAGAAGCCCTTCAGTCTGGGAGGCCTCGGTGATGGTGAGGCCCCGCCCCGCCCCGCCCCGCCACGCCCCGCCACGCCCCCTGTGTTGCTGGGAAGGACGCTGAGGGTCCTACAATACCTGGAGCATGGCAGCACACATAGGCGCTCAATAATTAGGCCTGTGCAGGCATAGCCTATCTGCACATCTGTTAGCGACAGCCATGGGGTCCTCCCAGCCCAAGAGCCTGGAGGTCCTGTCCAGCGGGAGGTGGCAGCCTCACTGGGAAGTGTCTGGGGGCCGGGGCGGGATGGTCTCCGTGTTCAACTCTGGAGGTCCCTGCAAGGCCAGGTCACCCTGCTGGCCAGGGACTCCAGCAAGAGAGTACTTGTCATAGGGTGGCCTGGGCAGAGGAGGAACCAACAGCTGGTCCCCACCTCCAGATATGTAGGCCAGGCCCAATGATCATGGGGCTGGAGGGACCCTGCGTGTGGAGTGCAGTGGTCCCCAGGCATCACCCACACACCATGGACGTGGGAAGAGGGACCATGCTCAGGGAGCCCCCAAGGGTCGGGGGGGCCAGAGTGTCTTGGGGGGAGTCTGGAAAGGCCCCTCACTCCTCAGGACCTGCATGCTGCCTCTCTGCTCTGGACTCTGCCCGCTGCCCGTGCTTCGGGCCACCACGTCCAGGTTTCCTGTACGCAGGGGACTCCAGCGCTCTGTGGAATCTCCCCCGCCCCTCGGCGCGGGCCCTGTGGCTGTGGCCTCTGTGGCGGTGCTGGCTGTGCTGAGCTGGACAGCTGCCAGGGCCCACCATGGCCGTCTGTCTGGTGGTCAGGCTGCCCGGCAGACCATGGGTTGAGCCATCAAGTTCAGGGCAGGGACTTTGTGGTGGGGCAGGGAGCCCCAGGGCACCTAGCAGGTTCTAGTCACCTGCGGGCCCAGCACATCTAGCAGGTGGCCAGGCCCAGTGGGAGTCGGAGGGCTGGTCTGGGAAGACGAGGGGCTCAGGACCGGAGGGCTGGGCTGCGAGTGGCACAAGAAAAGTCCAGCTCTTACCCAGCAAAGCAGGGAACCATGC
This sequence comes from Callospermophilus lateralis, assembly GCF_048772815.1. Classification (NCBI taxonomy): domain Eukaryota; kingdom Metazoa; phylum Chordata; class Mammalia; order Rodentia; family Sciuridae; genus Callospermophilus; species Callospermophilus lateralis. The sequence goes on from NC_135306.1 coordinate 209,751,907, forward strand.
CTCCCATGAGCAGTGTGGCCAGGACAGGGAGGGCCAGGCACAGCTTCAGCCTGTGGGGTGGGTCCAGGTGGGTCCCTGCTCTTCCTAGGGGAGGACTCTGGCCAGGCCCTGGCTCCCAGATGGCCCCCAGGCAGGTGTCACTTGCTGCCCCCTGGGTGCTGAAGCCATCCCTGGCTTGAGGCCACCTCAGTGGAACTCATGCTGTCCCCACTCCCAGGTGTGGGCCAGGCCCAATAATCATGGGGCTGGAGGGGCCGGCTGACCCTGCCACTGTCCCCTGAGCCAGGCTTCACCCTTGATAAGAGGAAGACATGCTGTGGGGTGGGGGCAGGGGTGGGGCCATCTGAGCTGGAGCCAGGACACCAAGACACCCAGGAGTTCAGAGTCACATGTGGGGGGCCCCATCTATCCCCTCAGGCCTGGGTTGATCCTGCCACCACTGTGATGTGAGTGCCTGGCCAGGAGGCCAGCGTGTGCAGCATGCCCCTGGCCACAGCGTGCCCCTCTCCTGCAGTGTGGACGGGCGCCACGGCAGGAACCCACACGGGGCAGAGGTGCGTTGTGCTGTGTGACGTAGCAAGTCACTGGCCCGAGGACTTGACACGTGGCTGGCACGTGTGCAGGCGTGTGCGTGCACGTATGTGCATAGGTGTGGACATACATGTGCACGGGTTCACGCGTGTATGCATGCGTGCACGTCTGGACCCCTGGTCCTCAGGCTTTGCCCACCAGCCCCCCTTGCACCCCAGCCTCAGCCCTGTGGCCAGACTGTAAGGTGGGGCTCAGAGGAGCTCTGGAGACCCCAGCACCCCTGTGACAGTGCCAGCAGGGGCCTCCTGGGGACCAGAGTGACCCCACTCTGCTTGGTAGTGTTCACACCTCCAGGGACCCCCACCTGGCCTTGGGCCTGGTCCTGTTCCCTGCCTTCCTGTCCCCCTGAGAAAGTCAGCTCAGCAGAGATGGAGAGCCCATGTCCCACTCCTCGCCGGCACTGCTGGGCTCTTGCCCTCCCAGCCCTTCCTGTCCCACCCTGTCCCCTAGCCCCGGAGCAACCTTCCCTCTGCAGCTGGGGCTCCCAAAACTGGGGTGATGGCCCCACCATGTGGCCGGGAGCCCTGCTCAGGGAAGGCCACCCTCAACTTCCTCCTCCCCCTCCCTGTGCACCTGAGACAGAGACGGAGGAGACAGAGAGGGACACGGAGATAGAGAGAGATAGTCAGAGACACAGTGTGACAGAGACGACACAGTGAAGTGGAAACAGAGAGACAGTGAGGCAGAGACAGAGACAGAGAGACAGCGAGAGGTATGGAGACACAGAGACAGAATTAGGGACACAGCGATAGGGACAGAGACAGGAGGCCAAGAGGAATGAGACGGAAAGCACAGAACAGCAGGAGCCACTGTGGGCGACTGGCGAGGCCGTGAGCCCTGCTGCCCTGGGACCCCGGGTGGAGAAGCTCTCGTCTGCAGTGGTCCAAATGTGGGCTTGGCCCCAGGTCTTCCCTTTCCCCACCCTGCCCGGGCCCAGTGTCTGTGGGATGATGGTGGTGACCAAGAGGGTGGACCCCGGGGAGTACCTAGCACTGGACAGGATGGCCCGTCCCCTCAGAGCACACTCAGCCCTTGGCACCAAGATCACCAGACCAGCCTGGCCCCTGGGCCTGGCCCACCTGACCAGGTGAGCCCACCTGGATCTGATGTCCTGGGCCACAGCAGGGACAGGTGCACCCTCCATCAGGCAGGAGGCTCTCCTGCCTCAGATGGGCCTCCTCCAGGGTGACAGAGGCGGCCTGACCCTGTGGTCCCCAGGCCTGGGTCCGCCCCATCCTGTCAAATAGGGGTGATAGCAGAGCCCCTGGGCGGGTTATAGAGCACATGGACACTGGCACCTCGGCACCTGAGAAGTGCAGGCTAGAGAGTGACCTGTCCTACGGGGTGGGTGGGAACAGCCTTGCTCAGGACTGAAGGCTGAGCCCACGTGGCCACTCTGGGCTAGCTTGTAGCCAGGGCACCTGAGAGTCGCCATTTGGCTGATCTGCAGTGGGCAGGTTTGGGTGGACCCAGAGACAGCCCTGGGCCGGGAGCCAAGGGGCTTTCCAAATCCTCCAGGGACCAGAGGGAGGCCCTTGCTCCAGCTGGTCACTGGGGTCTGGTGTGGGCTCCTCTGATGCTCTGACTTGGAGTTGGCTGGCATGACCCTAGAGAACCTCACCCAGTGACTGACAAGGTCCAGGGTTCTAGGACATGGAGCCTCTGCAAGGACCCCGGCTGTCAACTGGCCTAAGATCTGGTGAATCAAGGTGTGGGCATCCACCCCTGGCTCAGCCCCTGAACCTGGGGAGCCCAGAGAGTCCTCTGGGCACCACCCAACTCTGCTGGCCAGGGCGAGGTTATGCTGCACTGGGCCACATGGTGGCGCCAGCTCACAGGGAATGCAGGACAGGATGCTCAGGGCCAGCGGGCCCTGGACTCTCCCTGCCTTGGGCAGAGGTGGCCCCACAGGAAACAAGAGCCATGGCAGCTGCAGCTGGAGAGGGCCTCCAGGCAGGGCATGCTGGGGCAAAGGGGCAGCACTCTGGGGGCTGGTGGGTGTGTGGAGTGCCACCCAGGACGTCCTACTGTGGGGCCCCAGAGGCCCTTCTCTCCGCAGGTCAGACTGCTGCTTTCTTCTGGGAGCATGTGTCCACAGGTTGCAGTCTGTCCAGGACCAGGAGCCAAGGAATCTCCAAGAACCGGGTGGGCTGGGGCCTGCTGGGTGCAGCTCCGTGCCCACACTCTGAGCACTGTCTTCACCCTGAGTGACCCCAAGGCTCCCCCACCCTGGCCTTTTCCTCCTGCCCCCACCTTTGCCTTCACTGTGCCCACATGGACCCTCCTGCGGCCCCAGTCCTCACCAGGTCCTCTGAGGGCAGTGAATGAGCCTCCCCAGCCGTGCCCTCCTCTGTCCCCAGCATTGCCTGGAGCCTCTGCCTGTCCCCTGGTGCAGCAGCCACTGCCACCTGTCACAGTGACACAGACCAGGGCTATCAGAAAGGCAGAAAAGAGCAGAGTGGCTCTGTGGTGCCCAAGGCAAAGCCGGGAATGCATCTGGTGGGGGGCCGTGTGCACACTGGGGACAGCCCGTGGCCAGGCACCTGGCAGGCCCTCACAGCCCTCTGTCCCCTGGCCCCGTTACATGGTGGTCCACGGTGGACCCCGTGCCAGCATCACAGAGCCCAGGACAGCCTCAGTGGGCAGGGGCTGTGGCCACCAACCCCAGAGAAGGAAGGAAGGGCAGGGGAGCCCCCACCCACAGCCGGCTCTGCCTCTGGAGCCCCCAGGGCTGGAGAAACCTGCCCTGCAGGTGCCAGTCTCTACAGGGCACCGGCCTCTGCTCCCTCTGGGAGTGACTGACATTCCCTGGGTCCTCATTTCCATCGGAGGGTGCGGAGGCCCACCCAGTGGGGTGGGACAGGCCTGTGGGCAGGGGGCACTGGCCACCTCCTGAGCTCAGGGGGAGCAGGATGGGTGGCTCACCCTGTGGTCCCCTGACTACATATGAGAACAAAATGGGCCTGGGAAGCTGCTTTGCTGACCACCTGGCCCAGTGTGTCTGTCCCCTCCTCCTTGGGTGGAGCTTGGGTACAGGAGGTCGGGAGCTGGTCTGGGACCTGGGGCCTCTCTCTGCTTGGGCTGCAGTGAATGGGTCAGTCTAGGCTGGGGAGGGAGATGGCCCATGGAACGCATCCCTGACTCACCAAGAACTGCCCCACCCCACCAGAGGCCCCCTCGGTGTGTCTCTGGCGATGGAGGGGGCATTGGGCATTTAATAGGCAACTAATGCAGTCACAGGCAGGCAGAGCAACAGCACCTCCTAGTGGCCACCACCCTGGGCATCAAGCCCTGGCTTGCCTGGCCCCACCTCCATGCCACCCACTTCAGAGAATGAGGACAGGAGGCTGGAGTGAGCCTTCTGCATCCCCGTCCCCGTGACATAGCCACATAGAGTCAGGCATTAACTCTCGGGGGCCAGGATCCGCACAGGCTGCTGGGGGACTCCCTGGACTGCCCCCAAGGGCTGCTGGCCATGCCTCTGCTCTGAGGTCAGAGGTGCCCGCTGCCCTCTCCCTGGACCCCCTGCAGCGGCATGTTTCTCTAATGAGCTTGGATTGCGGTAGGAGTCAGAATAGGGACGTTTTTCAGCTAAAACGTGCTTTCCTTAATGACAAATATAAAGGTCATTGTGGGCCTGGTGACAAAGTCAATAGCTGTAGGAGAGGAGGGGAAGAAAACCCTTCTGCTGTGACCCAGCTGCCTGTCCCCTCCCAGAGACACGCTCTGATGTTTAGAGCCTGCGAGGCAGACGGGGAGGGGTGCAGGTCCAGAGCCCCCTTGCAAGTGTCCTTCTGCCCAGGCCCTCCTGTCCCCAGGCTCTGGTGGCCAGGTCGGCATCACGTGGGGATTCTGGTTGTGTGCCTGCAGTTTGCCCTGCGTGCGTGCGAGCAGTCAGCAGGTCTGCGCTCCCGGCTCCCCAGTGTCGATCATGGACAGATAAGGACACAGCGGGGTCTGCCCCGCGCGTGGATGTGCAGCTGCTTCTGCAGATGGCCAGGTGCAGGTGCAAGCAAGCCCCCACGGCCCTCCTCGGACTCCCACCCCTCCTCTGTGGCAAGGGCTGGATCTGGTGCCCTGTGGAAAGTGTGCCCAGCGGGCAGCCGCAGGGCAGACGCCGTGGCTCTTCTGCAGCCCAGTCCAACCAGGAGGGGAAGGCGCTCCGGGCCCCTCAGTGGGGGCCACATCAGGAGGGCAGCGTGTGGACGTCTGCCTTGTGCCTGTTTTCTCCAGTTTTGTCCACTTTGCTGGGTAATGGGAGATAACACGTCTAATAAAAAAATCAATAAATGGTCCTGCAGCTTTTTAATGGCAAAGAAATAAATAGCAACGGAACCTGACCATCCGGAGGAACCGGCACTTTCCGCCTTGACCATCCAGCCCCAGGCTGTGTGCCCTGGTGGGTCTGGAGCCCTAATCAGATCATGCGTCAATGCGCCCCCGCTGTCCCTGGAGGCTGGGCAGCCATGGGGGTGGATCTGGAACTAGGGGTGAGGTCCTTCTTGCTCCCAGCCAAGCAAGGCTGTCTCCTAGATGTGTCCCTGGGAGGAGGCCCTGCCATGCTGCCCCTCGGGTACTGGTCTGGCCCTGTGCAGTGGAGGGCTTCTGGACAAGTGGCCAGCCAGTCCCCCGGAGAAGGCCCGGGGCCCACACTCCATTGACCACGAGGAAGGACCAGGCAGAGCCGGGCAGTGGGTGGGTTGGCCTATGTGCTGGGAGCAGTCCTGGTAAATCCCTGGGCCTCTGCCCTGGCCCCGCAGACCCTCACCCAGTCTCTGGGCCTGGAGTGGAGGACGGAGGTCCTCAGGGGCGCTGCTGGGTCTGCTTGCTCTGTGGCCTCCTGGCCGCCCGCCTCGACCCTGACTGGGTCTCCTCATCGGCTGGCCAGGTCAGTCGGGCCGAGTCCACATGTGAAAGCTCTAGGAAGACAGAATACAGGGCACCCCCGCCTGACCCTCCAGAACAGTCTATTCTGTGATCTCTCTTAAGAGAGTCTTTTCTCTCTTTTTATATTTCACTTTCCAACTTTTCTGTGGTAAAATGCACATAACACAAGATTGCCCCTCCTGACCACCGGTGCGCAGTCCAGGGGCGCTGGGCGCACTCACTTTCCCCCCAGGGCTTCCTGGCCTCCCAGCTGGAGCCTGCCCATCAAACTCTGCTGCCCTCAGCCTGCCCGCCGGTCCCTGTCTCTGTGGGTCTGACAGCTCCGCGGCCCCAGCAGCACCGTGGGGCCTTCTGGCTTCTCTGCCTCCGCCTGGTGTCCTTGGTTCCCTCCGTCTTGTGCAGGTGACAGACTCTCCTCTTCCTTTTGTTTTATTTATTTATTTTTTGATAAAGGGATTGGACCCAGAGGTGCTGAATCCCTGAGCCACACCCCAGCCCTTTTGTATATTTCTTTTAGAGACAGGATCTCTCTGAGTTGCTTAGGGCCTCGCTAGGTTACTGAGGCTGTCTTTGAACTCATGTTCCTCCTGCCTCAGCCTCCTGAGCTGCTGGGATTACAGGTGCACTGCTGCGTCCGGCTGACTCTCCTCCTTTTTTGAGACTGCGACAGTGCGCTGCATGGATGCACCCCATTTGAGTTTCCCTTTACCACAAGATAGAGGTTCCAGTCCTGCCCACTGTCTGACTGCAGTGACTGACATTCGGAACATTCTGAGGCTGAGAGCAGGCTCCGTGGGGAGGGGCTTTCTCCTGCTGGTTTGCCCCTGGAGTGAGCTGCTCTCTGCAGCCCCCTCCAGGCTCAAGTGCCAGGCTTTCCAGAGGGGCCCCCACCCCAGGGCCCTGGTTTCTCCATGTCCTCAACACCACCTGCTCTTTTGTTCTTGTGACAGTAACCAACCCAGCGAGCGTCTCGAGTCGGGTGTCTGGAGGTTTTGGTTCGCATCTCCCGAGTGGTCAGTGATGGTGGCCACACGGTCACCTCGTGTGATCATGGGCCTTGTGAATCTCCTTGGAGGAGCGCCTGTTGGAGCCCTTGCCCACGGAGCCTTGCTGACTTGCGCCAGGAGTTCTCTCTGTGGCCGGGGTCAACCTGCGGGTGTGGTTGGGACGGCCCCCCCCCCTTCTCCGTAGATCCTGTCTCTCCAAGTGAAGTCATCTGCCTCTTCTGTGGCCTGAGCCTCATCCAGTGAGGAGGAGCTAGAGCCTTGGGACCAGCGTTCAGGCCCCGTCCACCCGAGTCGCGTCTGTGTGATATCAGAGGCCTGCTTCCCTCCTCCCACACAGACGTCCCCTTCTCCCAGCCCCACTTAGAGAAGACCCAACCTCCCCCCAGTGCCCCCGTCAGTGGGGGTTTCCGCCTGCTCTGCGGGTGTTAAGGGGCCAGCTGCCCACCTGGTGACACAATCGGAACAAGGTCTGCAGCAGGCAAGATCCCCCACCCCCCCTCCGGCCCCCTCTGTGTGGGGAGCACCAACCCTCAGTCGGGGTCCGGCTCCCTTCTCTGGCATCGCCCCGGGAGGGGGTCCTCGTCACCCCACAGAGCTGCGCCCTTTCCTGGGAAGTCACCTGTCTCAGCAGCCGCACGGGGCACCGGTGGGCTCTCTGCCTTTTCAGTCATCGTGGGGCAGGCTGACCCAGAGCACAAGCGCTGGCTCCGGGCCACGGTGTGGGATTTGGATCAATATCACCCGAGCGCTTGCTTCTAAATGGCCCTGCTGGTGCTCGGCTGGCAGCATGTCTCCGAGAACACTCAGGTCTGGGGTCGTTACAGAGCGGCTCCCGGCTGCATCCACGGCAGCTGGAATCGATATTCAGACAGGCGAAGCCCAACAGTGTCTGGAAATTCTCTCCTGGGCCAGACCCAGGGAGCCCCCCCTGTGGGCTCTGAGAATGGGGGATATGGAGGAGAAGGCTAAGAGGAGTGGGTGGGGGTACTGGAAAGGAGGGTTCAGGCAGGCAGCAGGGGGTGTGCATGGCAAGATCTGAGATCAGGCAGCCACTCATAGGCAGTGGGAGCTATGGAAGGTGCTGGAGTGAGAGAGTGACCCAGGAGGTCCTTGTCAGTGTTGGGAAAGGGTCAGGAGGAGAGTGGGGGTGGCCGAGAGGAGCCATGAGACCTCTGAGCATGTTTTCAGAACCCTCACGGGGGGGGGGGGGGGGGGGAGGGTCTCAGGGAGCTGCAGTGAGTCTGTGATCCCAAATGCCCAAAGGAACATGGAGGACTCATCATGGGGTGGGGGCCAATGTGCTGGAATTGGGAGAAACTGGGAAGCAGGGCTGGACAGGTGGCTCAGCGGGGGTGCTCCCTAGGATGCATGAGCCCTGGGTCCAAGTCCTTGTACCCAAACAAACAAAGTGGGAAGCAGGGGTCGTAGGGGAGGAAGAGGGGCCAGACCACCGGATCTCTTCTAGGACCCTGGAGCTGAATTGTACGTGGGCCCAGAGGAAGAGTGGACAGGGGTCTGCGGGGGAGGAGGCTCCCAGCCAGGCCAGAGGAGGAGCATGGCCTGGCCTCTCAGCCCTCGGAGCCCTGACAGCTTCTCCCTGAGATTCCTGAGCCCTGACACATGTCAGCCCCGGCATCTGCCCCCGGAGGTCAGGCCCCGCATCCTGCAGAGGGAAAATGCTGCCGGTCACTGCTGTCCTCTAGGTGCAGGCTGCACTTGAAGCTGGATGATTTTGGGGCCCCCTGGCCTGAGGGACGCCATCTTCCTTCCTGGGGTGGGGCTCTTAGAGGAGACCCGAGGAGAAGGTCCCCGAGCCTGGTTCCCCGAGGGCACAGGGCACCAGGCTTCTCCAGGCCCAAGGCTCAGGGGCACAGTGAAGAGGGCTGGGGCCAGCGGCCAGGGGACCTGCGTGTTGAGAGGGCTCAGGTCCAGGACACAGGAAGCTCTGCAGGTCGCACAGCCGCCCTCGGGGCCTGGGGAAGAGGCCAAGGGCTCTGGGCACAGAGTAGCTCGGGGCGAGCCGGGCAGGGTGAACCTGTGTCCTGGGGCGGCAGCCCTGGGAGTAGGAGTGGTGAGGTTCCTCGGCTCAGCCCAGCTGGGGGGCAGCAGCAGCACGGGCACTTTTGGATCTCTGTGAGTGTCAAAGGGAAATCTGCCGCTGGAACAGGGGAGGGGCGGGGAGCCCCCCCGCCCCAGGAGAACAGAATGGAGGTCCTCGGAGAGGCACAGCCTCACTACCCGAGGATCAGCCATCCCTTCTCTGACTGGACCCAAAAGAACCGAAAGCCAGTCTTGAGAGACAGGTGCATCCCAGATCCACGGGGCAGTGTCACCAGAGTGCAAACCACGTGTCCTGGGCAGACGAGTAGACCAACAAACGTGGTCCATCCACACAGCCCACTCTTTTTTTAAAAAACATATTTTATAACTTTATCTTATTTATTTACGTTTTATGTGGTGCTGAGGTTGGAACCCAGCACCTCACCTGTGCAAGGCAAGCGCTCTACACACAGCCCCAGCCCCAGACCCACGCAGTGGACGCTTCCTCAACCTAAAAACAAGGGCGTCCTGACGCCTGCTGCAATGTGGATGGACCTTGAGGACACTGTGTCCAGGGACACAAGCCAGGTTCACAGACTTCAGGGTGCCACTCACCTGAGTCCCCAGAGCTGACGGCCCAGAGACAGGGAGGGGGAGGGAGTGGGGCTGGAGGGGAAGTGGGGCTGGAGGGGGGAGTGGGGCTGGAGGGGGAGTGGGGCTGGAGGGGGAGTGGGGCTGGAGGGGGAGTGGGGCTGGAGTGGGGAGTGGGGCTGGAGGGGGAGTGGGGCTGGAGGGGGGAGTGGGGCTGGAGGGGGAGTGGGGCTGGAGGGGGGAGTGGGGCTGGAGGGGGAGTGGGGCTGGAGGGGGAGTGGGGCTGGAGGGAGAGTGGGGCTGGAGGAGGAGGAGTGGGGCTGGAGGGGGGTGTGGGGGTTGAGGGGGGAGTGGGGCTGGAGGGGGGAATGGGGCTGGAGGGGGGAGTGGGGCTGGAGGGGGAGTGGGGCTGGAGGGGGGAGTGGGGCTGGAGGGGGAGTGGGGCTGGAGGGGGGAGTGGGGCTGGAGGGGGGAGTGGGGCTGGAGGGGGAGTGGGGCTGGAGGGGGGAGTGGGGCTGGAGGGGGAGTGGGGCTGGAGGGGGGAGTGGGGCTGGAGGGGGGAGTGGGGCTGGAGGAGGGAGTGGGGCTGGAGGGGGAGTGGGGCTGGAGGGGGAGTGGGGCTGGAGGGGGGAGTGGGGCTGGAGGGGGGAGTGGGGCTGGAGGGGGGAGTGGGGCTGGAGGGGGAGTGGGGCTGGAGGGGGGAGTGGGGCTGGAGGGGGAGTGGGGGTTGAGGGGGGAGTGGGGCTGGAGGGGGAGTGGGGCTGGAGGGAGAGTGGGGCTGGAGGAGGAGGAGTGGGGCTGGAGGGGGGAGTGGGGGTTGAGGGGGGAGTGGGGCTGGAGGGGGAGTGGGGCTGGAGGGCTGGAGCAGTGTTCACAGGGCCGAGTCCCTGTCTGGGAAGCTGAGAAGGCTCCGGAGGTGGAGGTGGTGACGCCATGTTGGGGCCACTTCTGAGGCCTCAAGGGTCCAGTATGTACCCTGAGCAGGGGAGGGGGGTGAGAGGTAATAAGAGGAGACCAGGCTGGAACAGTGGTGGGGAGACATCCCTGCCGTCCTGCTGGAGAGACAGGATACAGGCTCCCCGGGCAGCACAGCTCACCCCTGCCTGGCCATATGCAGAAGTGGGCTTGGTGGCGTGTTCCTTCCGGGACCCTGCAGCCCCTCCTCACTACCTGCCCTCTGTTCCTGCACTAGGGAGCTTAGAGGCCCACCCTGCAGGCGGGGTGGGGGGTAAGGGCGGGGTGTGCCACGCCTCCACCCAGGGAGGATGGACGTGCCCCAAGCAGCCCCCCAGATGAATGGAAGCCTTGCTTAGTCCTGTGTGTGGGGCAGGGCGCCTTGGGCAGGGTGCAGGACCCACCTCGGGTGGGGTGGGGGCAGGGGGCTCCCAGGCAGGAGGAGGTCCTGAGCAACCCGGTCTCTGGACCTTTGTTGGCTGCAGACCCTGCTCCAGGCAGCCTGTGACCTCGGAGTCTCCGCTGTAGGTCAGTGCCACAGAGGGACCCCATCCCCCCCTGCACAATCTGCCACAGCCCTGGGTTCCGAGGCAGCCCCCTCCCCACTGGATCCTGGGCTGCAGGAGGGGGGCTTCCCCCTTTAGGCCTGCCTGGCCCTGGACAGCTGTTACTCCAGGGCACAAAGACTGAGACCCCCAGGGAAGGAACCAGAAGCCTCTGTGATAAATAGGGCATGTCCCAAGCCCAGGGTCCCTGCCCCCAGTGACAGGCTGTCCACCTCCCAGTCTATCTGAACTGGCTGGGGTCACCAGCAGGTTTGGAGACGGTTCTTCACCCCAAGGGACATTTCCCCTGGCTTCTGGGGTGGGGGCCTCAGGCTTGTCCCCAGTATTTGTGACAGGCTCGGTGCCTCCCTCAGTTTTCCTGAGGCTCCTGCTGCCTGGCCTCTGGCTGCCTCCCCCGCCGCCCCAGGGACCTGCCTTCAAGGGTTTGGAACCCTCTTCCAGAAGAGAAGGCAAGCTCAGATGTGGCCCCTCTCCCTGCCCTCCCCATGTCCTGCTCTGCTGACCACTGGCCACTCAGTCAAGAGCAGTGAGGCACCTGGACCCCAAGTCCATGCAGTGAGTTGGGGGCACACATGCCCCCTGGGGGGAGCTGAGACTTACAGCAGCCTCCCTGGGAGGGGCTCTCACAGGAGTCCACCTGTGAGGGTTGACTGTCCACAGGAAGAGTGTCCACGGGTCCGTGTCCACCCCTTACTACCGGAGCTCAAAGGTGGACGCATGTGGTCTCCCCATGAGCAGCAGGGATGTTTACTTAGGAGGGAGAAAGAAGGAGAGGAAGTGGGGAGAAAGACAAAGGGAGGGAAGGGGAGGAGGGGTGGACGGAGGGAGAGGGCGGGAGGGAGGCAGGGGAGGCATGCAATGGCAGCCTCGGGGGCCACCCAGTGTGGAAACCAAGGCACGTTTTCCAGCTTCCAAGGTGGGACGTGAGCACGCAGCCGACTGGGCACCGGCTTAGCTGGGGATGAGTTTATTGAAAACAAGCTTCGGATCAAAGCGGGCAGCTCGGGCACCAGCAGAGATCATCCAGGCTCCAAAGTAATCACACGGCAAATAAGCCTGTCTAAATGTCACAGGAGCCGGCAGCCGAGCCGAGTGCAGCAGCCTGCAAATGTCAGCCAGCGTGGCTCCTGTGGGCCCAGGATTAGCCCAGCACCTGAAGTGCCTGCGCCCACCCCCCTCCTGCCCCTGCCCACACCAGGATGGGCAGGCCAGCACCTGGCTGGGAGGGCTGGAGCTCCTGTTCAACCCCTGGTCCCCATGGGACGGGTGTGGGGGGTCAGGCTGGAGCAGGGAGGACGGCTGGAGTGTGGTGGACACACATCCAGGTCCAGGGCAGGAGCTCATAGTGGACCGTGGGCAGCCCCAAGGAGAAGGCTGCCCACAGGGGCCCCGGAGGCACAGTGGTGCTATTCAGGGGAATAGCAAGGCTGCCTTTGTCCCAGGCTCTGCCGTGTTCGCCGTGTGACCGTCCACACCCATCCGTCTCCGAGCCTCAGTTTCCCCACTTGCATGAGATGGGGATTCTCTTTGCGTGGGGTGTGGGGCTGTTGGATTGGGGATGGGGACCGTTGGCCAGCTTCTGGGTCAAAGTGGTCACAGCAGCGACCACCAGAGTGTGGGTGTTGAGAGTGGGGGAGTCCTCCACTGGTGGTGCCCAAGACGGGCAGCCCCTGGCCACGGCCCAGCTTCCCCACCCGGAGCTTCTCCCCAGCTCTGGCCTCTCACGAGCTCAGACAGGAGGAAGGAAGGTGTTCCTAAGCTGCGGTGTCAGCGCCCGGAGCCGCACCTCCCAGGAGGGTAATAGTGCTACAGCTGGGACCTCACATTCCCCTGGCCGGAAGCCACCCCGTGTGGCCCCTGAAGAGTCCACGGGGGGCCAAAGCAGGGGTGAGCTCCCCGGGAGAGGGTATTCCAGACTCTCAGGGCAGGCAGGTGTAGGAGGGAAGGTCCAGGATGGAGACAAGACATGAGAAGGGGGCCCCTCTGACCCCTGAACCAAGCCCAGCTGCCCCCAGGATAGAGGGCACCGGAACCCCGTGGACAGCCAGGCTGGAGGGTCTCTGGCCGAGTAGACCCCCTGCCTGGAGGCGTCCAGACTGGCTGCCCAGACTGGTATAGAGGGCTTGATGGTCATATTTGTTCTGTTTCCCTGGCCCTGACCAGCATGTGGCTCCCTTTGTCCCCACTAAACTGCCTCTTGGGTCTCCCTGTCAGGCCCTGCACATTGAAGCCAGGTCTCCTCCCCCTGGTAGCCCCTGGGGAGGACACCGAGGGGCCCTCCTCCCCTTGTGGGTGAATGCCCCAGTGCTTCCCCAGGCCCTTCCCACTGGGGCTGTCCTCCTAGGACCAGCTGCCTGTCCAGGGCCCTGAGGGGTGTGGCTGGTGTGGTCTGGTCCAGCGGAGCAGTGAGCCCTCTGACACCGCGTCTTGGCCACCCTATCTCTGTCAGCGCAGCTTCTCCTGGGGTCCCCCAGTGAGGGGGCAGGAGGTGGGAAGTGGATTCCTTGTGTGGGGCCCGTCCACACCTCTGATTTGGAAGGGGTCGTGGGGCAGGGAAAGTGGAGCACAAGTCACCGTCACCCCTGGCCACCGTGGGCCCTGAGTGGTGCCCAGGCTCCCTGCCACGGGCAGGTGACTGAGACCCACACCCGAGCTCCTGTGCTGCTGGGGCTCCGGGGCGGCAGTGGTCTTGCAATTAGATGTGATTGCTGTCAAAACACAGCTGCGGGCTGTGAGTGACTAATAGGGGCAGAATGTCGCTCTTACTGCTTTTCACCGGCTAATTTGTTGGAGGCTGTCAGGAGCCAGTGCAGGCGGTGGCGGGTGGGGGCTGTGGTCTGATTTACCGGTGTGAGGGCACAGCAAGGGCCTGCGCCCTGACACGGCGGGAGGGCTGGGGGGACACAGGAGCCTGGGTCACCTGCTTATCACATATCCAACGCTGCTCAGGCCTTTTGAGCCCCTACTGTGTACACATGCACGTGGACACTAAGGCACACACACCCACTTGCTAGAGTGCTGTTGTGAGCACACGGGTGCAGGCGTGCACTCTCACACAGCACACGTTCATGTGCACACGTGCACAGACCAAATGAAACGTGTTCCAGAGCGTGCCCTGAGACCCGCCTGCACACAGAGGTGCCTCTTGGCTGGCTGGCGGGTGGTGCCTGGTGTGGGCACAGCTGCTCTGCCTTCAAGCCTCCAGTTCAGGTTCATCTCAGAGAAGGCCTGGTTGGCACGGCTACAGTGGCCTCTCACTGACCAGGACTGACCCACACTTGGCTCTGAAAGCTTCTCCCCTGTCCCTTCCATCCATCTGCCCAACATGGATGCATAGGGCCTCTGGCCACCGGTTCCCTTGGTCCAGTGCCCTTGGCTTGTGGGAAGCCAGGGACATGTAGGGCTCAAGGCCATCTCCCTGAGAAGTCTGCTCACAGAAGGGATACTCATCTCAGTAGACGCTGGGCCCTCAGAGGTGCAGAGAGCTTCCCTGACACCTGTGTTGCTAGCCCTTGGTCCCCACAATGTGAATAAAGGGGCATCAGCCCCTACTGTATACACATGCACGTGGACACTAATGCACGCACACCCACTTGCTAGAGTGCTGTTGTGAGCACACGGGTGCAGGCGTGCACTCTCACACAGCACACGTTCATGTGCACACGTGCACAGACCAAATGAAACTGTTCCAGCTCAGGGGCTGAGCTGAAGCCTCCTCCATTCTCCTAGTCAGTGGGTCTCCAGGATCCAGGTGGGCCCCCTGGGCGAGGATGAGGGGACAGTGCTGTCCATCCCTCAGGCCGGAGGGGGCTCAGAGAGGAGGCTGGGCGGAGGGCTGCCTGGGGGAGGGGCCCAGGCCTGGCAGGTTGGGTGGGGGGAGTGAAAGCTGGGATGGGGACTATGGGAGTGAACAGAGTGGGATGCTCCGTCCATGGGGACCAGGAGGGCTGACCCCAGGCCCGCGGAGTTGTGGTGGGGACTAGGCAGCTTCTGCTCACGCCCTCGCCTCTGCTCTGACTTCCAAATGCCCAATCATCCCTAAGTGCCTGTGATCGACCTCAGGCGCTGGTCCTGGCCGTCTTGTCAATATTGCGTCCGCCAGCCCTGCGGCTCCTGCTCCGTCCGAGGCCTCGTTAGGGCTAATTGCTCTGGCATTTGGTCTGACAGGGATGGGACAGCTGGATCCTGCCGGTTTCTTGGTTCCCCTTCCATCTGGGGGGTGGGGCAGGGGCACCTCCTTAGACTTTGGGAAAGGCCCGGCCTGGACGGCAGGTGCTGGGATGGCCCCCAAAGCACCTGGCTGGGGGAGGTCTCGGCCTTACTGTCCTCTGTTCCCTGGGCTTACTCCTAGCAGTACCAGGGGCAGTCCGGGGCAGCATGACATCCTGAGGACCCCCCAGTCCCAGAGGGGGCACCATCATCTCCCAGGATGTGTGTGTGTCAGTTGGTGGCCCTGCAGGTCTGGGTCCCTGACCCCCAGGGACACAGAGGGGGCTTCTCTGGAGACCTTGGGTCCCTGGGACTGTAAAGAGTGGGCCTGGTCATGGAGGGCCGTGTGCGTGTGTGTCTATCTGTATGTGTGTATTGCAGGGTGTGTGTGTCCGTGCGAGTCGCACAGATGTGTGCTCAGGTGCTTGCAGGAAGATAAGATGCTGTTGGTTGACAAAGCCCTGCATCCTGTGCCATCCATGGGAGGTGACCTTTGACCCCAAACATGGGCCCCAAACTGTGCCGCAGTCTCTGGCTGGGCACAAATCACGAGTCTCCACACAGCTTGTAGATTCAAACAGCAATTCTTTATTCCCGAACTCACACCGGCCGTCTACAAACACGCTCTGGGGGAATCCACGTTCTCTGCCCAAATCCACTCCGCATGGGCTTCTGTCTCCCAAAATATACTGTCTGACCCTAAGCACTCAAGAGGAACTCAGCAGCAGGATACGCCCTATTCTAAAGGGGGAACACCCTAATCTCCTATTATGCTAAACCGCCCTATTCTAAAGGGGGAACACCCTAAACACGGATCCTGCCCTGGTCCTTGAGCAAGGTCACCTTTCAGAAGTCCTTCCACTAGACAGCATGGGAGTAAGCTGGCAAGGAATTTGTCATACCTACTTGGCTGATGGCTCCCAGAAAAACTGTTTGCACCTGATTTCCAACAGTCTGTCCCAGAGCAGGGGCAGTCCACACTGGGTGCTTGGGTCAGTGTGTCTGGGGCCACTGTGTCCTGGCTGCAGGACCATAGGGGAGGAGGCCCACGGATGTGCCCATCATGGTCAGCCATGGCTGGGGCCTACAGGACCACAGGTGGGAAATCTTCCAGAGGCCATGGCCAGGGCTCCCAGAGCAGGGCCCTCCTCAGCCCCTTCCCTCTGCACCTCATCACTGGGCCCCTCAGGTGGGCCTGGGTTTGGGGTGGCCCCAAGTGGGCCAGGCTGTGCCGAGAGGCCCCACGGGCGGGGTGAGATCCACGCCCTGCCCTGCCTTGCGGGGGCACTGGCACACCGTCATTATGGGCTATTAAGCCTGGCGCTGAAGGAGGCTGTCGAGAGAAGGCTCCGTTTGTCAGAGCCGGCTCAGCGTCCCTAATTGCCACAGCGCTGGGCTCCTGCAATTACTGGGATGACTGAGGGGCGGGGCTGCCAGCAGGGGCAGAGGGCTGCATGAAGGAGGGCGCTGGCCTGGAGCCCATCCCACGGTACCGGTCCCAGCCCCTTATTCCCTTGGGGACACTGTTCTGGCCCTGGGCTCTTGGGACCTGAGTTTGGCCTCTGGGAAGCCCCTGTCCAGTCCCATCCTCTTGCAAGGGGGGGCACTGGCTGCAGCCTGGCAGATTTCTCCCTGGCCGTCTGGGTCCTGAGACCCTAGCCCCGGGGACAGTCACCATAGAGCCCATGAAAACCAAAGTCTCTGGAGTGGGGCACCTGGTCTGGAGACTGGCCATGTGACCAGAGGTCATGTTCTTGAGCCTCAGCCCCCACCGTGGACAGAATGGTCTGTCTGAAGGTGGGGGTTAGGACCCCCCAGGGCCCTCACACAGGCTCCACGAGGCAGGGTTGACCTCATGCCATCGAGTCCATCACGGAAAGGGCCTCTCCACCCTGGGGGGGCCGAGCCTGAGGAGAGGCCCTTGCAGAGGACTTTGGAGAGAGGAGTGAGAGCCCCTGTCACAGGGCCTGGCTCAGCCCAGGAGGGAGGGTGCTGACCCGGGCGGCTCCTGAGAACCTTTGCCAACTAGGGTAGGGGACGGGCGCAGCGTAAAGCCGTGGGCAGGGCAGGAGAGCGGGGCCCTGGCCCTGGAGCCGGCATGGCCGGCCGGCCCTGGAGGAAGGGTCTTTGGGGAGGGCTTCCCAGGGACAGGGACCTGCGGAAGAGTGGGCTGTGAGGCCGGAGGCCTGAGCAGGGGCAGGAGGCCAGGCATCACTCTCCTCTGAAGGCCGCCCAGGGGCCTCCTTCCCTCCGCATCTGGTCTGTGCTCTGCTCAGGGCGCACTGGACCCAGGGAAGGGTCTGGAAGGCACAGTCCTGACACCACTCCCCACACAGGTTCCATGAGAGCTCATCCAGCCCAGGCAGGAAAGCGAATTAAAAAGCAATATTCCTGCCAGTGGAGAGACATTTGCTGAAAGGTTAAATCCACATCCGGCAGGGGGGCCGTGATCCTTCTGCTTGGTGCTTGTTGGTCTGTCGCCTCCTGCTCTGGGCCACCTGAGCAAACGGGCCTGGCCAGGGCAGGTCGGGGCGGGACTGAGGACAGACCTGCCTGGACCTGTCTCACTGAGGATTCCCCAGCGGTCCACGGGGGCGGGGGGCAGTGGACCTCCGGGGCTCCCAGGGGAGCAGGAGAGACTTCTGGAGCTGAGGCAGGGCTGGGCGCTGGCACAGAGGCCAGGCCACCCCTGGGCCCAGGGGTCAGGGCCTGGATCCTCAGTTGTTCCGTGGGGTACATGGGTGGGACATGGGTGTCTAGGGCAGACCCTTTCAATGCCGGTGGGGCACATGTCCCAGGCCCACTCTGGCCCAACCCTGGACTCCTGCTTCTTGGGGAAAAGTGTCTAGGAGGTGAGACAGGCCTGGGCTGAGGCTGGGCACCAGGAGACAGGAGGGGGTTCAGGAGAGCAGGTTCCTGCCCCCAGGGAGTTAGGGAGGAGCAAGGGACAGAGGGGAGCAGAGGAGTGGGCAGTCAATATGGCAAGAAAGAGTAGGCATTGCAGAGGGAATGGCAGCTGGACTGGGTTCTGTGGGGTGCACAGGAGCTTGCCAGGAGAAGGGGTGAGGAAGGCATTTCACACTGGCATCCCAGCCCAGAGCCTCCTGGAGCAGGGGGTTAGAGCTGTGGAGGTAGAGCTCAGCGCTGTGTGTGGGCACCTTCCTGACTGAGCACTGGGCCCCAGCGACAGGGACACACCGAGGGTCACGCTGAGCGCTCTGGGGCAGTCCCAGGGCCTGTCGAAGGAGGACTGGAGAGGGAGGAGGCCAGCAGCTGGGAAGAACAGAGTGTGGTTCCTGGAGGGGCAGAGCTGCCCTGGGGGTGGATGGTCCCAGGGTATCACCAGGTGGCAGTGTCGGGGGAGGGGCCCAGGCTTCAGGATCCTGCTGTGGGTGGCACGCTGGGTGCCCAGGGCCCTCCTGGTCGGCCTTCCTTCTCTCCAACCTGCTGTTTTCAGGGTGGGCGCTGCCTTTGGCATCCCAGCTGCCAAGCCAGGGGTAAGGAGGTACCCTGTGCTAGCCCCCAGGGAGAGAGGACGCCCTTCTCAGAAGGCCTGGCTGGGGAGGTGGGGCAGGGGGACAGCAGCCGGGACGAGGTGGGCAGGAGACCACTGGCCGAGGGTCTTGAGGGTGCCGAGGAAAGCTGGCTCTAGTGCTGTCACCCCAGGGCCGGCCGAAGAAGGGGCGGCCGGTGGGAGCTCCCAGGGGAGGGGTGGGGAGCCCAGGGCCCTCAGCGCCAAGGAGGGTGCCCTTCCTGCAAGAGGAGGAGGGGTGGCAGGGGACCTAGGGAGGCAGGGGCTGGAGGGGGGCGGTGGGGCTGCCACCGTGGGTGCGCAACACCTCCTGGCGCACTTGGGGAGGGCTGAATCAGGTGAAGGGGGCTTTGTCTCCTTAGAGACACCGCAGGGATGGCCTTCTGGGTCATTCCACAGCCTACTGGACCACACCGCAGAGGCAGCACGGGGGCCAAATGGGCAGGCAGGGCTGGGGTCACAGGCAGACGCCAAGCCTGAAGGTTGCCTCTGATGGAAACAGGACCCTGGGCCTGTGGGAAAATTTGGTAAAGAATCTTCTATGCACCCTGGGTGTGGGGCTGAGGGGACCCCAGCTGTCCACTGCCCCTGCAGAGCGTGAGCCACCCCTGGTCCATGTGCTGCAGGACTGAGGGTGATTCAGAGGCAGATGCCTGCGACATGGAGGCAATTAGATCTAATGGGACAGAGCCCTTTCTCCTGCGTCTCCCCGCTCGGCGCCCACCCCTGCCTCCCTCAGGCACAGCAGGCAGCGAGAGGGAGGCGGAGGCGGGAGGTGGGAGGTGGAGGACCCAGAGGGGCTTTGACGTCAGCTCAGCCTTTAAGAGGCCGCCCGTAGGGCTGTGGAGACAGAGTCCTGGACCCCCACGCCACACCATGCCCACACCCAGCGCCACCACGCCGCAGCCCAAGGGCTTCCGAAGGGCCGTCTCGGAGCTGGACGCCAAGCAGGCAGAGGCTATCATGGTAAGGGGAGTGCCCTGGACTGTTGGCCAGAGTGTACCAGATGCCCGAGCAGCCGCTGTCTCCCATGGGTGACGGGCAGCCCCAGGCCAGATGGGTGCCCGGGGTTGGTGTGGGTCCAGCCCTGGCAGCCGTCCCTGTTTCCTGGCGTGTGTCTCTGCTGTGTCCTGCTGGACTCTGAGTGGGACAGTGCCTGTCTCCCCTGTGCCAGTCTCTCCAGGTTTGTGGTCCCGTTCATGAACTGGGAAAAAATCCCCCTTGGGGTCTTGGGAGGGAACCTCATGACTGCCCTTGGCCAGGGATGCCAGAGGAGCCCAGAGCAAGCCACGGCACACACCGAGCCTCTCTGCTCAGCTGCCCGTCAGCAAACCAGCGGCCCCTCTGCAGTGGGAGGGGGCCAGGACCATTCCCAGTCCCGGTGGCAGCTCACAGTGGGGGTCCAGGCAGACAGGGGTGCAGGCCCAGGTTCTGGGTGCCAGTGTGACCTGGCCCTCCCCTCGCTCCTCCCGCCCTCCCTCCCCTGCCATGCATCTGCTCCCTGGAGGCCTGGCACCTGGGCACCCAAGTGTAAGGGGGGTGCAAGGCGGATGGCTGGGAAGCTCTGCTGCAGGAGACAGTCGGGGGCTCTTAGCCCACCAGAGGGGCCTTCTGCTCAGCCTAGGGACTCGGAATCATCAGCTCACCCAAGACAGGTTCTGCTCAGAGACCTCAATGTCTCCCAGAAACTTAATCTCCAGGCACTTCTCAGGGAAAGCTGGGTCCAGAGAGCTCCACTATCAGGTCTCCAGCCAGACTCCCTCTTCCCAGGGATTCCAGGGCCCACCCAACCTCATGGGCTCTTCCCAGGCTGGGACTGCAGCCCTGGTTGTGGCCACAAAACCCACCCCTGAGTCAGGATGAGGCTTCAGAGGGCCTCTGCCCTCCCTCCATTCCCATCGGGCTGTGGCAGAACCTCATTGAGGAAGCCCAGGGCCCCGGGAACTCCTGCCAGGGACCCAGAGCCTCCTCGGAAGCTCAGCTCTGAGTGATGAGCTGACGGCTCCCGGTCCAGGCCTGGGCAGGCTGGAGGGGGTCAGACACACTGACCCAGGGATTGTTGGAAGGGACGCGGCCAACAGTGTCTGCACACAGGCAGCCTGCCCTGGAGCCGTGGGGTGGTGGAGAACAAGGTGCTGGCCAGGAGAGGGGCCAGCGGGGAAGGCTGCAGAGGTGGAGACCTGACGGGGGAGGATTGAAGCAAGGGGATCACTGGCTGGGTGCTGGGCTGAGAAGCACCTGGTCCAGATGAGGGTGTGAGGAAGGGCCTTGGCCACGTGTTTTGGCTCAGGAAGGACAGGACCCACATTGGGCGGAGGCTGGGTGCTCCTGCCTGAGCCAAGGACACTGTGCACTCCTTCCTGGGACTTGGCTGCTGACCACCTGGGGAGCAGGACAGGCAGGTCCTGAGTCCACTTAGAGCCAGTCCTGGGGACAGGTGACACAGAGTCTCTTGAGAGGCCGATGGCCAGGCGCCCACCAATGCCCTCTCACCCTGACTCTGCCGTGGTCTCCAGCACTCTCCAGCCCGGCTGCCTGTGGGCATGTGGAGCCTGGAGAGGGCGGCCTCGGCCAGCCGACCCCAGCAGATGCACGGGTGCAGGGGCGTGCTCCTGGGTGTGGCTGTGCAGCCTGACTGGGCCCCCAGGGTGGGGTTGGTGGGGCTCGAGGATGAGGAGATGCACAGGGTCCCTGTCCCGCAGTCCCCACGTTTCATCGGGCGGCGGCAGAGCCTCATCGAGGATGCCCGCAAGGAGCGGGAGGCGGCGGCTGCGGCAGCGGCTGCAGCAGCCTCCTCCGAGCCCGGAGACCCCCTGGAGGCCGTGGCGTTCGAGGAGAAGGATGGGAGGGCCCTGCTGAGCCTGCTCTTCTCCCTGAAGGGCACCAAGCCCTGCTCGCTGTCCCGGGCGGTGAAGGTGTTTGAGGTGAGGGCAACTGTGGGTGTGTGGACAGGGCCAAGTGGGAGGGTGGTCTGTGTCCCCTCTGAGGGTCCCCAAGGGCCACAGAGGTGAGGAGACCAGGCCTAGTCTGGAGCACCTGGGCCCCTGGCTCCCCTCGTCCCCCAACACCTCACACACAGGGTGGGATGAGAGGGGGCCCCAGCAGGGTGCCTGGGAAGTGGGGGCAGGGATCATGGTGTCCCCCAACTGTCCCTAGAGGCAGTGGCTAAGGTGGTGGCGGATTGTATTACTGTCCTGGTGGGTGACCTGGCTTCCAGGGAAACTCCCAAATGATCTGAGAGCCAGCCTCCTTGTCCCCTGGTCTCCCAGAGCTGCTCTGTGGCCCCAGGTTGTGGCTGGATGCTGAGAGGTGGGGTGGGAGGACACTGCCCCCCAGGCCCCTGAACGCTCAGCCGTCATCCTCAGGGGCCTGAGTCTCGGGTCCTCTGCTTGGTGGGGTCCAGGCCCACCCAGGAGCCGTGGGCACGGGGGTCGCCCAGATGAGGCCACCAGGGAGGCAGTCCTTCCACCAGCAGCCCAGGGGTCAGGCTGTCGGGCATGGCCTTGGGACACACAGGCAAGGTCACCTGGAAGTGGGGTCAAGGTCACAGCTGTGAAGGCTCCTGGGGGCACTTTTAGACAGAAACCAGTTTTATGGCAAGCCCTGACCAGGGAGTAGGAGCCCCACAGAAGTCTGGGAGACAGTCTTCTGTGAGTGCCCCCTCCCCGGGAGCCCACCCGGCCCGCTCCCCCTCCTTCGATCTGGCTCCCCCTCTCTCTCTCCCCCTGTCTGCACCTCTGTCTCTCTACCTGTTTCCATCTGTCTCTCCATCTCTGTCTCCATTTCTGTCTCCCCATCTCTGTCTCTACCCTGTGTCTCTCCATCTGTCTCTACCCTGTGTCTCTCCATCTCTGTCTCTACCCTGTGTCTCCCCATCTCTCTCTACCCTGTGTCTCTCCATCTCTGTGTCCCTACTTTCTTTTCTTGCTTTTACTCTTAAAGACATTTGAAGCCAAGATCCATCACCTGGAGACCCGGCCAGCCCAGAGGCCACGGGCAGGGAGCCCTCACCTGGAGTACTTTGTGCGCTTTGAAGTGCCCAGCGGGGACCTGGCGGCCCTGCTCAGCTCCGTGCGCCGGGTGTCAGATGACGTGCGCAGTGCCGGGGAGGACAAGGGTGAGGCCAGCTGTCTGTCCTTGGGTATAACCAAATGGCTTTGAGGTGTGAGGGGGCGGAGGCCCCTGCAGGGCAACAGGTAGTGGCCACCCGCCCCCTGGCTGCAGCCCTCCCCCACTTCTGCCTCCTAGTCACATCCAGGCCTGGGGCCTCCTCCAGGACCCCTCACATCACAGCCCAGCAGACTCTGCCTGGCAGGAGGTCCCCAGGAGAGGACGCATTCAGGGTGAGGGAGTCCGTGAGACTGTGCTCACCTGGCCCTTTTGCTCTGTCTTCTGTGAAGTCCCATGGTTCCCAAGGAAGGTGTCGGAGCTGGACAAGTGTCACCACCTGGTCACCAAGTTTGATCCTGACTTGGACTTGGACCATCCGGTGAGCAGGTGCCCAAGTCCTCCTTCCTGCCTGGACGGTGTCCACCCCATTGCCAGTGGGGTGGTTATGTACCCCCAACTGGCCCCAGACAGGTCTGTCTGCTGGCTGGCTTCGGGGGCGGGGAGGGCGGGCAACTTCCTGACCCGTGCTTGTTCCCGACGCCGTCAGGGCTTCTCGGACCAGGTGTACCGCCAGCGCAGGAAGCTGATTGCTGAGATCGCCTTCCAGTACAAGCAGTAAGGGCCCTGCACCCAGACCCCAGCTGCACCCCCGCCAGCCCCGGGGGAGCACCTCGGTACCCATCTCCTCACCTCGCGGCCACTGTACCTGCCACTTGGGGTCGAGCCCCCAGCCGCTCTTCTCCAGGGCTTTGCCCTTGCCTATTTGGCCGTCCACTTTATACTGCTCCAAGTGGCCACTGGCACTGTCCTCAGATCCCAGCTGCCAAGGCCACACAGGCGGCACAGGCCAGCACACCCTGTCCACCGCCCCCAGGCTTCACTCCGCGCAGGGCTCCTGCCACGCCCCCGCCATTTCCCCTCCCCGGGGCAGGGGGCCATGGCTGACAGCTGACCCCCCAACAGTGGTGAACCCATTCCCCGTGTGGAGTACACAGCCGAGGAGATTGCTACCTGGTGAGACCCCACAGCTGGCTGGGAACGGGCAGGGCCGGGCACGAGGAGAGCCAGGGAGACGGCTCCTGTGCGTGAGGGCTGCCTCTAGGACACTGATGAAGCAGGGCAGATTAAGGCCAGGTGGAGGAGGGACTTCCAGCCGGGCCTGGAATATCAGGTTATCTCCAGGGTGGTCCTCCCTGCCCCAGGTCCCCTGAATTTCCCAAAGCCAACAGCAAAATCCCCACCCATGGCAGAGAGGCCTGGGGGAGTGGACGGAGTGGCCACAGGAGGGACTGTGGAGTGGGTCCCCAGGAATAGGCAGAGCCCTGGGGCCGTGGTGGCCTGGTGGGCCCTGAGCCGCGGGGCTTGCAGGAAGGAGGTCTACAGCACCCTGAAGGGCCTGTACGCCACCCACGCCTGCCGCGAGCACCTGGAAGCCTTCCGGCTGCTGGAGCGCTTCAGCGGCTACCGCGAGGACAGCATTCCCCAGCTGGAGGACGTTTCACGCTTCCTGAAGGGTGCGGGCTGGGGGCTGGCCAGGAGGGAGAGGCGGGTCCGTCTGCTGGCCTCCCAAACCCTGACTGTGGTCCCTTGCAGAGCGGACGGGCTTCCAGCTGCGGCCTGTGGCTGGCCTTCTGTCGGCCAGGGACTTCCTGGCCAGCCTGGCCTTCCGTGTGTTCCAGTGCACCCAGTACATCC
Organism: Callospermophilus lateralis; assembly: GCF_048772815.1. Lineage (NCBI taxonomy): Eukaryota > Metazoa > Chordata > Mammalia > Rodentia > Sciuridae > Callospermophilus > Callospermophilus lateralis. Next base: position 209,776,089 of record NC_135306.1, read on the forward strand.
GCCACGCCTCCTCACCCATGCACTCGCCAGAGCCGTGAGTGACCACCCGAGGTCAGGAGGGCCTGGCCTATGCTTCTGAGCCCCTGCATGAGGCCGCAGGGAGGCCCATGTACAAACAGGGGCAGAGACACCAAGGGGCTGGGGTCCTGAGCCAGCCCTCTGTGGCCAGCCTGGAGGACGGGGCAGGGGCTGGCCTGCCCAGTCAACCCTCCCCTTTTCTCCTGCCCCCACACAGGGACTGCTGTCACGAGCTGCTGGGGCACGTGCCCATGCTGGCTGACCGCACGTTCGCACAGTTCTCCCAGGTGTGTGGGGCCTCAGCCAGGGCCGGGCACATTCTGCCCCGCTGTGTGGGGTGTGTCCAGGGCCCTGCCCTGCTGGGTATGCAGACCACCAGGGGAGACGGGCTCAGGCACAGCTCAGGTTCAGGGCTCTGCCACCTGCTGGCCCACGCAGGATCAGTGAGCCCAGGGCCAAAGGTGGCTGGAGGTCTATGCATTCCGTGTCTGACACCCCAGTGCCTGTGCCCTGGGCCCAAGGCCAGGCTGAGCCTCTCCACTCCCCACCTCCAGGACATCGGCCTTGCGTCCCTGGGGGCCTCAGATGAGGAAATCGAGAAGCTGTCCACGGTGGGTTTCTCCCCCTACAGGGCAGGGAGCGGGAGGCCCGGATCCCCCTTCTGTCTGTTGCCATGGCCCGTGGGGCAGTGGCACCAGGGCAGCTGGCTCTGGCCCTCCCCACAGCTGTACTGGTTCACGGTGGAGTTCGGGCTGTGCAGGCAGAACGGGGAGCTGAAGGCCTACGGCGCAGGGCTGCTGTCCTCCTACGGGGAGCTCCTGGTGAGGCCCCTCCTGCAGCAGCACAGAGTGGGGCACCAGGCTCCCAGGGGGTGGGACCTCTCAGCCAGGACCTCCTGGCCAAACCCTCTTTGGGAGAAAGCTCATCCCTGGCCAGCCCCTACCCCACACTGTCCCCAGGCCTCTGGAGGATCCTTGGGGAGAAAGGGTGGGCCCACACCCACAGCCACCATGGAGTCAGGCCATGGTTCCTTTGGGCCCTGGGGCGGGGCCAGCGGGGACACCTGTGGCCTCCCTCCAGCACTCCCTGTCCGAGGAGCCTGAGATCCGGGCCTTCGACCCTGAGGCTGCTGCTGTGCAGCCCTATCAAGATCAGACCTACCAGCCCGTCTACTTCGTGTCGGAGAGTTTCAGTGACGCCAAGGACAAGCTCAGGTAGGCCAGGGTGAGGCCCCGTCTGCCGCAATGCCAGCCAGGCCTTCATCTCCCCTGTGGTCAGGGCTCAGCTTTGAACCCATTTCACAGAGGAGAAGAGCGACCCTCAGGTACAGCCTCCCCTCACAGCAGGGGTGCCCTCCCAAGAAGAACCCCAGGGAATCTGGGAGAGGGAAGCCCAGAGTGAGGCTGCTGTGTGGCCAGTCAGGGCCAGGGCCAGGGCCACCTGCTAGGCCGTGGCAGAGGCTGAGCTCTGCGAGGAGGCAGCGTGGGGCCTTCCCAGCCTCCTGCCTGGAGCAGCGGGGGCCTGGGATGGGATGAGGGACACCTCAGGGTGGGACGGGGGGCAGAGGTGGCCGAGGGCTGTGGTGGGGAGCATGGCAGCATGGAGGGATGGGGTACAGTGGCCAGTGGGTCCCAGAGAGGGGAGCCGAGCCTGCAGGCTCATCCCGGACAAGGGTCTGCTCACTTCTCCTCCAGCTGCTCTGTGCACTGGGGAAGCTGAGGCCAGGGGCTGTGTCCAGCATGGAAGGGACAGCTGAGTCCCATAATAACTTAGGGGCACTCCAGGGCACACTGTCCCGGGCTGTTCCAGAGGCAGCAGACCCTGCCCCTGGCTGCCCAGCCCTGCCACGCCTCCTCTAGGTACTCACTAGGAGACTGAGGGTCCACCCAACTCTGACTTCCCTCCCCAGGGGCTATGCCTCTCGAATCCAGCGCCCCTTCTCTGTGAAATTTGACCCATACACGATGGCCATCGATGTGCTGGACAGTCCCCACACCATCCGTCGCTCGCTGGAGGGTGTCCAGGATGAGCTGCACACCCTGACCCATGCATTGAGTGCCATCAGCTAGGTGCATGGTGCATGACCCATGACCTCAGCAGGCCTGCCCTGGAGTCTCCTGGCCCCTTCAGTCTCTCCCAGCTCCTGCCCTGTCCCTGAGCTCAGGCCCACCTGGGGGGCTGGGTCTTGACCACCCAGAAACTACCCCCCTGTCACCCCGGCTCCCTGCTGACCCACCTGCTCCTTCTCAGCACCATGACTGGTGTATGTCCTGTGAGGTCTTGTCTTGCTGCCACCACCTGTGCTCCAGGGCCAAGAGGCGGCCTTGCTTGTCACCTTGCCCCCAATGCCGTCTGCATCCTGCTCATCATCACAATAAAGGAAAGGTCTCTCTGTGCTGCCTTGCCTCTGTGTCCCTGGCCTTGCTTGAGAGTTCCTCCTATGTTCCTCCTGGTCTAGCTCAACTTTCCCGGGAACCCCAGGCCAGGCAGGACGAACCCTGACCTCATTTCCCTGACCACCCAAAGGCCTCTTTGATTTCCAAGCTCCCTGGCAGCCCTAGGAGGGTTGAATAAGGCCCTGGATGAGTTGCTCCACCTCCAAGAGGTGGCAGCGAAGGTGGGGACCAGGAGGTGGGAGAAGGAAGTCCCTGGGCCCAGGAAGGAAGTAGGAACCACAGCTTGAGTGGTTCCTGGTATGGGGCTGCAGACCAGAGCCTCTTTGCCTGTGTGGGAGTTCTAGCCCTTGAGAACAACCAGGCACAGGGATAGAGGGAGAGGGGTCCCCCACCCCTGTGAAAGGAGTCCCCTCACCACAGAGCAGGACCCTGGAGCTAAGAGGAGGCTCCATGATGTCCCCAAAACGCATGCTGATGGGAAGGGTTTAGCTGGACTGCTCAAGGCAACCCTCCCAGCCTCAGTCTCCACAAAGGCGGTGGCCTGTGGGCTCTGGGATGTCCCCCACCAACCCAGGAGGCCTGGGCCTTGCTTGCAGCTAGAGGCCCATCATCCTCCAGGCCAAGCCAGTCAGGCCCCATCCCACCCCCTTCTGTCTTGCAGAGTGCAGGCCAGGCCTTCCTGTAGGTGGCCTACTCCCTGCTTCCTATGGGGCGGCAGGGGACACCAGCGAGTCTTCAAGTCTCTGCTCACTTCCTCCAGGTGCCCCGTCAGACCCGGCCAGAACCCTGTGTTAAGCTCTAGGACAACAGCCTGGGAAGCCCCGCTCACCCTTAAAGCCCTCCTGGAAAGGTCTCCCCAGCCCCCCCTGGCTGTTCCCAGTCAGCTGCCCCTTCGTACTGACTCTGTGTCCAACCACCAGCTTCCACTTCCCAAGAGCCCGAGGGTAGTACACAGCAATTTCCAAAAGACTGCAAGGACAGTTAGACACAGGGAAAACCTTAGGCTCCCAACAGACCCAGGGAAGGAAATGAGCCCCACTGGTGTCCCGGGGACGGCTCTGAGGCCCAGTGAGACGCTGGGGAAAGCCCTAAGCCCTCCTAAAACTCCGGGGGTCGGGGGACGGGGAGTCCACCTAGATCCTGGGAGAGCATGAGTTCATTCTTCTCATCTGGAGAAGACTCGGAGCCCCCTGAGGACTGTGGAAAGGATAAGACCCTGGATAGGCCATCAGCCCCTTGAAACACTGGGGAAGGCCCTGAGTCTCATGGAGACCATGGGAAAGGCCTTAAATCCCATTGTCCACCAGGGGCAAGCCTTTGAGTACCAATGAGACCTGGGCATTGGATGCCAGCCCCACTGAAATTCTGGGGAAGGTTATGAACCCAGGTGAGACACTGGAGAGCCACAGGCCCCACAGAGAACTTGTGAAAGGCCATGAAAGCCACTTGGACACCAGGGAAGGCCCCGAGACCTACTAAGACCCTGGGGAAGGCCCTGAGCACCACTGTGACCCGGGGAGTGGGGCTGAGCTCCACTGAGAACCTGGGAAAAGCACCTGTGAAGGCCCTGAATGCAGTGGATCTTTGAAGAAGTCCCTGTACCCCACTGAGACCTGCAGAGAAAACATGAGCCCCTCTGAGACTCCAGGAGTAGCACTGAGCCCCGCGGAGACTGCGAAGGCTCTGAGCCCCCTTGAGAACCTGTGAAAGACCCCGAGTACCCCTGAGGTTTTAGTGAAGTCCTGGTACCACTGAGACCTTCGTGTGGGTCCCCGAGCCACATGAGAACATCTGAAAGAATCTCAGCACCACTGAGACTCTGGGGAGAGGCTGAGTCCCCAGAGATCCTGGGGAAGACCCTGGTTACCACTGAGACTCTCAGGATGGCACTGAGCCCACCGAGACCCTGGGGAAGACCCTGAACACCATTAAGAACCTGAGAATCCCTGAACCTCAAAAAGACCCTATGAAAGGCTCTGAGCCCCAGAAACACTGTAAAAATTTAAGTCCCAATGAGATCCTATAGATTCTAGCTCTGACCACACTGAAACTCTGGGGGAACTTGTCACCTTCACTGGATCCTGGGAGAGGCTGTGAGTTTCACTGAGGCCCCAGGTAAGGCCCTGAATCCAGCTAGCCCTTGGGGCTGTCTTGGAGCCCCACTGAGGCTCTGCATATATCAGTGATCTCTCCTGAATCTCTGAGGAAGGGCTTGATGCAAGGTAGACACCCACCAATACCAGGAGACCCACAGAGACGCTGGAGACTCTGAGCCCCACTGAGAACCTGGGGACGGCCCTAAGTCCTTCTGAGAACATCTAAAAGATTCTGAGCCCTCACGAGAGTCTGGAGGTCACACCGAGCCCCACTGAGTCTCTGGAAAAGGCCATGAAGCTAGAGGGAACTGAGGGAAAGACCTGAGCCCCAGTGAGCCCCGGGGAAGGCCCTGATTCAGCTGAGGTAGCCACGGAGGTCAGGAAGAGTTGGGGAATGACCCTGGGAAGGCCTTGAGCCTCACTGAGGACCTGGGAAAGACTCTGAACCCCAGGGGGACCCTGGGGACGGCCCTGATCCCAGGGGAAGACTGTGAGATTCATTGAGACCCAGGACAAGGCCCTAACCCCATGCAGAACCTGGAAACTGACACTGAGAATCTGGGGGAAGACCTGAGCAAAGGCACGGAATGTGCTGGGACTCTGGGGGGGTCCCTGCGCTTGGACAGAGACTCAGTTAAGGGCCCTAATCACCACCGAGTGAGAAGCCAAGCCCCACTGAGAATCTGCGGACAGCCCTGAGTCCCACTGAAACTCTGGCAAACCCTGAGACTCAAGGCCCTCAACTCCACTGAGAGACTTAGGCAGTCGCTGAGTCTCAGTGAGACCCGGAGAAGTCCCGGAGCCCCCACTGAGACTCTGGACATGGACCTGAGCCCCATGGGTATGGCACTGAGCCCAGGAAGACGCCAGGTCCTGATACAAGGTAGACACCCCCAAAGACCACGAGACACAAAGAGACCTTGGAGAGGTCTCTGAACCTCACTCTGGGAAAGACCTTGAGCCCTAGTGAGATCCTGAGAAAAACCCTCAGCCAGAAAGAGACCCTGGGAAAGGCCCACAGACCCACTGAGACCTTGGAGAAGACTTGTAGAAACAGTAAGACCCTGTTGACAGCCGTGAGCCCCTCAGAGACCCCGGTGAGAGCCCTGATTCTCATAGAGGTGTGGTGGTAAATCTGATCCCAAAGAGATCCTTGGGAAAACCCTTACCCACTGAAGCTATGAGGAAGACCAGGAGCTCCCCAAGAGCTTGGGTTTGGCCCCGAGCCCCACTGAGAACACCTGGAATGATCTGGGCTCACTGAGACAGTGGGAAGAGAACTGGCCCCACAGAGACCCCGAGGAAGGCCCTGAACCCAGTGGGTCCCTTGAGAAACACCTCAGCCCATGAGACCCTGGAGAGGCCCTGATTCAACTGCAATGCTGGACAAGGCTCCGAGAGCCACTGAGACCCTGGAGAGGCCCTGATTCAACTGCAATGCTGGACAAGGCTCCGAGAGCCACTGAGACCCTGGACAGGCCCTAATTCAACTGCAATGCTGGACAAGGCTCCTAGAGCCACTGAGACCCTGGACAGGCCCTAATTCAACTGAAATGCTGGACAAGGCTCCTAGAGCCACTGAGACCCTGGAGAGGCCCTGATTCAACTGCAATGCTGGACAAGGCTCCGAGAGCCACTGAGACCCTGGGGAGGCCCTAATTCAACTGCAATGCTGGACAAGGCTCTGAGAGCCACTGAGACCCTGGAGAGGCCCTATTTCAACTGCAATGCTGGACAAGGCTCCTAGAGCCACTGAGACCCTGGACAGGCCCTGATTCAACTGCAATGCTGGACAAGGCTCCGAGAGCCACTGAGACCCTGGACAGGCCCTAATTCAACTGCAATGCTGGACAAGGCTCCTAGAGCCACTGAGACCCTGGACAGGCCCTAATTCAACTGAAATGCTGGACAAGGCTCCGAGAGCCACTGAGACCCTGGAGAGGCCCTGATTCAACTGCAATGCTGGACAAGGCTCCGAGAGCCACTGAGACCCTGGGGAGGCCCTAATTCAACTGCAATGCTGGACAAGGCTCCGAGAGCCACTGAGACCCTGGAGAGGCCCTAATTCAACTGCAATGCTGGACAAGGCTCCGAGAGCCACTGAGACCCTGGACAGGCCCTAATTCAACTGCAATGCTGGACAAGGCTCCGAGAGCCACTGAGACCCTGGAGAGGCCCTAATTCAACTGCAATGCTGGACAAGGCTCCGAGAGCCACTGAGACCCTGGACAGGCCCTAATTCAACTGCAATGCTGGACAAGGCTCCGAGAGCCACTGAGACCCTGGAGAGGCCCTAATTCAACTGCAATGCTGGACAAGGCTCCGAGAGCCACTGAGACCCTGGACAGGCCCTAATTCAACTGCAATGCTGGACAAGGCTCCGAGAGCCACTGAGACCCTGGACAGGCCCTAATTCAACTGCAATGCTGGACAAGGCTCTGAGAGCCACTGAGACCCTGGACAGGCCCTAATTCAACTGAAATGCTGGACAAGGCTCCGAGAGCCACTGAGACCCTGGGGAGGCCCTAATTCAACTGCAATGCTGGACAAGGCTTCGAGAGCCACTGAGACCCTGGAGAGGCCCTAATTCAACTGCAATGCTGGACAAGGCTCCGAGAGCCACTGAGACCCTGGAGAGGCCCTAATTCAACTGCAATGCTGGACAAGGCTCCGAGAGCCACTGAGACCCTGGGGAGGCCCTAATTCAACTGCAATGCTGGACAAGGCTCCGAGAGCCACTGAGACCCTGGGGAGGCCCTGATTCAACTGCAATGCTGGACAAGGCTCCGAGAGCCACTGAGACCCTGGGGAGGCCCTGATTCAACTGCAATGCTGGACAAGGCTCCGAGAGCCACTGAGACCCTGGAGAGGCCCTAATTCAACTGCAATGCTGGACAAGGCTCCGAGAGCCACTGAGACCCTGGACAGGCCCTAATTCAACTGCAATGCTGGACAAGGCTCCGAGAGCCACTGAGACCCTGGACAGGCCCTAATTCAACTGCAATGCTGGACAAGGCTCCGAGAGCCACTGAGACCCTGGAGAGGCCCTAATTCAACTGCAATGCTGGACAAGGCTCCGAGAGCCACTGAGACCCTGGACAGGCCCTAATTCAACTGCAATGCTGGACAAGGCTCCTAGAGCCACTGAGACCCTGGACAGGCCCTGATTCAACTGCAATGCTGGACAAGGCTCCGAGAGCCACTGAGACCCTGGACAGGCCCTAATTCAACTGCAATGCTGGACAAGGCTCTGAGAGCCACTGAGACCCTGGACAGGCCCTAATTCAACTGCAATGCTGGACAAGGCTCCGAGAGCCACTGAGACCCTGGGGGAGGCCCTGAGCCCCAAGGATGCTCTGAGGGAAAGGCTCTGACCCCTGCTGAGACCCTAGAAAATGCCCCAATCTCCTACGCACACTTGGGGAACCTGACAGAGGCCCCCGGGGAAGGCTGGGAGATCCACCGAGAAACGGGGGAAGGCGCTGAGCCCTGTAAACACGGGGTAAGGCCATGAGTACAGTGTGTCCCTGGGAATGCTCTGAGCTCCACTGAGAACCGCACAAGGCCCTGGGAGTCACTCAATTCCTATTGATGGCCCTGGACCCAGTTTCTACTTGGGGAAGTTTCTGAGACCCATTGAGGCTCTGGGAAAACCCCCGTAGACCTTCAAAGGCCGCGAGACAAGCTGAGATCCTGGGGTCGGCTATGAATCCCACTCAATCTCTAGGTGAGGCCTGAGGCCCATCAAGAATGTGGGGAATGTTCTGAAACCACTGAGGCACAGGGAATTTTTACCCCACTGAGGGCTTGGGGAAAGCAGTAAGAATACTAAAATTTGAGAAATACCCTGTGCCTGACTGTGACCCTGGGAAAGACCCTGGATCCCACTGAGACCCCAGGTAAGGTCCCCTTCCCCACTAGATAACTTGGAAACGCCATCAGCCCAGTTGCTTTCCTGGAGAACATGGAGACTCAGTGAGGCACTGGGATATGTTCTGAACACAGTTTAGACCCAAGCGAAGGCCGTGGAGCCACTGAGACTCTACTGAAAGCCGCTATCCTCACAGAAACACTGAGGAGAATTCTGATCGCCACTGAGATTCTGTAGACAGCCCTGAGACCCAGTGAGATTCTGGGGAAGGTCTCCCAACAGCACTCCACGGAAGGTTCTGATCCCCAGCCAGGCCCCAGGGAAAGCCCTGGGCACACTTACAATCTGGGGGAAGGTCCTGAGCCTGACAGCTACACTGGGAAAGACCCTGAGGTTCTCTAAGAACCCGGGGTAGGCCCTAAACACCCTGGAACCCTGGAAAAATCCCCGAGCCTCAATAAAACTCCGGGGAAGGCTCTGAGGATCAAGGTGACCCTGGGAATGGTGCCGAGCTCCACTGAGGACTGGGAAAGGCCCTCAGATTCACCCGAGTAGCTCCTCGACCCAGTGCGCACCAGAGGACGTTTCTGAGCTCCACCGAAATACTGGAACGCCACTGAGACACCGTGAAAACCCTGAGACAAACCGAGACCCCAGGATGTCTGCGAGTCCCACTGAGTCCCTGCACGTGCATGAGATCCCATGAAACCCTTGGGACCATTCTGAAATCAATCTACCAAGACCCTGAGAGTGCCCAAGAGCTCCACTGAGTTCCTCCGGAGAGTGATCGATTCATTTAGAGTCTGGGAAAAAGCACTACCTGGATTCTGAGGAAGGCCCTGAAGCCCACTCCCACACTTCAGAAGCCTTGAGACCCACTGTGACACTAGGATGATGTGAGCGTCACTCAGGTGTGGCACTGCATGCCTAGGAATGGCCCTGGGCTCCACTGAAAGCCTACGGAGCCCATGAAACCACTCAGACTTGGGGAAGAACCTAAGCACCACTGTGACCCTGGAAAGGCCTGAGCATCAATAGGACCGTGAGAGAGGCCCTGGACAATGCTGTGGCTCCTGAGAAGGCCCCGGGCCCCGCTACCACAGGACTACTGTGACACTGGGGATGGGGTGAGAGACACCGAGACCCAGGGGCCTGATCTCCACTGAGACCCTGTGGAAGACCCTGAGCCTCATTAAGTCTCAGAGGGAGGCCCTGAGCAGCACTGTGACCCAAAGAATGTCACCGAGTTCCACCGAGTGCCTGGTGTGTGAAATGGAAAGTCCAGGGGTTCATTCTCAGAGTGTGGTGTTAAGCCTTAGTGGCGATGTCAGATCCAATCACTGGCATTTTGAGCTTCCCAGCTTATGTCTAAGCATAGCCATTTAAACCACAGCCTTCCCCAACTTTAAAAGCAGCCAGCCATGCAGATGGAAACTCTAAGCTCCTCCATCAGAGCCGAGACAGTGCTGCGTGGGGGATAAAAGCAGGCGAGCCGCCTACCCAGGTCTGCTGGAGACTGTGTGGTAGCACGCCCTTCTGCAGAAGCGGTTTCCTTGCTGGGCTACTTCTGAACAGGCGTTTGATTCCTTGAGGTGCCCTCACGTCTCTAACAACTTTGGCACCCGGTCTGGGCGTCCGCCCATCATGCAGGAGCTCACGGGGACTTCCTCCTCAGAGGAGAGGCACCTCACTCCTTGTCGCAATGGCCTCAGAGTGAGGTGATACCCACAATCCCTGGCGCTGACCCCAGACCCAATATCGAAACCTGATTTGTAGCCCAGGGGGAGAGCCCTAGCCCTAGCCCAAGGTGCCTAGGTAACTCCATGCACAGACCAAAGTAGAAAATCCTATTCTGCAGAAAGAAGTACTTCCTTGGGGTGGGGACATCCAGAGGTCATGTGAGTGTGACTGAGATGTGAGTGCCAGAAACTTCCCCAAAGGGTCGTTGAACCTCTATTCAGAAACAGGAGACTTCACCCAGGACAGTGGGATGGGGCGGGGGGGGGGGAGAGCAAGAGACCACCAGTGGGAGGTTTGGCCCTCTAGGAAAACAACTCCAGTCCAGAGAAGAGGGAGCCATCGGGGGAAAAGACACTGAATTCCCCAGATAGCCCTCGGATCTTAGATAATCTTAGGACAAAAGGGGGAAGAAACCAAAAATAATGACACGCTGCTGTTTTTTGTGTACTCATTGAGTATGCAGAGAGTTCGGGGTGTACAGAAATCTCCCCGGAAAATTCTAGGCCTAGTTCATGGAAGGATAGTGGAAAGTGGAAAGTACAGGCCATGCCCAGGTCTGAGCCATACTGTAAAAATCTGTGATAGGCTGTTTTCATTTCTAAAGGGTTAAATCTAATAGTCCTTTTACCTTCTACCTGTCGGAATTTATTACAAAATCCTTGTCTCCTGTCTGTTTTATGTTTATCCACGCATACCTGAGTCTTGTATGTTGTGTCTACATATATGCATATGTCTATATTGTTTTCATGGTGTCAAATTAGCTATAGATAAATGAACATTTATAAATTAAACAAACACCAGGGTGGATCCAAATGCCTTTCGGTTCACATGACTTAAATTGGTTAAATGAATATGAATAAAGATATCTTTATGATTATTAACCCACAGGTTTTCGGTTTTCTAGGTAGCAAACCAATCAAGAGAGCATCAATTTCTATAAATTATTTAAAGGGCAATGTCTATTGCTTCCAAGTATTTTTCTTTGGCAGGAGTTACTGACTTAGAGTATTAACTAGACTTGTTTGATGATTGGTTTTCATGGGTAACCTAAGTTAGAAATGGGTAAATTCATTTTTATCCAAATGGGATTCAACTTCCTAAATGTATTTGTTAGAAGAGATTAATTTGCAAAGTTAAGATACTTAAAAATCAACTAAATATAAAAATCAATATTCTTGGCTTCTTGAGTTATGGAAGGTAAGATATATTTGGGTTTATTAAATGTGTTTTTATAAATTGGTAAATGAAAAAAAATGTTTAAGATTGCTTGTTTCTGGATCTTAACCTAAAAGCAAGATTACTAAAAGTTACGATTCTAACAGGCATGATTCTGTATGCAAACAGCACAGAAAGTTTCAGCTCTACTTTAATTAAAGTACTATGAAAAGAGTAAAGCATTTCATCTTATTAAAAAGGAGTGATTCAGGATTTCATAAGGATTGCTTCAGAATGTCAATTTAAGACAGACTCAGTGTGAGAACGGAAAGTTCAGTGAGCCGTTTTCAGAAAATAATATTTAGCCGTAAATGTAAAATGACTTGGGATGTGAGAAAGGCAGTGGAGGGGAAATTGACAAGCAGGTGACAGTGGGGTAAGAGTCCAGGCCCCTGACAGAGAGGGGTGAGAAGGAAGGGGCCCATCTGACCACCAGAGGTAACCTGTGCACATGTCAAAGGGTCCTCAAGCCAGGACGACTTTTCCACCTCAAGAGAACCAAAGGAGGTGGGGTCGACTTAAGGTTGATTTCTTTAAATAGCTCAACAGGAGACAGTAAAATCTTGGGGACATTCTGGAAGATTGTACACCCCATTGTTCTCAGCCAAAGAGGAACAGGGAGGGATATTGTGCTCCAGAGGATAGAATGCTGGTTGTACCCAGTTGGTGTGTCCCTGACCTATAGGCACCCAATCGTTCAAGACCACCATTAAAGTAAAGCCTCACATTTGCTGTTACCCTGTGTCTCAGCCCATTCTTTGGGCTTGAACAGGTAAGTGTCTTTCTCACCGTCAGCAACTGATATAAGAAAATAACAGTTTGTCTGGGTTTATGGCACACTAGAATGCATTTATGCCCTTTGATATATCAAACATAGATGGGATACAATTTCTCTTCTTTCTGAATGTACAGGTTGCAGAATCATATTGGTCATGCAGTCACATACATACATCATGTCTGTGTCATTCTAGTACCCTTCCTATTCCCACATCCCCTCTCTTCCCTCCCATCACTTCCCTCTGCCTAATCTAACATAACGCTATTCTTCCCTAGTACCCCTGCCTTATTGTGAATTAGCATCCACATATTAGAGAAAACATTCAGCCTTTGGTTTTGTGGGATTGGCTTATTTTGCTTAACATGATATTTTCCAACTCCAACCATTTATTGGCAAATGCCATAATTTTAAAATTATGTATTATTCCATTGAGTATTCCATTGAGTATATATACCACATTTTCTTTATCCATTCATCTATTGAGGGACACCTAGGTTGGTTCCATATTTTAGCTGTTGTGAATTGAGCTCCTATAAACATCGATGTGGCTGTGTCACTATAGTATGCTGATTTTAAGTCCTTTGGGTATAAACCAAGGAGTGGAATAGCTGGATCAAATGGTGGTTCCATTCCCAGTTTCTGAGGAATCTCCATACTACTTTCCATAGTGGTCATACCAATTTGCAGTCCCACCAGCAACGTGTGAGTGTACCTTTCCCCCACATCCTCACCAACATTTACTGTTACCTGTGTTCTTGATGACTGCCATTCTGACAGGAGTGAGATGAAATCTTTGAGTAGTTTTGATTTGCATTTCTGTAATTGCTAGAGAGGTTGAACACTTTTTCATATATTTGTTCATCAGTTGTATTTCTTCTTCTGTGAAGTGTCTGTTCAGTTCCTTAGCCCCTTATTGATTGGGTCATTTGTTTTTTTGGTGTTGAGTTTTTTGAGTTCTTTATATATCCCAGAGATTAATGCTTTAGTGGAGGTGCATGTAGTGAAGATTTTCTCCCAATCTGTAGGCTCTCTCCTCACTTTATTGATTGTTTCCTTTGCAGAGAAAAAAGCTTTTAAATTTGAATCCATCCCATTTATTAATTCTTGATTTTTACTTTTTGCATTTTAGGAGACAGGGTCTCTGTTCTAGTGTGTAGGTCTTTGATCCACTTTGAGTTGAGTTTTGTGCAGGGTGAGAGACAGAGGTTTAATTTCATTTTGCTACTGTGGGAGGCCGTCGCGCTATGTGACCAGCATTTTCCTTTCCTGATTGGTGAGGCTCTGTCGGTCACTCCCCATGATCTGGCCACATCAAAGTGGCCGTAGAAGGTGGCCCCAATCTTGAAAGTCATAAAAATGTAGCAGAATGTGTCTTCGTGCGTAGGCGTGTCTTTCAGCAGCCCCGTGGGTGGAGCTATGCTCACCTGTTCCTTTGTGATATTAACCCTTGTCCTGTTTGGGATACAGCATTCCATGGGAACACCTTTTGTGTGTCCCCTTCTCTTGCTCTGCCTTTGGGTGTGGCCTTCCTAGATGTCAGTCAACCTGCTGAGAGTGGACATCAGGAAGCTAGATTCAGCCCCTTGAAACCTGACCCCTTGCCTCATTTGAGTGGCTTCTCCTCAATAAAAGGGGTCAGCGCGCGCTCTCTCTCTTTCTGTGGACCCTCAATGTCAGAGGAGCCATCACGGGACCTCCAAAGAAAAAGGCTATTTTGCGCAGCCCAGTCCCCTGGTGTGACCCTGTGTGTTTTAGTCGCCGGGAATGGGACATGCTACATAGGAATTTCCAGTTTTGCCAGCACCATTTGTTGAATAGGCTATCTTTTCTCTAGTAAATGTTTTTGGCACCTTAGTCTAGTATGACATAATCATATTTAAATGCATTCTACTGTCATGTTTAACTAATTAAAGCAAAAAAATTTAAAAGAAAAGAAAGTAATAGGTATGGACATATATTTCAGCATGGAAAATTAAAAGGAAAAAGAAATGTTTTGGTATTTTGTATGGTAAACAAGTTGTAGGATGTCTAAATAAGTTGCAAGAGGTTTGTGGAAGGAAAATCTCAAAAAATTCATGTATGTGATTAGTAATCAAAGTTATTTAAGGGCTTTTTTATTTAAGGTCAACTTTTAATATGCTAATTCATTATGTTTATAAACAATTAAAAATTCTTAAAACATTGATCTGGTCTTATTTATCAAGATAATGTTTTGTTTCTGCTAGGTTTTATTAGGGGAAACTAAGTCTCAAGGGGATTAACATTTGTACCTATTTTAAAGTCTTTTAAATGATTACTTTGAAACTGGTTAAGTAAACAACTATTATGAATACATCTGAGAGCTGTTTGAGCCTTGTCTAAGTTTTAATGTGAAAGTTAAACTTAGTGACCCTAGCCATAACTGGCTTCCCTGTTTGTCCGATGAATTCAGGTTCTTCAAGTGTACAACCTTTTAAAATTTAAAGCTTAGGAGAGCATCTTACCAAATTGGTGTTCTCCAATTAAAATTGTCTGTAACATTAGTTGCCTTTAGGTTTATATAGAAATAATCAAGTTGGTGGGTATTTATGTCATGTTTTGTAACTGGATAAAGGTAACTCGTTATTAATAAGTCGTAAAAATAATTTTGTGTTACTCTTGACTCTGAGATGGAAATTTAAGTGTATTTTTGGAAGATAATAAGGAGAGTCTGATTCGTTTAAGTTAAGAGCTTTCTTGGCCTTTATGTTTAATTCATGCTTCATTTTTAATGTTGTATTTTGTTAACTGATATTCACATAGATTCAGGAATAATACATGAGAACATTGTGAAATAATATTTAAGAAAGGGGCAAAGATCAGAAGTAGATCTTTGGCCAGGCATGGTGGCACATGCCTATAATCCCAGTGGCTTGGGAGACTGAGACAGGAGGACTGCAAGTTCAAAGTCAGCCTCAGCAAAAGAGAGGCATTAAGCAACTCAGTGAGATCCTGTCTCTAAATAAAAATACAAAATAGGGCTGGGGATGTGGCTCAGTGGTACAGTGCCCCTGAGTTCAACCCCCAGCACCCCCTCCCCCAAAAAAGAAAGAAAAAAGAAATAGAGCACTTTACCTAAGATTTGTCAAGAACCCAGCCTAACCTGAAATAAGATTCTGCCTCTCACCTTATTTCATATTAGAATGGCTCCAAAGTATTCTAGAATTAAGCTCATTTAAAGTTTGTTCAAAAGATTTTTTTTTATTGTAAAGGTTACTGTGATCTCAAACAGAGGATATAATATATAGCTAAGTAAAGGTTTGGTTTATAAAAATTATTTTTCTTGGTTCATAGCTATTATACAAACTGAATGTGTTTGTGATCTTGTTAACTTCCTTTGGTATTTTCCTTGTAAACTTTGTAACTCTTCCCTGTTAGTGTTTTGCAGAAGCACTGCTTCTAATAGAACAACCAGAATTAATTTGAGACAAGAAGCCATCATCTATAGGACAGATAAGATGTAATGCTGACTTCCAATTCTAATACTGACCCCAACAAATTATAGACACTAAAGTTAAAGCCCAGAACTCCTACTTCAAGTCTGGTGAAAATGACCTGCTAGATGTTTAAAACCAAAACGTGGAGACAAAGGAAAGTAATAAAAGGGCCAAGGAAAAAAATGTCAATATCCTTGTCCTCTAAGGTCAGCCAGGATCCAGGGAACAACAGGGTATCTCTGAGGGCCCTGCAATCCCGTGAGTCACCTGACTTCTCAATCAGGGGTGTTGAGAGGACCCTAGAGAACAGGAAGTGAACCAGTGCACACTCTGCAGAGAGAAGGGTCACTGGAGAGGATAATGGGAAGCCACATGGGGCCAGCGAGACCTTGATCCATCCTGGTAGATGGCACAACTGCTAGAGGAAAACCTAAAGGAGCCGAGAGAGAGGGTTCCCACACGTCCCCAAGAGTGATCCCTGACAAATCCCAGCTGACCCTAACAGTAGGGAAAAAGGTCAATTTTGACCAACTTGGTCTTAAACACCTGGCAGGAGAGTATAACCAAATCACAACCACACATGGGCATTTAAAAGATAGCATAATGGTTCTTTTATTGTCGATATAGATGTACTTTTGTTCAGTTCTCCCGAAAGTAAGTAACACTGAGAGGTTATAAAGGAAGTGTTTTTATACAGGAGTGCCTGATACATACCACAGAAAGCTCTGTCAGTCAAAGATTGTTCTGAGTCAACGTGAAACTACAAACCTTCCTAACCTCCTGCACAAGTGAACTCATCTGTCTGCTGGTTTTTTCCTTTTCCTGGAGTGATTGTTATGAACTGCTGCTCAGGTGCCTCCTCTGGAGTCTGCAATTCATCACTTCCATCTGGTGACTTGGTTTTAATCCAAACCTGGAAAGAATATAAGCTTCAACTGAGCTGAAAAAGAACCCTACCCAGTGCTCCTAACCACCCGGAAGGTTATCCAAACAGCAAAAAGGGGGTGAGCATATTACCCTGGGTGGTTTCCGCCTCAAAAGTTTAATGTGTCTAGAATGAATGGCAGTACCAAAGGGTACAAGAAAACAGATGAAAATAAAATCAAAAGGTATAAAAAGAAAAAGGAGAGGGGACTTGTGAAAAATAGGAAATCTGTGGTCCATTTTCAAAATATAGTGTTTAGCCTTAGTTGACCCATTGATACAATTGTAACAATGTTGAGCTTCCCAAACTGTATCCAAGCGTAGCACTTTAACTGTAGATAGTCCCTTGGCCCCTAACATCATCCAATCCCGTGGACTGTAAACCCGAGCACCTCCTACCAGAGCAGCAGGCAGTGCTGCTTTAGGGGTAAAACAGGTGGCCGCCCGCCCAGTTTGCTTGCTGGTCAGACCTTGCCTGGCCGCATGCCCTTCACCTGAAGTGAAGCTGGCCTTGTTGATCAGCTTCTGAGCATGTGTTTTCTTCCTTGTGGTTCCCTGTTGTCTCCATCACGAGGACGGACGTGTAACCCTTAAGTCCTGGGGGAAGACTGGGAGCTCCACGGTGACCCTGGAAGAGGACCGAGCACCAGTAAGCCTGGGGGAGGCCTGAGCAGCACTCACCCCGGGGAAGACCGTGAACATGCACGTGACCCTGGGAATGGCGCTGAGCTCCACTGGGAATCTGGGAATAACACCGAGAGGCGGCGGGGGGGGGGGGGGGGATTCCCTGAGACCAACTGAGACCCTGGGTGACCATGAGTCCCACTCAGTCCCCAGGCAAGGTCCTGAGTCCCATTTGATTCTCTTCAGAAAGAAACCACTGAGACCCCGGGAAAGTCTAGGAGCTCCGCTGAGTGCCTGGGGGAAAATAGTTAATGAAACCCAGAGAAGGGCCTGCACCAGACTGTGACCATGAGGAAGGCTCTGAATCCCACAGGGACCCTCAGCAGGGCCTCAGCTCCACGAAAACACCTGGGAAGGTTTCCATGGTAACCAGGAAAAGCTCAGAGTCTCAATGGACAGGGGCCCAGACCATGTTAGAACTCAGTGAAGGCCCTAAACCCCACGGTACTCTATAAGACCCTTAGACACCCAGAAACAGTGGGGGAATTTTCTCAGCACGCAAAAAGCAGAGGACTACCCCAAGCCCCACAGAAATTTCAGGAATGGCCCTAAACCCCATTGAAACTCTTGGAAAGGCCATGAGCCACACCGATGACCTAGTAAAGCTCTGAAACAGAATGAGATGCTGAGAAAAGTCCTGAACCCCATTTTGATCTCAGCAAAGGCCCTGAAGCCCAGTGAGACTCTAGTGTAGGAATTTAGCATAAAAGAAACACTGGGGGAAGGAAATGTGAGCCCTCTAAGATATGGGGGACAGCAGTGAGGCCCACTGAAATTCTGTGGAAGAGCCTTCACACCAGGGACAGCCTGGGGAAGGACCTCAGGAAACCTGGAACCTTTGGAAAGGCCCTCAGCCCACCTCAGAGAGCGGGGAAGGCCCTGAGCACAGCCATCACATGATGCTGGCCCTGAGGTCCACTGAGACACCGGGCAAGGCATTGAGCCCCAGGGAGAGCCCGTGGAAGGCCCGGAGCACCACCGTGACTTGGAACGGCACTGAGGTTCTCTGAGAGCCGGGAAGAACAAAGGATTCCCAAGACTCTTGGGGACCCTGCATACCACTGTGATAGTGAGGAAGGTTCTGAGCCTCAGTAGGACTCAGTACCAAAGTGCTGGGCTCCACCAAGAACCTGGGAAAGACCCTTAGCTCCACTAAAATCCTGTGAAAGGCCATGATGCCCAGAGAAGCCCTGATGAACAATGAGACACTGAGGAAAACCCTGGACACCAACTGGAACGCAGTGCAGGCTGGAGCCCTGCTGACCTGTAGCGAAGGCCTTCATCCTGCCAGAAACACGGGAAGAATATGAGAACCACCAAGATTCTGCAGAGAGCCCTGTGGCCCACTCAAATCCTGGAAACGGCTCTAAGCACCATTGACACCTGGGTGAAAGCCACGGACTCTGGTGTCTTTGGGGGATTCAGAGACACGCCGACGCTCTGGGAATAGTACTGAACGACACGGGGGAAATCGGGAAGGAGCTGAGCAGCACTGTGACCACAGGCACTGATCTCCAGCAAGGACACGGAAAGGGCCCTGGGACTAACTGACCACGGTGAAGGCCCTGACCAGTGTGTCCTTGGGAATGTCTGGAGTCCCCTGAGATCGTGAGACGTGCTATGAATAGCACAGACGCTGGGAAAGGCCCGAGACAGAGATCCCGGGGAGGCCATGGATCTCACCGAGTCCCTGGGCTAGGCCTGCGACTTACTGAGAAAATGGGGACCTCCTGAATTCCCAGGGGTCTGGTCATGACCATGAGCCCCACTGAGTGCCTGGGGAAGGCACTGGGTCCACCTAGACTCCGGGGAAGGCCCGAGCACCACTGCGGTGCTGAGGAGGCCCTAAGTCCCACCGAAACCCTAGAAAAAGCCATGAGCCCCACTGATGATCAGGAAAATCCCTGACACCCAATGACATGCTCAGGAAGTCTTTGACCACATTTAGAGTCTGCTGAAGAACCCGATCCCACCGAGACACTAGTGGATCCCTTGCCATCTCAGAGACTCTGAGGGAGAGTCTGAACCCCACTATTATCCCGTGTACTGCCCCTAGCTCCACTGAAATGTTTGGGGAGGTTCTGAGACCCAGTAATACTCAAGAGAAAGTGAGGATCTCCCAGGAGACCACAGGAAGGCCCCGAGGCTGAGACACAATTGTGTACAACACACTAAGAAACCAGGATGGCCCTGAGGGCCAGTGGCACACTGGGAAGGCCCTGAACAGCACTGTGACAATGGAAGTGACCATGAGTCCAACTGATGCCCCAACCAAGGCACTGGACCCAACTGAGACTGTATGCAAGGCCCTGAACATCAGTAAGACTCTTGGGGTGCCCCTAGCACCGCTGTGACCTGGGAAGTACTCTGAGCTCCATGGAGTGCCCAGCAAGGCAATGAGACAACCTGGACTCTGTGGGAGGCCTTGAGTGATCTGGGGAGGACACCGAGGTCCACACTGGGTAAGGCCTTGAGCACCACCATGTCCCTGGGGTTGGGGCTGACCTCTGCTGGGAAGATGGGCAGGGCCTTGGGATTCACTGAAATTCTTGGGAAGGCATTGACTCAGTGTGTCATTCAGAATCCTTCTGAGCCACACTGAGACTCTGAAGATAGCGCTGAACAGCACAGAGATACTGGGGAAGGTCATGAATACCACCGTGACCCGGAAATGGCATCGAGCTCCAGTGAGAAGCTGCTCTGTCCCTGGGAGTCACTGAGAACCAACTGAAAGCCCTGTATCAATGGGTCATTAGGGAACTCTCGGAGCCTCAGCGAGACTCTGAGGACAGCACTGAGCCTGGCTGATAACCAGGGAAACGCCTGAGAACATCCGAGACCCTGAACAAGGGCCTGAATCCCACCGAATGCCTGGGGAAGGCAGTGAGACCACTGAGACCCTGGGGAAGTCCCTGCACAGGACTGTGACCTGGGGAAACTCGGAGCCCCAAGACACTCATACAGAACTGTGACATGGGATGGCCCCGAGGGCCACCGAAAAACTTGGAAAATCCATGAGCAACATTTAGGACCCGCAAGTCCTTGAGGGCCATGGAGACTCAGGGAAAAACTTGAACCCATTTAGACAGCAGTGGGTCTGCTGAACCCCACTGAGGCTTTAGCCAGAGCTATCAGCCTCCCAGAGACACCGGTGAAGTAGCTGAGCCCCATGGAGTTTATGTCGACAGCCCCAAATGTCACTGAGCTTCCAGGGAAGGCCATGAGTCCTAGCGAGATCCTTTGCAAGGTATTAAGTCCCATTGAGACTTGGGGAAGGCCCTAGACTCACTGTGATTCTGGGAACTTCCTGAGCGCTGATGTCCTACCAAAGTCATGGGACACTGAATAAAGGCCATGATTCCCGCGGAGATCTTGGGCCAGAGATTGAGCCTAATCGAGATCCCGAAGAAGGCTCTGAACCTCACTAAGACCCTGGACAGTGCCCTGAGAGCTAGTATGACCCTGGTAATGGCACTGGCCTCACTGGGAACTGGGCAAGGTCCTGGGATTCACTGAGAACAGCCTGCAGGCCCTGAAGCCAGCGCAGCCTGGGGGAAGATTCGGAGTCTCACTTAGATTCTGGTAATGCCACCGAGCCTCTCGGAGACTCTGGGGATGGCACTGAGCCTGTTGTGGTTTAGATATTAGGCATCTCCCAAAAGCTTGTAGGTGAGACAATGCAAGAACACCCAGAGGTTAAATGATGGGTTTGTGACAGCCTAGCCCCATCAGTGAACTTATCCCTTGAGAGGGACTGACTGAGCGGTAACTGAAGACGGGCAGGGTGTGGCTGGAGGAGGCGGGCATTAGGGGTGTGCCTTTGGGGTATATATTTTGTATCTGCTGTGTGGATTCTCTCTCTGCTTTCTGATCATCATTGAGAGTCTTCCCTCCACCCCAGTCTTCTGCCATGGGGTTCTGCCTCCCCTTGAGCCCCAAGCCAGCTCTCTGTGCACTGTGACTTCTGAAACCATGAGCCCCCAAATAGATTTCCTCCTCTAAAATCCTTTTAGGTATTCTCATAATAGCAGCAAAAATATGACTAGAACAGAGTCCCACTGAGTCATTGAAAAATACCCCTAGACAAATGGGACCCTGAGGATGGCCTTGAGCTGACTGAGCCCCTGGGCAAGGCGTGGAGCCCCACTGAGATTCTGTGGAAGGTCCTGAGCACACTGTGGCCTTGGTAACAGACTGAGCTTCAGTAAGTGCCCGGGAAGGTAGTGAGACCACCAAGACTCTGTGAATGCTGTGCTCACAACTGTGACCCTGGGGAAGGCCTGGAGCCTCACTAAGAATCTGGAGAAAGCCCTCAACCCCATCAGGAAAACAGTGGAAGCACCGAACCCTCCAAGATTCTGGTTAAGGCTTTTACTCTTCTAAACACTGGGGATGAATCTGAGCCCCACAGAATTCATGTGGATGTTCCTGAGCTTCATTTGTATTTTGGGGAAGGCCCTGAAATCCTCTGATACCCTGGGGAGAGTGGAGCACTGCTGAGACTCTAGGGTAGTCCGTGAGCCCCTCTGATGCCCTGCAGGAGGTCCTGAACGTCACTGAGCCTGAGGCAGGTTGCACGCACAGCTGGTTCTGTTGTGGCCTGGCAAGGGCTATAGCTTCATCGAGTGACTGGTGAGGCAATGGCACCACCAAGTCTCTGCAAAGGCCCTGAGCACCACTGTTACCCTGGGAGGACACTGAGCTCCACCCAGAACCTGAGAAAGAGCCTGGATCCACTGAGACGCTGACAAATGCCCAGAGCCCAGTGTATCCTTGGGAATGTGTCTGAGCCAGATTGAGACTCTGAGTTCTGCACTCAACACACTGAGACCCTGGTAAAGAGCCTGCGAAAATCTGGGGTAAGGCCATGAGTCCCAGGGATACCCTGGCCAAGGTCAGTAGCCTTTTGACAACCTGAGCAGCATCCTGAGCCACACTGAGACCCCGGCAATGTCCAAGAGCAGAGGGCTGTCGAGAAATGTGCACGGGAGGAGAGGGCCTGGGGTGAGTCAAAGGAAGGAAGGAAGGGCCCAGCAGATCCTTTGCATGCAAATGAGGGCTGATCTCCTGGGCAAGGGCACATCAGCCTAATGTGGTTGACGGTGAGAGCAGCTGCGCCCAGACCAGCAGAGCCTGGAAGAGGCAGAGGACAGCATCCCGAGCAGCCGACCTGTGCATCTGAAAGACCTCGGGGCTGCTTCTGGGGGGAATGAGGGCACCTTCTTTCAGTACAACTGGAAATCTGGCCAATGACCACCCTGAAGAATAGAGGGCTATTCTATTTGTGGGGGCCACAAATGTGCAGAGGGTATTGGACCTAATGGACAGAGGGGCTGGGCGCACTCTGATGCTCGGCAAATCTGATAAGTTCCCAGGCCCACGTGCCCATGTGGATAACTATGGGGAAACGTTCACTGTAAAGGCAGTGTCCTTACTGCTGGGGTAGGTCTTCTGTCCCCACGAGCGTCCGCGGTGCATGTGTGTCCATCCCCGTGTTCACCTTGGGTGGAGATGTGCTCCGAGGACTGTGCCTACAGACCAGAGCCAGGGAGTCCCCTCTGTGTGTGAGCTGGGCAGGTGGCTACAGCTGGCTGGCTGTGCAGGCCCAGGTCCTGCCACACCCTGGGGGACTGTGATGGGGAAGCAGTACTGCCCTCAGGAGGACCTGCAGGAACTGGAGCTACTATCCTGCAACTGGAGAAGGGACCAGGTTGTGTCCCCCACCCAGCCCTGCAACTCTCCTTTGGGGCCAGCGAAGAAGCCTGAGGGCACTTGGAGAAGGACTGTATCTGATGGGGACCTGCGTTCAGTGGCACCTTCACTGCTCACAGCAGTTCCCTCAGGCATGACCTCGGGGACTAGCTGACCGTGCCCCTGGGCACACACCTGTGTGTTGGACCCGGCTGATGCCTTCTTCTCCATTGCTGGGCTCCGGAGAGACAGGAGTAGTTCTCCTTCACATGGGAAGGCCAGCAGTGGACACTTCAAACATTGCCACAGGTTACTTGAACAGACCGCCCATATGCCATGGTTTGGTGGCCAGTGACTTGGCCCTGTCGACGCAGCCACCTGCCGTGCATGATTTCTTCCATTGATGATGTATTGTGGACTTATGATGCTCTTGCCCTGGCAAATTGAGTCGAATATTTTTAATAAAGGAGTGCCTTGTCCACTATTCCCTTGTTTCAGAGCTCCAAAAAGATTCTAAAGCCATTGCAATATGGAGCCAAGGAAGCAGCACTAAGAATTGTGAGCCACCACCCTGAAGGAGGGAGCAGACCTGGTGGTCACAGTGCCTGGTACACTGGGGATCCAGTAGAAGGCCTTGGTCCCTTTCAACTGCTAGACAGCCCTCTGTTCTACTGACACCTTGTGGTATGATGTGGGATGGACCGAGCAGCCGTGGGCTGAGGAACCTCACAGAGATGATGGACTGTAGAACCAGGACCTCTGATTTTCAGCAGCCAGTGGGCAGTGTTGAAGGGCTCAACTCTGTGGATTACTGAAGGTAGGACATCGGCCTTTATGGGGTTGAGCATTTGGCAGGACCTTTGGGCCATGGGTCATGTGAAGGAGATGACTAGTCCTGGCCATGTCCCTGCCTAGCCCAGGGAGTGAAGGAGGAGATGCTTTGGTTAGGGTGCTGTGGTTAGAGAGGGGGCCCCCACTGACCTGGTGGCTTGGCTGCACAGCTGCCTGCAGCAGGCAGGTGTGAAACCATGTGGAATGAGGCCAACAGAGGGCTGCCTTTAACCTGGGGTGCTGTGGTGGAGACCTGTCAGCCATGGGAGGTGTGTGCTCAGGAGCAGCCACACCCACATGCCTTGGAGCCACAATTGTCCAGGTGATGCAGGGACATGTTCCTTACAGAGGCCAGATCTAGGTGGCTTGTGGGTGGGTTTTATCCCCCATTTGGCCCAATTGTGTCATCCCTGTGGTCAGAGGTCAGAGGGGCAATGTTTGTCTTGATGGCGTAGGATGTGGCTACAGGATGTGGCTTGTTGTTTACCTGGCCCTGTGGTCAATGAATCACCATGCTATGACTTGTGCCCTGACAGTGTTGACAGCTTTGTAGAGTCCACCCCTGACAATAGAGAGGGGTCAGGCACCCACTTCCCGCGTCAGGGTATGCAGTGATGGCAACTCTGTTATAGATTCAGTGAAAATCGCCTGTTCCCAACCCACCTGCAGGCTGCAGGCATGATAGAGAAATACAGTGGCCTGCCTCCGGTGGGAATCAGACTGCAGTCAAGCCACCTTCCATGAAGGCTTGGGCACAGTGCCTCTGGGTCTGTGAGAGCACTGGACGAGGGTCTCTGGAGAGGATGGGTCGAGCTCCTGGGGAGGTTTGCTCAGTGCACAGAAGCACCACACAGGCCCAGGTGACAACAAAAGATGCTGTACTGAGGCCTGGTTTTGGGAAGCAAGGGAATGTTCTCTACCTGCTCCCACTGGGTAAATAGGGGGCAAACTGTGGAGTGGACATGGCCCTTGTCAGCGAAGGTGCCCCCACTTTTGGGGGAGCCCTGTTGGCCCCATGAACATAGATTTGGAGTGTGAACTCTTTGTGAAGCCATGGGTGACTAGTGAATCCCCTTCTCCCAGGTCCATGTGACATGAGGGCCAGGTCCCTCACAAGGGACCCAGATTTTAAAGGCAACATTTATTATTTCCCTTTGGCCTGAAAGAATATGTGGCTGCTTCTAGGGGAAATTAGGGGGCTTTGTTTCAGTGTAACTAAGAATCTAGCCGATGCCCACCTTGCAGGAATGGGTTGGGAGCAGAGGCCACATGTGAAGCTTCATATTCACTGGTCTCCAAACAACATGCAGCGGGTATTGGACCTAATGGACAGAGGGGCTGGGCGCACTCTGATGCTCGGCAAACCTGGTAAGTTCCCAGGCCCACGTGCCCATGTGGATAACTATGGGGAAATGTTCACTGTAAAGGCAGTGTCCTTACTGCTGGGGTAGGTCTTCTGTCCCCACGAGCGTCCGCGGTCATGTGTGTCCATCCCCGTGTTCACCTTGGGTGGAGATGTGCTCCGAGGACTGTGCCTACAGACCAGAGCCAGGGAGTCCCCTCTGTGTGTGAGCTGGGCAGGTGGCTACAGCTGGCTGGCTGTGCAGACCCAGATCCTGCCACACCCTGGGGGACGGTGATGGGGAAGCAGTACTGCCCTCAGGAGGACCTGCAGGAACTGGAGCTACTATCCTGCAACTGGAGAAGGGACCAGGTTGTGGCCCCCACCCAGCCCTGCAACTCTCCTTTGGGGCCACTGAAGAAGCCTGAGGGCACTTGGAGAAGGACTGTATCTGATGGGGACCTGCGTTCAGTGGCACCTTCACTGCTCACAGCAGTTCCCTCAGGCATGACCTCGGGGACTAGCTGACCGTGCCCCTGGGCACACACCTGTGTTGGACCCGGCTGATGCCTTCTTCTCCATTGCTGGGCTCCGGAGAGACAGGAGTAGTTCTCCTTCACATGGGAAGGCCAGCAGTGGACACTTCAAACATTGCCACAGGTTACTTGAACAGACCGACCATATGCCATGGTTTGGTGGCCAGTGACTTGGCCCTGTTGACGCAGCCACCCGCTGTGCATGTTTTCTTCCATTGATGATGTATTGTGGACTTATGATGCTCTTGCAGATTTACAGCTTGCAGCCCCGATCTTGGTGGCCCATTTGGAGGCAGTAAACATGGCCAAGGTGCGGGGATCTGGCCTGTCAGCCAAGTCCATGGGTACTGTGTGGTTGGGAAAGACAAAAGTTGTGCCCAGAGCTGTTAGTCATGAACTTCAGGCAGATCTGTGACCAACATGAGTCACGCAGTTGCAGACCTAGGTGGCTTGTTGGGATTTGGGTGGGTTTTATTCCCCGTTTGGCCCAGTTGTGTTACCGCAGTGTGCCCTAGTGCAGAAAGGGGCTCCGCAGGCCTGGACTGAGGCTGTTGAACAGCTGCTCAAAGAGCATGTTCAGCAAGCTCCAGCCCTGCAGGTGGCAGACCAGCTCACCCCCTTGCTGGGTGATCACACAACCCATGGGGGTTTGAGGGGCCCCGTGGCAGTGGCACGAGCAGCTGCAGAGGCCAGTTGGCTCTGGGCACAGCTGTGAAGGGTGCAAGGCTCACTGCACTCTGGGAGAGAAGCCGCTGGCGGCTGTGCGGGCAGCTCTGTGGACACACAGCCCATCACAGGTGCTGCTGAGGGCTTGGTGCACGCCAAGTGTCCTGTGGCAGGAGGGATGGGATTGCACAGCCACCCTGAGGACAGAGGCGGCCCAGACACCTACCCTGGCGACACGGCATGTTTGTAATAAAGGAGTGCCTTTTCTACTATTCCCTGTCCCAGGAGCCCCGACAGAGTCTAGGGCCTGTGCAGTGCAGGACTGAGGCAGTGCCAGGCAGTGCTGATGAACGTCAATCATGGAGTTCTGGCTCTCCAAGGAAGGAGCGGCCCTTGGCTCACATTGTTTGGTGCACGGAAGGATCCAGTAGAGGGCCTTGGTCTCCTTCAACTGCTGTGGCTACACAGCTTTCTACTGACCCCTTGTGGTATAATGCGGGAGTGGACAGAGCAGCCAGTGGGCTCAGGTTCCACAGTGCCACAGGGATGGGGCACTGTGGAACCAGGACCTCTGGGCTGGGTTGAAGGGCTCAACTCTGGATTAGCACACGGGAAGCAGTCAGCTGGACGGCAGGGTATCAGCCTTTGTAGTTGGAGCCTTGTGGCAGGCCTCCCACTGACCTGGCGGCTTGGCTGCACCGTTGCCTGCAGCAGGCAGGTGTGAAACCATGTGGAATGGAGCCAACAGTGGGGGCTGCCTTTAACGTAGAAGGCCACGACAGGGGTCTGCCAGCCCCTTGGGTCACATTGTTTGGTTTGTGTTTTGGAGTATCCTCACTCCTGCTGCCTTGGAACCGTGGATGGCCAGGGAATGTCATGTCCCTTTGACACAATGGCAGATTAACTATACTGGCCCTTTAGAGGTCAGAGGGGGCCATGTTTGTATTGTCGGTGGAAATAGCTACAGGCTTGTTGTTTACCTGGCCCCGAGGTCAAGAAGATAAGTGTGCTTTGGTTTATGCCCTGTAGTGTTGACAGATTTATATGGACTACTCGTCACAATAGAGGGATCAGGCACCCATTTCACAGGTCAGGTGTGCAGCGATGGCACTGATTACAGATTCAATGGAGGCTACACATTCCGCACCACCCACAGGCTGTAGGCACGATAGAGAGCTATGATGGCCTGCTTAAGCCAGGACTTGGGACTGCAGTCAGCCCACCTTCCACTTCTGAATGAGCATCCCCAGCAAGGGGCCAGTTCTGTGGAGGCTGTGCTGCAGTGCCCAGCACCCCCAGACAGGCCAGGTGACTGCAAGGATGCCAGACTTAAGCCTGGGCTAGGGAACCAAGGGAATGCTCTTTTACCAGCTCCAACTGCATTGAATAGGGGGCAAATTGTGGAGTGGACATGGCCCTGGACAGTAAAGTGGCCCAACCTTCGTTGTGTAGCTCTGTTAGCCCCGTGAAAAAAAAGGTTGGAATGCAATCTCCTTGTGACACCATGAGTGGCTAATGCCCTCCCCCTGATTACATGTGACTGGGCCAGACACCGCAGGGACACAGATTTGTTATTTCCCTTTGTCTGTTGATGTGTTCCCTGGTGCTGGTGTACATGGAGCCAGCTGAAGCTCAGGACCAAGCTGTACAGTTGTGGCATCACCCCCCAGGAAGCTGCCACGGCGGCCACTGTGCTTTCTGGGGACGCAGAGCTGGCAGACATCCTCCTGGATGGACGTGATTCACCTGTGCTAGTGCCTGTGACTGCTTTGTCCCTTCATCTGTAGGTGTGTACTCACCAACACCATTGTGAACTAGGCACATACGGATACCAGAGAAGCAAACACCTTTGCGGCTGGGTATGCGCTGAACTGCATGTGAGTTCTGAAGCCAGATTGCCCTGGTGAATCTAGACCATGTCCCTGGACAACTGGGTGTGGCTGGCAAAGACTTGTTGCCACCTCAATGTATGAAAAGTCTGGAAATGGTTTTTAGGAATCCTAGGTGAGGGCGCCTGCTTTCCGATTATATGTTGTTGCTGCCTGAATTGTCACTGTGGCCCGTGGATGCAGGATTGTGCCCTCCTTGCTAAGGGATCACTGCAGAAGACTTTAGATGCATAAAATGTAGGATGAGGAATTCTACAGGGAGGGATAGTAGGGCAGGCCCCAAATGGCTCTAGTTAGTCTCCCTTGCTGAGGCTGCCAGTGGGCTAGGCTTTTAGTGTGTGATCAAGGTCATGAACACTCTGATTCAGTGCGTGTACTCAGGTCGTAAACATTTGTCTGTGAGCATGCACCCACTGATGTAACCTGTTAACAGTGTGCAGAACTGGCTGGGGATGAAGCCAGAGATGGGCACCCGCCAGGGGCTACTGTGAAATCTGAATAAAGAACGTTACTATCTCATTATTTGTGTCTCGTGTTTTCTTCCACCTGCTAGGATCCTGAACCTTCATCCTAGGATCTGAGCCTCTGTAGGAAAGCCATGAAACCTACTGAGATTCCAGGCAAGGCCTGCAACTCTGGTGAATCACTAGAAAGGCCATTAGACTCCGTGATGGTCTAGAAAAGCCCTGGAACCCAATGGTACCTGGGAAAGACCTTGAAAAACATTTAGAACCCAGTGAAGGCCTGGAGCCCAGTGAACCACTTTTGAAGGTTTTTAGATCACACAGACACCAGGAAAGGATCTGAGACCTATTAAAATACTATGGACAGCTCTGAACCCTACTGAGATATTGGAAAAGGCCCCGAGACTGAATAGCCAGATTAGGCCCTGAGACGAGTTACACCCTTGAAAGAGCCATGAGCCCACTGATATCTGGAGAAGCCCTGAGACACAAGGAGACATTGTAAAAGGCCCTCAACCCAATATAGAGTCCAGTGGAAGCCACAAACACAATGAGAATCTAGTGAATTCCTTTAGCCTCACAAAAGCACTGGTGAAGAACCTCGTCCTCACTAAGATCCTGCGGAAAGCCCCAAGTGCCACTGAAGTTTTGGGGAAGGTCCTGTGACCCAATGATACACAGAAGGTTAGGATCCCAACAGATCCCCTAGGGGTGCCCTGAACCCCTGGGCAACCTTGGAAGGCACAGAGCCAGACTGAGACCCGAGGTTCATTAGAACCTGGGAAGGACCTGAGCACCCCAACACCACTGTGACCATGGGGCACCTCAGAGTCCCACGAAGCCTTGGCAAGGCTCCGAGCCCCACCGAGACAGTACAAAGGCCCGAGCCTCACTGACCCTTTGCAGGGAAACCCCAAGCACCACTGTGATCCCCAGAAGTACTCTGAGCTTCCCTGAGTGCTTGGGAAGGCAATGAGACAACTTAGATCCTGTCCTAAGGCCATGAGTTTAATGAGAGGGAAGACTTTGTCCTGGGAATGGCACTGAGTTCCACTGAGACTGGAAACAGCACTGAACAAAACTGACACCCTGTAAAATGTGCTGAGGAAAACGGAGGCTCCGGTAATGGCCACGAGTCCCACTGAATGCCCGGGGAAGCCAGGAGACCACCAAGTCCGTGGGGGAAGCTGTGGGCACCACTGTGACCCTGAAGAAGACCAGGCTCCACCGACATGCTAAGGAAAGCCCTCAGCTCCACTGAGACACTTGGAAAGCATGAGCCCTGGTGATGGCCTGGAAGACCCTAGGACCCTGAGACACTGAGGAAGGCCATGTAGGGCCCCGGGAAGCCCTGAAAGCCAGCAAGACACGAGTAAAGGCTGATAGACTCTGGAAACACGGGGAAGAATCTGAGCCCCGCTAAGATCCCGGGGAAGGCTCTGAGGCCCACAAACATGGTGGCATGGACCCCGAGCCTCACTGAAACTCTCTGGAAGGAGCTGACCACCACTGGAACACTGGGGATGGCTCTGAGCCTCAGTAAGACTCTGGAGAAGACCCTGAGCACCACTGAGATCTTGGGAATGCAACGACCTCTACCGAGAACCTGGGCAAGGCCCTGGAATCCACTGAGACCACAGCAAAGTCTAAAATCAGTGGGTCTTGGGGGAGTCTCTGAGCTCACTTAGACCCTGGGAACAGCACTGAGCCCCTCTGAGAACCTGAGAAAGGCCTGAGACCAACTGAGATCCTGGGGGAAACCTAAGGAATGTCCTTATCCCACGGAATCTCTGGGAAGTATCGTGCTTCTGTGGAAGGCAATGAGACCACCAAGATTCTAGGGAAGGCCCTACACAGGACTGAGACCCTGAGGAATCCCTCAGCCCCATGGTAACTTGGGGAAGGACCTGAGCCCCACAGGACAAAAACTGGAAAGGCTGTAAGCAACCTCATGACCTGCAAGAGCCTGGAGATCAAGGGGGAGACCGGGAAGGCTCTGAACTGCCACATGACCATGCTGAAGGGGCTGAGCCTCGCGGGCTGAGGACTGTCAGAAACAGGTCAGATGCCTCAGATCCACAGAAACATCAGGTGGACTTTCCCAAACATCACTGAAATTCTGGAATGACCACGAGTACCTCTGAGTCCCCGCACAAGGCCATGAGCCCCAGGGAGACCCTGGGGAAGATCCTGAGCACCACTGTGACTCTGGGATTGGCGCTGAGCTCTACTTAGAACGTGTGCAAGGCCCTGCAATTTACTGAGACTCTTGTGAAGACCTTGAACCTAGTGGGTGGGTGGGGGATTTTCTGACCCTCACTGAGACTCTGGGAGACTTTGTCAACGGCCCTGAGACTGAGATGCTGAGGATGGCACAAGTTCCTTTGAAACTCTGGAGAAGAACACAGACCTCCTTGAGACCAGGGAAGGCCTGAGCAGCCCTGTGACCCTGGCGATGGCTCTGACTCTTACTGAGAACCTGGGAAAGGCTCTGGGATTCACCTAGATCCTCATGGAAGTCCTCAGCCCAGTGGGCTTTGGGGGGAGCTTCTGAGATTCACAGAGGCTCTTTGAATAGCACTGAGCCCCAGTGAGACTGTGAAAAAGGCCCAGAGAAAAACTGTGGCCCTGAGGGTAGTCCCGAGGTCCCCAGAGCCACTGGGCAATGCACCTAGCCTCAGTGAGACCCTGGGGAAGACCAGGAGCACCACTGTGACTCTGGAAATGGAACTGAGCTCCACTGAGGATCTGAGCAAAGCCCCAGATTCCCTGAGACCCTGGCAAAGGCCCTGAACCCAGTGTGCGCTTTGGAAATTTCCAAGCCCCACAGATACACTAGGAATAGCTGTTAACACCACTGAGACACTGCAAAGGGCCCCGAGAGAAACAGGCTATGGTAAGTCTGTGGGTCCCACTGAGAACCCACCGAAGGTCTGTGCTGCACTGAGAATTCAGGAAATGTCCTGGACCACACAGAGCCTGGCACTGCCAGAGTCCCCATCAGACCGCGATGCCTCCAGGAGATGGAGCATAACTGTGAGGCTGGGGAAGGCTGTGAGTCCTCCTGGACCTGTGGGCAAGGCCCCGCACTTCACTGACTTTCTAGGAAAGGCCATGAGCCTCACCGATGGACTAGAAAAGCCCCAGGAAACAGTGACGTAGTGAGAAATCTCTGGACCCCTTTCAGGCCCCAGCGAAGGCCCAGAAACCCACTGAGACACTTCTGAAGACTTTTAGGTTCCAGAAACTCTGGGAAATAATCTGAGCCCCTAAAATACTGTGGACGCACCAAGTGACACTGAAATGCCACAGAAGGTCCTGGAAACTACTGAGACTGTATGGAGGGAGCGGAGACTCACTGAAGCTCTTAGAAGAGCCCCGAGCCCCACTGATGATTGGGAAAAGCTCGGAGACACCAGGAGATCCTGGGAGATGTCTTCCACCCCATTTAGATCCTGGTGCAGGCCCTGATCCCCGCTGAGAAGCTAGTGAAGGCCTTTAGGCTCTAAGAAACACTGAGAAAGAATCTGAGCCCCACATTACGTTGTGGAGACCCCAAGCCACACTGGAACTCTGGGGAAGGACCTGAGACCCAATGATACTCAGGAAAAATGTAGTTTCTCCAGAAAAATCCTAGGATATGGCCTGAGCCCCCAGAAGCCACTGGAGAAAGTGCTGATCCGGACGGAGACACGGGGAAGGGTCTTCCTTGGTGTGTCGCTGGCACCCAGGGCCATCCCATGTTATTTAGTGTGGCTCGGGGCCTTCCCCGTGTCTCCGTCCGGATCAGGGCCTTTCTCAAGTTCTCAGTGGGGCTCAGTGCTGTTCCCAGGGTCTAAGTGAGCTCAGAGACTTCCCCAAGACCCACTGATTTTAGACTTTGCTGTGGTCTCAGTGGCTTATAGATAAGTAAGTACTCATAGATTTAATGAATGGATACAAATGTCTTTTAGTTCATGTGACTTGAATAAAACTGTCACAAAGAGTCAATCTAAATTGGTCAAATAAGGATGACATTGATGATACTAACCCACCCATTTTTCTAGGTGGCTGGCCAATCAGATGGTTGGTTTCTGTGAGATTTTGAAGGGCAATGGCCATTGCTTCA
Source organism: Callospermophilus lateralis (assembly GCF_048772815.1). NCBI lineage: Eukaryota > Metazoa > Chordata > Mammalia > Rodentia > Sciuridae > Callospermophilus > Callospermophilus lateralis. Next base: position 209,808,793 of record NC_135306.1, read on the forward strand.
AAGAATTTTTCTTTGGCAGGAATTGTGGGGAGCCACATTGAGTTACCATGCCTTCCTCTCCTGATGCACCACGGGGATCTGAAAGGTCACTGTAGTCTGGCGCAGTAGTGCCATGACTCGTGACTCGGTCTTTTCCCTGGCTCAGAGAGCAAGGCCAGCCTTCTGAGTGGGCACACCCCTGGGGTGAGCTACACTCACCTGTTCTTTTGTAATCCTACCCTTTCCCTGTTTGGGATAAAATGTTCCATGGAAACACCTTGTGTGTCCCCTTCTCTTGCTCTGCCCTTTGGGTGGCCTTCCTAGATGTCAGTCAATCTGCTGACAGCAGACGTCAGGAAGCTAGACTCAGCCCCCTGAAACCTGACCCCTTGCCTCATTTGAATGGCTTCTCCCCAATAAAGGGTTCAGCATGTGCTCCCTCTCTCTCTCTGCTGGAGGTGTATAAAAAGTTAGTGAGAGCATTTGGGCCAAGGGACCCTGAGAAAGAAGATCAAGTTACCTTAACCAAGATTTTTTTTTGAGCAGGAAATAACTTGCGGGGGTCGGGGGTGGGGGGGGGTGTAGATATATCCTCCTTAAGAGAGAGGTATTCATAGGGATCCATTGTTTTCTGGGTGACTTTTTAAAACATGAATTGAGTTAGCATAGAGGAGCATTTGACAAGCTAGTGTTCTCCAAACTAAAGTGGTCTGTATGGGGGTACTCAAATTCAGATTTACGTAAAGAAAGCACATTTACTTGGGGATTTATATATGTCATTTAATGCTCTGTAACTGGATGAAGGTAATCTCTTTTCAATAAGATAGATATAAAATTTTGTGTTACTTTTTACACTGGGGTGGAAATTTAAATGTATCTTAAAAAATAATAATGAGAGTCAGCTGAGATTTGTCAGGGATCACTCTTGGGAAAATACGAGAAGCCATTTTGCTCCTTTTGCTTTTCTTCTAACAGTTGATCCATCTGTCAGGATGGAGCAGGGTCTTGCTGACCATATTTGGCTTCCCTTGGAAGCATTAGAGATATATCCTTCTCCAAAGATCCTCCTTTTGCAGAATGAGCAGTGATTGGCTTCCTTTGCTCTAGGGTCCCCCCCCCCCCACAATGTCCTTGTTTGGAAGGTCAAGTGACCCATAATGACCCATAATCACAAAGCCCTTAGAGAAGTTCCATCTTTCCCTGGGTCCTAGGTAACCTGAGAGGGCAAGGGCCAAATATTGGCTACTTTTCCCGTAGCCCTTTTACTTCCTTGAATTTGGTCTCTAAGTTTTGTGTTTAAACACCCAGCAGGTCAGTTTCCTCAGTAACTTTAATGTCTCTAACTTTATAGTTACCTCTTTCATTTCACTGGGGTTTGATATTAGTACTGGAAGTCAGCCTTATAGCTTATTCTGTCCTATAGGCGATGGTGTATTATCTCAAATTAACTCCAGTTGTTCTGTTAGAATTAGTAGAAAACATATTATCTCAGTAACATAATCAATTTGGAAGATTTGTGAAAAATGGTGAACTTAACTGAGCCTGTGAAGGCAACGAGAACACTAAGACTCTTTGGAATGTCATGCACATATCTGTGTCAATGTGATGAAGGGTTCTTCACCTTTTTAAGAATCTGAAGAATATTTTGAATACCATTGAGACAACAGTGAATAAAATTAATGAATACGAAACCCTTGTAGAGCTTTGAGCCTTTTAAACATTGGGCAATATTCCAAGCACCATGAAGAACACGTGGGTATTTCTAAACAAGACTCAAATTCTGGGAAAAGCCTGGAGCCTTACTGTGACACTAGGGTAGTCCCTGAGCCCCACTGACACTGGGAAAGACCCTGAACCACTCAAGTACCCGGAGTGCCAGTAAGATGCTATGGTAGGCCTGAATGATCAGTGTAACCTGGGAGACTATAGTTTCACTTAGTGCCTGGGTAGGCAATGACACACTAGATTGTGCAGAAGGCAAAGGGAACAACTGGGACTTTGGGGAATGTCATGAGTTCAGTAAGACACTGGGCTGGCCATGAGCAATGCTGTGACAATGGGGATGTCAATGAACTCCACTGAGAACATGGGAAAAATGCTGAGATTTACTGAGACCCTGGCAAAAACTCTGAACACAGTGTGTCTTTGGGGAACTATCAAAACCCTGGTGAGACTCTGGGAAAAGCACAGAACACTGTTGAAACACTCCAAAAGGTCCTGAGAGAAACTGAGAGCTTGGTAATGGTCCTGAGTTCACTGAGGCTCTGGGCAAAGCCTTAGGCTCTTTGAAAACCCAGAGAATATCCAGATGCTTGGAATGTCCAAGAGCTTAATTGAATGCATGAGGAAGGAAAGGAGAACAATAAAACTCTGGAGGAATACCTAGAGCAAGAGTGTGAGACTGCCTGGGAATTCATTGAGAAGCCCTGAGGTGCTGAACCCAGTGTTTTTTTTTTTTTTTTTTTTTTTTAAGATTCAGAGCCTTACTCCAAGGCTGGAAACCCACTGAAACCCTGGGCAAGGACCCACAACCCAGCTAATCAGTATCAGTGTCCATGAGCCTCCTTATTGACCTGCAAAAGCCCTGAATTCCAAGAGACACTTTGGAGACCTTTGAATCACACAAACTCATGGGAAAAATTTGAACACCCCTAAAATTCAGTGGACAGGCCTAAGTAACATGAAATACTTGAGAGTGTCCTCAGAACTAAAGACACACTGTGGAAGGCACTGAGGCACAAAAGAATGTGGGAAAGCCACAAACTATTGTTGAGCTGGAGAAACACTGAGCCACACGGAGACCCTGGGGAAGATCCACAACTCCGCTTGGACCATAGTGGACGCCTTGAACTTTACTTAAATCTAATGAAGGCCTTTCATATCACAGAAGATCTGGGGAGGAATCAAAGGCTCAGAGAATTCCCTGAGCCTTTGCAAGCTCTTGGGGAAAGTACTGAGCCAGACTGAGACCTTGGAGAAAGCCCTGATCTTACACTAAGACACATGAGGTAGCCTTGAGTCTCGCTGACAGAGTAGAGGGCCAGAGCACCACTATGACCATGAGAATATCTATGTGTTACCTTGCCACATTGTGCAAAGCTCTATTTCCCAACGAGACTAGGGAAGGCCATTACTTTCCCAGAATACTGTGGAAGAATCTGAGCACCACTAGATATTACACAGAGTTCTTCAATCCACTGAAATAGTAGAGCAGACCCTAGGCCTTACCACAATTCTTGGGAAGACCCTGGCACACAATCAAACTTGGGGAAAGGTGCTGAGCACCATTGTGAGGCTGAAAATGGCATTAGTGCCACAGAGATCCTGGGAAAGGCCTTGAGAATTAATTGAGAATCCCTGAAATGTGCTGAACCCAGTGTTTTTTGTTTTGTTTTTTTGAAGATTCAGAGCCTTGCTCCAAGACTGAAAGAAGCACTGAGTATTACTGGGACTCTAAAAAGAGACTGAGGATCATGGACAACCTGTAAAAGACCCTGAAATAATAGGACCCTCTGAGTTTGGCTTTGAATCTCAGTGTTCCCCTACAAAAGGCAAAGAGATCTATTGAGACCCTTTGGAAGCCCTTGAGCACATGGTGAAATTGTGAAAACTGCTGATCTGCACTGAGAGCCTGGAAGGCAAGGAGACCACTAAGACTCTTGGGAATGTTATGCACTCAACTGTCTACCTAAGGAAGGGCCTTTCTCATTCCTACAGATCTGTAGATATTTTGAACACCATTGAGACAACAATGAATAAAATTAATGAATCGCTTGAAGTTTTGAACCTCGTCTAAACACTGGGCAAAATTCCAAGAACCATGAAGACCATGTGGACATTTCTAAACTAATTGAAATTCTGAGGAAGGCCTTGAGCCCCCCTGAGATTCTAGGGTAGATCCTGAGGCCCACGGACATTGGGAAATACTCTGAGCCCCTCTGATACTCTGATTGTTAGTAACTCTGGGATAGGCCCTGATTATTAGTGTAACCTGGAAACACTGTAGATTCACCGAGGGCCTGGGTAGGCACTGACACCACTAAGACTCTGGAGAAAACCCTGGGTACCACTGTGACCCTGGGGAATGCTCTGAGAATAACTCTGTTTCTGGGCTGACCATGAGCAATTATGTGACCCATGAAATGGCAATGAACTTCACAGAGAACCCCGGAAAGAGCTGAGGACTACTGAGACCCAGGCAAAAACTCAAACACAAATGAATCTTTGGGGAACTATCTAAGCCCTGGTGAGACACTGGGAATAGCACTGAACATGACTGAGACATTGCAAAAGGCCGTGAGAAAAACTGAGAGCCTTAAAATGGGCATAAGTTCCACTGAGGCTCTAAGCAAGTCCATTGGCTCTTTGAAAACCTGAAGAACATCCTGAACCACACTGAGATGCTGGGAATGTCTAAGAGCTCAACTGAATACACAGGGAAGAAAAGGAGAAGTCTAAAGCTCTGGGGGAACACCCTGAGCATGACTCTCAGACTGGAGGAGACCACTGAGATGCTAGGTTGGGACCCACAATCTGCCAAAAAAGTACCAGTGTCCATGAGCTTCGATACTGTCCTACAAAAGCCCTGAATTCCAGTGATACTCTGGGAAAAGCCATGAATACTAATTAGAAATCAGAGAAGGTCCAGAGTGCCAAAAGACACTTCTGAAGGCCTTTGAATCACACAAAACCATGGAAAGTGCCTGAACTCCAATTAAATACTGTGAACAGACCTGAGTCTCACTGAAATTCTGAAGATTTTCCTGAGAATTATAGATACATGGTGGGAGGCAGTGAGAGCCACTAAAGAACATGGGAAGGCCATGAGCTTCATTGTTGATACTGAAAAGTGCTGAGACACAAGGATATCCTGGGAAAGATCCACAATCTCACTTAGACCCTGGTGAGGGCTTGAACACCACAGTAACCCTATGGAAGGCCTTTTGCCTCACAGAAGTTCTGGGGAGGAATCTGGGACCTGTCAACCTAAGGTGTGGTCCTTCACCTTTCTAAAATCTGAAGAATAGTTTCAACACCATTGAGACAACAATGAGTGAAATTAACAACTCTGACAACTCTGATACTCTTGGTGAAGCCTCTTCTAAACACTGGGTGATATTTTTAAGTCCTTTGGGTATAGACTGAGGAGTGGGATAGCTGGGTCAAATGGTGGTTCCATTCCCAATTTTCCAAGAAATCTCCATACTTCTTTTCATATTGGCTGCCCAATTTGCAATTCCACCAGGAATGTATGAATGTACCTTTCCCCCACATCCTTGTCAACTATTATTGTTTGTATGCATAATAGCTGCCATTCTGACTGGAGTGAGATAAAAATCTTAGAGTGGTTTTGATTTGCATTTCTCTAATTGCTAGTGATGATAAACATTTTTTCATATATTTGTTGATTGATTGTATATCATCCTCTGATAAGTGTCTGTTCAGGTCCTTGGCTCATTTATTGATTGGGTTATTTGTTTTTTGGTGTTTAACTTTTTGAGTTCTTTATATACCCTAGATATTAGTGCTCTATCTGATGTTGTGAGGGGTAAAAATTTGCTCCTAAAATGTAGGTGTCTTGTTCCCATCACTAAAACACTCAGGGGTCACTCCAGGGGAACTGGGCTGTGTGAAATAACCACACAAGAGACAGAAATACCTTTTTCTTTGGAGGTCCCGTGATGGCTCCTCTGACATTAAGGGTCCACAGAAAGAGAGAGAGAGAGAGCGCGCTGACCCCTTTTATTGAGGAGAAGTCATTCAAATGAGGCAAGGGGTCAGGTTTCAAGGGGCTGAGTCTAGCTTCATGATGTCTGCTGTCAGCAGGTTGACTGACATCTAGGAAGGCCACACCCAAGGGCAGAGTAAGAGAAAGGGACATACAAAGGGCATTTCCATGGAACATTCTATCCCAAACAGGGCAAGGGGAATATTACAAAGGAACAGGTGAGCGTAGTTCAATCCATGGGCATGTAGGAAGGCACGCCCATGCACAAAGACACATTTGCGTTTCTCAATCCTAAAGATCAGGCTACTATGTTTGGTTACCCAAGCAATCAGATCACAGGGTGACCAACAGTGCCACACTAATCAAAAGGGGAAGCACACTGGTCACATGCTATGCTGGCCTCCCACATGTAGGCTCTCCATTCACCTCACAGGTTGTTTCTTTTGCTGAGTCCATCCCATTTATTGATTCTTGATTTTAATTCTTGTGCCAAAGTAGTCTTATTAAGGAAGTTGGGGCCTAATTCCACATGATGGAGATTAGGGCCTACTTTTTCTTCTATTAGACACAGGATCTCTGGTTTTATTCCTAGATCCTTGATCCATTTTGAGTTGAGTTTTGTGCATGGTGAGAGATAGGGGTTTAATTTCATTTTGTTGCATATGGGTTTCCAGTTTTCCCAGAACCATTTGTTGAAGAGGCTATCTCTTCTCCAATGCATGTTTTTGGCACCTTTGTCTAATATAAGATAATTGTAATTTTGTGGGTTAATCTCTGTGTCCTCTATTCTGTACCATTGATCTACCAGTTTTGTTTTTGTTACTATTGCTCTGTAGTATAGTTTAAGATCTGGTATAGTGATACCACCTGCTTCACTCTTCCTTCTAAGGATTGCTTTATCTATTCTGGATCTCTTATTTTCCAGATGAATTTCATGACTCCTTTTTCTATTTCTATGAGGAATGTCATTGGGTTTTGTTTGGAATATCACTAAATCTGTACAGTGCTTTTGGAAGCATGGTCATTTTGATAATATTAATTCTTCCTATCCAAGAGCAAGGTAGACCTTTCCATCTTCTAAGGTCTTCTTTGACTTCTTTCTTTAGGGTTCTGTAATTTTCATTATGTAGATCTTTCACTTCTTTCATTAAGTTGATTCCCAAGTATCTTTTTTTTTTTTTTTAGGCTATTGTAAGTGGGATAGTTTTCCTCATTTCCCTTTCAGAAGATTTGTCACTGATATACAGAAATGACTTTGATTTATGGGTGTTGATTTTATATTTTGATACTTTGCTAAATTCATTTACTAGTTCTAGAAGTTTTCTGGTGGAACTTTTAGGGTCTTCTAGGTATAGAATCATATTGTCTGCAAATAGTGCTAATTTGATTTTTTTTTTTTACCTATATGTATCCCTTTAATTTCTTTAATCTGTCTAATTGCTTTGGACAGTGTTTCAAAAACTATGTTAAATAGAAGTGGCAAAAGAGAGTATTCCTGTCTTAATCCAGTTTTTAGAGGGAATGTCTTCAATTTTTCTCCATTTAGAAGAATGTTGGCCTGGGGCTTAGCATAGATAGCCTTTATGATGTTGAGATATGTTCCTGTTATCCCTAGTTTTTCTAGTATTTAGAACATAAAGAGGTGCTGAATTTTGTCAAATGCCTTTTCTGCATCTATTGAGATGATCATATGATTCTTATCTTTAAGTCTATTGATGTGATTAATTATGTTTATTGATTTCTATATGTTGAACCAAACTTGCATCCCTGGGATGAATCCCAGTTGATTGTGGTGCATGATCTTTTTGATATATTTTGTATTCTATTTGCCAAAATTTTATTGAGAATTTTTGCATCTATGTTCATGAGAGATATTGGCCTGAAGTTTTCTTTCTTTGATGTATCTTTGCCTGGATTTGGAATCAGAATAATATTGGCCTCATAGAATGAGTTTGGAAGTGCTCTCTCTTTTTCTATTTTTCTGAAATAAATTGAAAAGTATTGGTATTAGTTCTTCTTTAAAGGTATTGTAGAACTTGGCTGTGTATCCATCCAGTCATGGGATTTTCTTGGTTGGTAGACTTTTGATGGCATCGTCTATTTCATCACTTGAAATTGATCTGTTTAAATTGTGTATATCATCCTCATTCACTTTGGGCAAATTTATATGACTCTAAAATTTGTTAATGCCTTTGATATTTTCTATTTTATTGGAGTACAAGTTTTCAAAATAATTTCTAATTATCTTCTATATTTCTGTAGTGTCTGTTGTGATATTTCCTTTTTATTATGTATATTAGTAATTTGAGTTTTCTCCCTCCTTCCCTTCATTAGCATGGCTATGGCTCTGTCCATTTTATTTATTTTTTTCAAAGAACCAACTTTTTGTTCTCTCAACTTTTTCAATTGTTTCTTTGTTTCAATTTCATTATTTCAGGTCTGATTTTAATTATTTCCTGTCTTCTACTGCTTTTGGTGTTGATTTGTTCTTTTTCTAGGGCTTTGAGATATAATGTTAAGTCATTTATTTGTTGGCTTTTTCTTCTTTTAGGGAACAAGCTCCATGCAATGAACTTTCCTCTTAGAACTGCTTTCATAGTGTCCCAGAGATTTCAATATGTTGTATCTGTGTTCTCATTCACCTCTAATATTTTTTAAATCTCCTCTTTGATGTCTTCTGCAACTCATCATACATTTAGTAGCATATTACTTAGTCTCCAGGTATTGGAGTGGATTTTATTTCTTATTTTATCATTGATTTCTAATTTCATTCCATTATGATAAAATGCAGGGTAGTATCTCTACTTTTATATTTGCTAAGAGTTGCTTTGTGGCATAGTATATGATCCATTTTAGGGAAGAATCCACGTGCTGCTGAAAAGAAACTGTGTTCTCTCATTGAAGGATAAAATATTCTATATGTCAGTTAAGTCTAAGTTATTGATTGTATTATTGAATTCTATAGTTTCTTTGTTCAGCTTTTGTTTGGAAGATCTATCTAGTGATGAAAGAGGTGTGTTAAAGTCACCCAAAATTATTGTGTTGTGGTCTATTTGATTCTTGAACTTGAGAAGAATTTGTTTGATGACTGTAGATGCTCCATTGTTTGGTGCATATATATTTATAATTGCTAAGTCTTGTTGGTGTATGGTTCTCTTGAGCAGTATGCAGTGTCCTTCTTTATCCTTTTTGATTGACTTTGGTTTGAAGTCTATTGTATTTGATATGAGAATGGAAACCCCTGCTTGTTTCCAAGTCCACGTGAGTGGTATGACTTTTCTCAACCCTTCACCTTCAGTCTGTGGATGTCTTTTCCTATGAGATGAGTCTCTTGGAGGCTTTTTAAAAAATTCAATCTGCTAGTCTATGTCTTTTTATTGGAGAGTTTAGGCCATTAACATTCAGGGTTATTATTGAGACATGATTTGTATTCCCAGCCATTTTTATTATTTAACATGACTTGTATTCTCTGATTAGATTTTTCTTTAGTGTAATACCTCTTTCTGCTGATTTTCATCATTGTTTTTCATTTCCTCTTCTTGGAATATTTTGCTGAGGATGTTCTGTAGTGCAGGCTTTCCAGTTGAAAATTCTTTTAACTTTTGTTTATCATGGAAGGTTTTTATTTCATCATTTAATTTAAACCTTAGTTTTGCTGGATATAAGATTCTTGGTTGGCATCCATTTTTCTTTCAGAGCTTGGTATATGTTGTTCCATAATCTCCAGGCTTTAAGGGTCTGGGTTAAAATATCTGCTGAAATACAAATTGGTCTCCCCCAATATGTGATCTGATTTCTTTCTCTTGCAGCTTTTAAGATTCTATTCTTATTCTGTATGCTAGGCATTTTCATTATAATGTGAATTGGTATAGATCTGTTGTAATTTTGTACATTTGGTGTTCTGTAAGCCTCTTGTATTTGGTTTTTCAATTCGTTCTTCATGCTTGGGAAATTTTCTGATCTTATCTCATTAAAGAGATTGTGCATTCCTTTGGTTTGAAACTCTGTGCCTTCCTCTATCCCAATAACTCTTATATTTTGTCTTTTGATGCAGTCAAATAATTCTTGTATGTTCTGTTTATGGTTTCTTACTATCTTCACTGTGTGATCAACTTTATTTTCTAGATTGTATACTTTGTCTTCATTATCTGACGTTCTTTCTTCCAAATAATCTAGTCTTTTGGTTATGCTTTCTATTGATTTTTTATTTGATTTATTGCATCCTTCAATTTAAGGATTTTTTCACTGGTTAATTTTTCAGAGTCTCTATCTCTGTCTTGAAGTAATCCTTTGCTACCTGTATTTGCTCTCTTATCTTTTTGTTGGAGTGATCAATTTTTGCCTGTATTTGCTCATTTAGGCCATTCTTTAATTCACAGATTATTTTAATTATGAACCTTCTGAACTTCTTCTCTGACATTTCATCAACTTCACTGTCCATAGGTTATGTTATTATACTATCCTGGTTTGTTTGGAGCACTTTCCTCCCTTGTTTTTTCATGTTGTCTATGTGTCTTCCTTCCTTGCAGTGTGGATCTGAGATATTACAGTTTCTTCCCTATATTCTTGTAGTACCTGTGCAGATTGTCTGTACCTTACCTTGATGTTGGACTTCCAGACCCTGCTGGTGTCCCTCAGTGTATGCTACTGCTTCTAAGGTTGGTGATGGCAGTAGTGGAGGTAACTCAAGATAACAGTTAAGGTTCTCCAAGATGGAAGCAATGTCTTATAGAGAATGGGCTGCAAGAGTGGGCCTCACACTCCCTTTGGGATGCCTGCTCTGGGATGCAGCTGCTTGTAGGTCCTGTCTGTTGTCAAAAAGTTAGGGGCTACTCTGTGGGGAAGGCTATTGTGATGACTGCAGTGTCCCAAGATAAAAGTGGGTTAGGCTTAGGCTCCCAGGTGTGTGTGTGGGGTGAACTCTGACTTACCCTGGAACTGGGTCCCGCACAAGTTGGTGTGGACAGATCTGGGCTGGGCCTGACTCCTGTGGTAGTCTCCTAGTCAGAAGAGGTGATTCTGTGCCAGAAGCTGGGCTCCCACAGGTGCCTGCTGGTGGGAGGTGGACACAGGCCTGTGAGCCTGGGCTGGGCCCTGCACAGGCCGGTGTGGGTGGATCTGGGCTGAGGGTCTTGACTACCCATGGGTAGTCTGCTGGTCAGAAGGGGCAGTCCTGTGCCAGAGGCTAGGCTCTGATGGGTGTCTGCCCTGCTGGTGGAGAGGTAGATCTGGGCCTATTGTAAGCCTGGGTCCTGTGTGGGCTGGTGTGGGTGATTTGGGCTGAGTCTCAGCTCCCACCCCAAAAGACACTTTTAAAGGCCTTCGAATCACACAAGCTCATGGAAAGTATCTGTAGACATCTGAAAGTCTCTGTACAGACCTGAGTCACATGGAAATCCTGGAGATTTTGCTGAGAACTACAGATACTCTGTGGAAGGCCTTGAAGACCACTAAAGATCATGGGAGATCCATGAGTTCATGGTTGAGCTTGAAAAGCATTGAGACACAAGGACACCCTGGGAAAGTTCCACAATCCCACTTAGACCCTGGTGGAAGTCCTCAACTCCACTGAAATATACTGAAGACCTTTAGCATCACAGAAGCTTGGGGGAATAATTTGAGATTCAATAATATCTGAGATCTCAAAAAAGACCCTAGAGAATACTCTGATCTCATGTAAGTTACTGGGGAGAGCACTGATCCAGACTGAGACCCTGGAGAAAGCCCTGAAATTACAGTAAGAAATATGGGGTATCCCTGAGTGCCAGTGACATGTAGGGAATGCCCTGAGCACCACTGTGAAAGTGGGAATATCTCTGTGTTACAATGCCACACTGGGCAAGGATGTATTCCCTAGTGAGACATTAGCAAAGGCTATTTCCCCCGACCCCCCACCCCACCCCAGAATGCTGTGGAGAAATTGGAGTACCACTAGATATTGTGCAGAGTTCTTCAACCCACCAAAACAGTAGGGTAGGTCTTAGGCCTCATCAAGATTCTTGGGAAGGCTGAGATACTCAGTCAAACTCTGGGGAGGATGCTGAGCATCTTCATTTGCAGCTGGGAAGCTGTAAATGGCACATACCTCCACAGAGACACTGGGCAAGGTACTGGGATTCATTGAGAATCCTTGAATTCCCCTGAATCCAGTGTTTCCTTGGGAAGATTCAGAGACTTACTTGAAGCTGAGAAAAGCACTAAGCATCCTGGAGATTTTGAGAATAGCTCTGAGCCTCATGGACAAACTGTAAAAAAAACATGACATAATAGGAGACTCTGAGGTTAGCTCTGAAACATCGTGTTCTTCTGCAAAAAGCAGCGACACTAGTTGAGAATCTTAAAAAGACCCTGAAACCAGAGAAGGCCTTGAATGTTCAGAGACCTTTCTGAAGGCATGCAAGTCACCCAAACTCATGGAAAGCTGGTGATCTCACCTCAAATTAGTGTACAACCCAGAGTGACACTGAAATCCTGGACACTGTCTTGAGCACTACAGATATACTGTGGAGGACACTGAGGCCCACTAAAGGACAAGGGAACCCTAGGAGCTTTATTGTTGTGCTGGAAAAGCACTACAACACAGGACACCCTGGGAAAGATTTACAACCTCACACTGATTCTGGAGGAAGCCTCAAAACACACTGTCAATCTATTTATTGAAAGCCTTTAGCCTCTCAGAAGCTCAAAAGGAAAATCTGAGAATCAGTCTTTCCCGAGGTCACATTAATGTTTCTAGAAAATTACTGGAGCTTCTGGATGTCACTGAGAATACACTGAGACCCTGGACAAAGCCCTGAGCTTACACTCAGAACATGGGGGAGCTTGAGTGACACTCATGCAGTGGGAAAGGCCCTGAGCCCCACAAAAACAATGATATCTCTCAGTTACCATGACACACTGGGAGAGGTTCTATTTCCTATGGAAACCCTTGCAACAGCCCTTGTTTTCTCAGAACCCAGTGAAGAACCTGAGCACCACTAGATGGCGTGAAAAGTTCTTCAATCCACTGATATAGTAGAGTGTGCCCTAGGTGTGACTAGGATTTGGGGGAATGCTGTGACACACATTCAAATACACTCATCTCTGGCAAATATGCTGAACCACACGCTGTTTCTGCAAAAGGCATGAAACTTCAGAGACCATGAGAAAGCCCTGGGATTCATAGAGCAATGCTCAAATTCCCTGGGCTTACTGTTTCCTAGGAGAGGATTCAGAGAATCACTCTGAGTCTGGAAGAAACACAGAGTGAATGGAGACTTGGAGAAGAGATCTAGCCCTCAGGGACAACCTCAAACAGATTCTGAAAGAAGAGGAGACTCTCAGGGTGGCTTTCAAACACAGTGTTCTTGTGCCAAATACACTAAGAGCTTTCAGAACCTTGGGAAGGCCCCGAGCACATGGGGAAACTGTGAATGGTGCTGATATGCACTAAGGGCCTGGGAAGGCTAGGAGAACACTGAGAGTCATGGGAAGTTTGTACACACATCTGTCATCTTAAGGAAGGGCCCTCACCTTCCGAAGATTTGGAAGAATATTTTGAACACTACCCAACACTTCTACCTAACAATATTTAAAAGTAAAAATTACTCATACTTACTGAAAGAATGAACAAGTCTCGTCGTCGGAGAAAATGCCCATTTATTGAGGAATAGCTCTGCTTATTTATAGAGCTGTGGGTGGTTTGACATTTACAATAGTTTAATGGTTGAATGGTTTGACAGTTGGCATGGGGTGCTTTCTGATTGGTGAGTAAGGATCATGTGAACCAGCAGGGCTAGTCTGATTGGTGGGTAAGGACCATGTGAACCAGCAGGGCTAGTCTGATTGGTGGGTAAGGATCAGGTGAGCCAGCAGGGCTAGTCTGATTGGTGAGTAAGGATCATGTGAGCCAGCAGGGCTAGTCTGATTGGTGGGTAAGGATCATGTGAGCCAGCAGGGCTAGTCTGATTGGTGGGTAAGGATCAGGTGAGCCAGCAGGGCTAGTCTGATTGGTGGGTAAGGATCAGGTGAGCCAGCAGGGCTAGTCTGATTGGTGGGTAAGGACCATGTGAACAAGCAGGGCTAGTCTGATTGGTGGGTAAGGATCATGTGAGCCAGCAGGGCTAGTCTGATTGGTGGGTAAGGATCATGTGAGCCAGCAGGGCTCACCATTGGATGGCTCTTCTCGGGGGATGGGAAAGTTAGTCTTTGGAGTTGGGGTGATTCCCAACACACTAAGATTAGATTTGTTGATAATAAAAATTCTTCCTAAATTGGTAGGTAAAATGCTATTTTCTCTTCAATTTTATATTTATTAGTAGTAATAATAAAATATTTTTTTCTATACTCATGAAACATATATTTATTTTTTAAAAAAGGTATATATTCATATCTTCCAGGTCCTTTATAGAGGCCACCACTCCTAAGTTAAAAAGTCTGCCTCTTACCTCATTCCAAGTAAAGGTAATAAAATTCATTTAAAGTTAAGTTCAAAAGATAAACTTTTATTATACAACATACTATATTCTTAACAGATGGAGATGAGTTATATAAAATTATATTTCTTTACTCATAACTACTATAATAATTAAACATATTTTTACTCTTGTTAATTTTAAACTGTATTTTTCACACAAACCTTACAAGTGTTGTTTGTTAATGCCAACACAACTATCAATTCTAACATAATGAGTTAATTTAAGAGATTAAGGCTATTACCTTTAGAAAATCAAGTTCTTAAACTGACTTTCAGCATGTATGATTCCATTTTATAACTCTCTTGCTTAGCTTATTACTAGAGACAAAATCAAATAAAGCATTGGTAAAAAACTAGACTTTCTTGTACTGTAATGCCATTTTCAGCTCAATAACATTAAGGATTTTCACATGCCTAACAAGTAACTTTTTCCAGTTTTCTTGCCCAGACAAAAATATTCATTCAGTCACTTCTTATTATTTAAATACTTGTACAATGCCAAGCAATTATCTACAATTTAAGGCTAATTATGCTCCAACTTATATCAATGATTTTCTTCAATTTAAATTTTTTTTTTTAGTTCTAGATGGACACAATATCTTTATTTTTATTTATTTATTTTTTATGTGGTGCTTAGGATTGAACCCAGGGCCTCATGCATGAGAGGCAAGTGCTCAACCACTGAGCCACAACCCCAGCCCTTCAATTTTTAAATAATAATAATAAAAAAGTGTGTGTGGGAGAATTCTACATGACCCTACTAAATCTCACAAGATTATTTTTTAAATTTTTCTTTAAATTGTGATATTAAAAGCCTCACTGCTGCTGAGCAACACATGGAGCAATAGAATAAACCAGCTTCCATAACATAGAGGCTCTATTTGTCTATTTCCAGAAAAACCTACCTGTCATCATGGAAACAACTGAAAAAACCTGACACTTCTAGTCGAACAGATAGCTCAACAACAGGGAGGTAATAAGACTCCAACCACACTGTTATAAGCATGCTGATTTTCTTGATCTGTCGGGTAAGTAGTATCCATGGAGAGACTCATTGTACCCATTTCCTAGATCCACCTTTAATGCACCTAACCATGTGGACTAGTTATCCATCTCAGTATTTTCTAGTGATATATAGATAATGGGAGCTTTTACAGAAAACATTACACTGCTTCATGCTGCTAGATTTAATTATACATGGACTACACTGGGAACCTACCTATATGATGGTCCCATAATTAACATGCTGGCTATTTAAAGGGAACTTTAAGGAAAAGACAATTTAGAAGGACCTAAGCCATCCAATCATACTGGCCCTTGGAATATAGATTACATATCTGGACAGTTTTTGAAATGGGACAGTTATTGGAATGGAACTTTCCCATAACTAGCCATTCATTTTCACAGAATCTCCACCAATATTTGCCAGTCCTAATCATTCTGCAATAGAATTTGGCATCTTTCCTAAATGAATGAAATGCACAAATGCTTTGACAGCACAACATAAAATCTCTAGAAGTGATGGATATATTTTGGATTGATCTTCAAAAATTGATAAAAGACAGCTTGTGAAGATGCCACTTCCTACCAAAAGCCAAAGCCAGAAGGGCTTGATGTGGAAACACTGCCACTGAATATGTTTTGCTTTTGCTTCTTAAAAAGAATTTGCAGGCAACTATGTTGAATTTGAATCTTTAATATAACAAGATATCTAAGAATTAGGAAAACAGTTATCTAGAACAATTATCAGAGTACAAAAATACAATTAGATATACATTTGTTCTGATTCTTTAAAAATCCACATGATTTAGATTACTCCCTATTGTTTAGTATCAATTTGCCACCATGTCATGAAGGCCAAATTAAGGCCTGGCAAACTGATTGATGTTACACTAGAAAGAGCAATAATTTGTATTTTGGTTTATAGCAGTTATTCCTCATTTGATGATAATTTTGTTCTATACATCTTAATGTATTCTTTGAGGCTTTTATCTTTCCCATATTCACTGTATCTATGGACATAATTCATTCTGTCATGATACTATGACCCATGAAAGTTTCTATGGTAATATTCTATCTTTCAGGAAAGATAATATTCCAAATGATCTCTGGCATTTAATTGTTGCCTCAGATTTTCTTCATCTTTCATGGCCCCATACCTAACTTCATAGGCTAGAAATACAGGAGGGTTCCTGCTATAGCCTGCAAGCCCAGGTTCAATTCTCTTATGTTCTAATATTTGGAAATGTAAAATTAAGCAAAATGGATGATGGATGTTCTGTAAATTGTAAGGAATGTAATTTAACTAAGCTAATTTCTTAATACTTTGGCTCAAAATATTTCCAAAGCCCTATACAATTAGGTAAGTATTGAGGAAGAGATTAAAAGTAAATCAAATACCTTTAAAACTATTGTTCCAAATATTGACAATGAACTTTCTTCTTTCAGAATTTGAGCAAAGGCTTAAACACCATGTTTGCTATAAGTATGTCTGTGTTACTGTAGCCAAATATCATACTTCCCAATAAAATTTGTAAAAACTCAGTAATCACCTGTTGGATGTTTGACATACTAATAAAAATGGTTTGATCCTTATGGAGAAGTGTTGGGAGTCGCCCTGGCTCAAAAGACTAACTTCCCCATCCCCCAAGAAGAGCCATCCAATGGTGAGCCCTGCTGGCTCACATGATCCTGCCATCCAATGGTGAGCCCTGCTGGCTCACCTGATCCTTACCCACCAATCAGACTAGCCCTACTGGCTTACCTGATTCTTACCCACCAATCAGACTAGCCCTGCTGGCTCACCTGATCCTTACCCACCAATCAGACAAACCCTGCTGCTCACCTGATCCTTACCCACCAATAAAAAGCACCTCATGTTAACTGTCAAACCACCCCCAGCCCTATAAATATGCAGAGCTGTTCCTCAATAAACAGGCATTTTCTCCGATGGCAAGCCTTGATGGTTCTTTCACTGGTGCTGAAATCCAGGAGGGGGAATGCCTTGCTGCTTGAGGGCCCCCTCTCTCAAGGCCTGCTGTCCTCGTCCACTCTTTCAAGTGCTGCTGCTACTCACACAACACTGGCTCTTTAGTAGGTGAGTTCCCCTATTGGGTATCCAACTTCAGGTGGGCTACGCAGGGTCTTTGACCGTGATCATCCAGCAAACCTCTGACGCCCAATCTGGAGGAGAGAACGCACCCCACCACGACCTTCATGGTCATGGTGGACTCTCTGAAACCCGGTTCATGAGCGGGAGGTACTGAGGGGTGGAAGAACAGGCACTCCCCTCTCTCCCTCTCCCTCTCTCTCTCTCTCTCAACCACCCTTGTCCCTCTCCTGATCTATGGGGGCCTCTTCTTCCCTCCCTGCAGACTCCCCCTTATTAAATTCTGCACACAAGATTGGCCTTACTATCAATTAGACAATCAAAGTCAATGGCCCCAGGAGGATCCCTAGATCCCACAATTCTCAGAGATCTGTTTAACTTCTGCGAGTGCTTGAAAAAGTGGAAGGAGTTCTCCTATGTTGAGGCTTTTTCTCTTCTTCATTCTCACCCTGACCTATCCTCCCTCCCTAACGACTTCCCCCGTCAGCTCCATCCAGCCCCTCAGGTGCTCCCCCTGATTCGGCCGACACCTTTAGTTCCCCCCAAACTAGGTCCCGCCCTTAGTCCCACAAACCATGGCCCCTTTAAGAGAGGTTGCTGGACCTGAGGGCATTATCCAGGTACATGTCCTGTTCTCTATGAATGACCTCATGTAACTAGAGCAAAGGTTGGGCTCATTCACCTCAGATCCCACCACTTACATTAGAGAGTTTCAGTGGGTCCTCCAGGCTTATAACCTCACTCACCATGATATATATATATGTTATTGGCTAATACTCTCCTTCTTGAGGAACGTACCAGAGTCTGGGAACTCACCAGAGCCCATGCGGATGAAACTCACCGAGTTAATCCCAATCACCCTCTGGGGTCACTTGCTGCCCCAGATCAAACTCCCGACTGGGATTATAATACACAAGCTGGCATACAGAATAGGGACCGATTCTCCACATGTATTATTGCTGGGCTCAAAAAAAGCAGCACATAAGGCCATCAATTTACAAAAATTACAAGAGACCCCATCAGAATTTCTGGATCGGCCCTCAAAAGCCCATTAGCAGTAATCTAGATCCCAAAACCCCAGATGGCCGTCATGTCCTTATGACATATTTCCTCTCGCAGAGCTACTCCGACATCTGGGCCAAACTAAAAAAGCTCGAACAAGGCCCTGCCACCCCCCAGACTGAGAAATTTCAGATGCTCACCCAGGTCCTGCAGGGTGTTTCCTTGGGTCATCACCCATCATTGAAAACCCTCCTGGGCACCTGCTTCAAGTGTGGCAAGGAGGGACATTGGGCCAGGGCATGCCCCGCACCACGCACTCCTTGTACCCCATGCCCTAAATGTCAACAACAAGGTCATTGGGGCTCTGACTGTCCTAGATCCCATAGGAGGCCTATGGCCAGGGAACCCTCTGACCTTCTGGGCATGGCAATCAATTGAAGGAGCCTTGGGTCCTTGTCCCCAGCTGTAATGATCAATAGACAGGAACCCAGGGTGCAGATTTAGGTGGATGGGTGCAAGGTTGACTTTCTCCTTGACACCGGGGCCACCTTCTCAGTCTTGACAGAATTCTGGGGGCAAACAGTGCCGTCCACCTCTCCTATTGTCGGGGTAGGAGGAAAGACCATCTATCCAAAAAAGACTCCCCTATTACTCTGTTCTATAGACAACTTCCCATTCTCTCAGATGTTCTTGGTTATGCCCAATGTCCAGTTCCTTTTCTCGGCTAAGATATTCTCTTTAAATTCAATACAACAATTGACATCCGGGCTCTTGGCATCAGTCAGGCCCCAGAATTGGCCTGTTCATCTTTTCTGGCTCTTTTGGCAGAAGACTGGCCATTCTGCTCCACTTGGAAGGCTGACATGAAATACCATACTAACTTGGTTGACCCGATTGTATGGGATACCCACACCCACTCCACCGTTTCCTGCCCACCAGTTAACATTCATCTCAAAGATCCCAACACCTTCCCAACAGTCTCAATACCCCCGTCCACAAAAGCTCTTCTAGGCCTACAACCTATTATTCAGGACCTTCTTAGCAAGGGGTACCTCCATCCTGCTCATTCCCCTTACAATACTCCCATACTAGCAGTAAAAAAGCCCAACGGGTCCTATCTCTTAGTTCAGGACCTATGACTCATCAACACCTTCATTAGGCCCATACATCCTTTGGTTCCCAACCCATACACCCTGCTGTCTCAGATCCCCCACACTGCCACCCACTACTCGGTCATAGATTTAACGGATATCTTTTTGCCTTTAACCTGTACTGTCCTTTCTCAGGGATTTTGAAATAGTCCACACCTCTTTGGACAAACCTTGGCCTCTGACCTCCAATCTTTTTACCCCCAGTGCCCCGAATCCTCCCTCTTGCAATATATTGATTATCATCTGGCAAATCTCTTTGCCCACCTGCGTGGAGGAAAGCACCCCACCATAGCCTTTAAGGGACTCCTTTAAGGGACTCCTCCTCAGGGACTCCTTCCTTGGGCAGATTCAAAAGCCCTAGTCCTCTTACCTTAAGTCTCGGCCGCTAGAGAGAAATTCACCCTCCCCTTTCTCTCCCCTCTTTCCGGCTCTGGGGGTACCCAGCCTCTCCAGGAGGGGTCCCCAAAAGCCTTGGCCAAGGTCTCCCATGGCTCCAGCTCCATCCAGGATGAGAGCTTCAACTGTCAGGATTTGGTGATGACCAATCTCTGCAGCTCGAACCTGCCACTTAGGCACTCCTGATTTTTTGGCTCTAGCGGGGATACCCCAATAAATCAGTTTCCTCCTTCTCTGCGCCTTCTTCCCTCCTCCTTACATGGGTAATGTGTCCTCTCTGCCATCCACTCTCCCCTCCAATGCCTCTTGGATCAAATATAGCACCCAGGCCTGGCCCACTTATCCCTTAGACAACCAAAGCAGATGGCCCCTTTTTGGGTCCCTGGATCCCTCCATTCTAAGAGGTCTCTTCCAGGCTTTCTTCTTGCTCCAATCCAATCCTGCTCTCTGCACCTCTTGCAAACCTCTACAAATTCGTCTAGCTCATCCAAAGAGCACTCAACAGATGACACAGTTCTCCTACTTTCTTGACCTTAAAGGGATATCGGGCCTCTCCACAAAAGGCCCAAATAGCATGTAAAGATATCACATATCTCTCAAGGGAAAAAGGCCATTACAGTAGACGGAAAACAGCTTATTGTGTCTAATACACCAAAGACCAAAGGTAACATACCCTCCTTCTTGGGTTTGGCTATATAATCTAGCCAAGGGCCCCCAAGATGAACCTCTACTCTCAGTGGTAGGGAAGCCCTTTAAAAAGGCCCTCCTCTGGGCACTTGCCCTACATCTCCCCGACCTCTCCTGACCCTTCATCCTCTATGTACATGAGAAACAGGGACAAAGTCTGAGCATTCTAGGTCAGGAATATGGTCCCACATTTGCACCAGTGGCCTACCTATCCAAAAAGCTTGACCCCACCATCAAGGGCTGACCCCCATGCCTCAGAGCCCTAGCAGTGGCCCATGACGATTTTACCCTACCCTACCACCATTTCTGAGGGACCCCTGCCCTCTTTGGACCTCGTCTGGTTCTCAGATGGTAGCTTCTTTATACCCAAAGGGGTTAAATTAGCGGGGTATGCTGTCGTTTTCCTCTCATCCTCATAGAGGCAAAACCTCTCCCACCCAATACCTCCAACCAACAAGCTGAACTCAGAGCTGCCACAAGGGCATGTGAGCTAGCGGAGGGAAAACCCCTCTCCCTATATACCAATCTCCCATGCAGCCATTTGGAAGAAAGGGGACTACTGACCACCAGAGGGATGGCAGTCATTAATTCCACACTTATTCCTGGCCTACTATGAGCCTTCAGGCTGCCTTCCCAACTGGGAATAATCCATTGCAAGGCCCACCAAACTGACTCCTCCCTTACTACTATGGGGAATTCCAAGGCCGATCAAGTGGCTCAGTCAGCCGCCCTACAGAGCTTTACCTCCTCTCTGCTACTCTTTGTTATGACCCAAAGATCCCCAGCAACTCTTCCAGTTCCTTCACTCTCTATTCCATTCTAGTCCACAGAGTCTTACTACTTTCCTTCACTCCTTTTTCACCCTTTCCCCATGCGATAAGACCCTCCTACAACAGATCAAATTCTGCTTGTCAGATCTGCCAGAGAACCAATACCAATACTCCATTAAAACCTAAACATTTCCCTTCTCATCAGGCCCGCGGTCATACCCCAGCTGCAGACTGGCAGATTGATTTCACCAACATGCCCCGAGTAAAAAACATAAAATATCTTCTTGTATTGGTAGGTACTTTTTTGGGATTGGGTGAAGCCTTTCCCACTTCTAACAAACGGGCCTCAACAGTAGTTGATCTATTGCTTACTCACATAATCCCTCATTTTGGGATGTTTACTTCTATCCAATCAGACAATGGCCCAGAATTCTCCTCACAGATGACTCAGGGACTGGCTCACATGCTATCACTCCCTTGGCATTTCCATTGCCCTTTCCACCCCCAGGCTTCTGGAAAGGTTGAAAGGACCAATCGGTTGCTTAAAGAGACCCTCACCAAGCTCACCATGGAATCAAGTCTGGACTGGGTTAAATGTGCTCCCCTTGGCTTTATTGCACATTAGGGCCTTGCCAAAAAAGCCTTCTAATCTCTCACCTTTTGAAATCATGTATGGCTGTCCCCTCGCACTGCCTATAGAACCCCTACCCATCCCCGAAACCTATGCCCTGCCCCTCCTCTTCTATCTACACTCTGAACTCTGGTGCTATCAAGACTGGCTCCTTACTGACCCCAGTCTCTCTCAAAACCCTACCTCCTTAATACCTGGTCAACTTGTTTACTATTGCCCAACAGAGAAAAAGCCCCCTCTAAAACCAAAATGGAAGGGCCCTGCTCAGGTGATTATGTGCACTCCCTTGGTGGCCAAACTCAAGCTATCTAATAACCAACTTACCCCATGGATTCATATTTCCAGGCTTAAGCCTGGTGCTCCTACACCTTCATCAGAAGAGCCAATGATCGTCACCTGTCATTAAGTACTTCTTGTCAATGCTCCCCCTCATTTCTGGCCCCTCTTGGGTCTTCTCTTTGCCCTATGTCTGGAGATTCAAAGAAAGGGATCCTAAGGGTCCCCTCCAGCCAGACCCCCTTCTCCTCCTTACAGACCCTCTACTTGCTTGGATCTGGCCAGTAGTGGGACCATTGTGTGTTGTCCTTCTGACAAATCACTTAGGTGTCCAGAGCATGGTGACCCCTGAATACGTGTGATAATAAGAGAGCACTTTACTGCAGCAAAATAACCAGGGGGTGACAAGCAACTTGTGTTGATTGATACAGTAGGAGTGGGAGCCATTTATTGTAGGACAGGAGGAGTATATATACATTCCACACAGCTAATCTTAATTAACATAAACTAGATACAGCAGTCAACCAATAAGGAATCTCCACACTTAATGGCTTGCTGGCATTCCTTCACAAACCACTCCCTCTGGCAAAATGCCAGGTGCCATCTTGACTTGTTTACAGACCCTAACACTTTACCAGTTGCCTTCTGGGCCTAAGGAGGAACATGTGTGTTTTGTTTACCCTCCCAGTTTTGTAAGAATTTCAAGTATCAGTATTTAATGCTGAGGTGTTTCACATAAAACCTGGAGAGATCTGACTGCTCTCAAAGGGAAATCTGGTAACAATGGGCCACCGTCCTCCCTTGGCTGCCTTCGAGAAAGGCAAAGAGAGAACCAAGCTAGTAAACCCAGGTAGGAGAAAGTTTGAAGAGCAGCCTTAATAGAGAGGGAGGGAGCTAAATTGGACTAGGAATGAAGAATGGAATTGAGGGTGTTAGGTGAGGACAGGCTGGTCTGCAGGGCATGCCAAACAAAGTTAGCTGCAGGATGACCTGGCTTCTCAAACCTTCTGTCTGGTTCTATATCACCTGTTTGCTTCAAGCCCAAACACCCAAGCCCCCGCTCAAGGCTGAACACTCAACCCCCCTTGGGCCAACAAGGCAGCTTGTAGACCCAAAGACCCCATTAGATTTGGGCTATTAAAACTCCCTGTGCCTATAATAAAGTTCCTTCCCCCTATCATAAAGTTCATTCAGACTCAGGTGGGTAAAATTTCTAATCAAGCTTTTAACCAGCTTCTCCTCAGGAATTACCAACTCCTGGCTACTGATGATACCTCCAGTGGAGACCTATGCCGAATGGACTGACGTCATCATGGATCTGTGGTGGCAAGGAACCTTCGTTGATACTGGTCTTCTCTGCCCTCCTGTGGGGGCTCCTTACTTCCCTCCTCTCTTTCTTGAACACCACCCCATTTCAGCAAGAAGCAGCCAGAATGAGTCGACACCCACTCTCATTTAATAAAAGAGGGGGGAATGTTGGGAGTTGCCCTGACTCCAAAGACTAACTTCCCCATTCCCTAAGAAGAGCTGTCCAATGGTGAGCCCTGCAGGCTCACATGATCCTGCTGTCCAATGGTGAGCCCTGCTGGCTCACATGATCCTTACCCACCAATCAGACTAGCTCTGCTGGCTCACCTGATTCTTACCCACCAATAAAAAAGCACCCCATGTCAACTGTCAAACCACCCCTGGCTCTATAAATATGCAGAGCTGTTCCTCAATAAATGGGCATTTCCTCCAGTGGCAAGCCTTGATGGCTCTTTCAAGAAGCATCAGATCATTCAGGATATTCAGAAAAGCAGGACAAATCTTGTGTACCCTGCATCTCTAGCTGATCAAATACTTTATGAATTAATTGGCTTCCATTCTGGAAACTTGTTAAAACATTCTATATGGTATATTACTGAAATGCTATGTTTGCTACCAATACTTTTTACATCATGATAATAGGTTGTCTTACCCTCAGAACAAGAATCAAGCAACTCAAGTAATTACTCCTCATTTGCATTTAAAAATTTAAAATGGGGGAGATGTCAAGACTCATCTGAGGACTGTATATGGACCAAACTGGCATCATAGCCAGTGAATATAAAAATTTGATATCTGGGACCTTCCAGTGGCCATATTGCTGGGTAAGACTGCTCATATACATGTGAGCTCTATTCAGCTCTGCCAGGTCCACACACCACTGGAAATGGGGTGACCTGTTGTAGCCACCTAGCTATACAGACTCCCAGAGAGGAGTGTGGCTTCCCAGGATTCAAATGAAAATGTTGACTGCAAGACACCATGAAGCAAATCTCCACCCATACAAATCTTATCCTTGCCTTTGATTTACCCCCTTAAATAAACAAACAGGACCATTTTTTTAAAAATGTAGAGCTCCAGCTCCTGTTTGAACTGGACCTATCATGTGCCCCATGCTTTTCAAAACTAATTCTGACTTTGTCTTTTCTTTCTTCACTAATTACTTCAGACTTTAACTTTTCAGATGGCTTATCCCCTCCTGCACAGGATGAATTACCCTGGTGAGGTGCTGGCCACCTTGTGAAACTGGAGAGACTCTGGGAATAGCACTGAAAATTACTGAGACACTGCAGAAAGCCCTGAGTAAAACAGAGAGCCTACTAATTGCCATGAGTTTCACTGAGGGCTTGGGTGAGGTCACAGCTCTTTGAAAACCTGGGGAACATCCTGAAACACACTGAGATTGTGGGAATGTACAAAAGGTTAATGGAAAGCATAGTAAAGGGAATGAAAACACTAAGAATCTGTGGGAAGGTCCTGAACAGAATGGAGAAGACCAGGAATCCTATTGAGACTCTGGGCAACGACTCACTTGACACTGAATAAACCAGAGTCCATGAGCCTCCTTAGTGACCTGCAAAAGTTCTGATATAAAGAAAACAAAAGGAGACAGAAGCAAGGTACAGAGGCAAAGTGGCAGAACAGCAGGATGGAAGAGTGGCAGAAAGGCAGCAAAGGCCCCCTGTCAGGCTGGAAGCTTTATTGATGTCAATAGGCCACATTAGATCACTGGCACCAGTGTTACATTATGGTTCATTGTGTCATTAGGCAGTTACAGAGTCAGCAACACTATACAGCTTATTTCTCAGTTACATACTTAAGTTGTAATGTGCAAGGTTAGGAGTTTCATGTAGCTCTCAAGAAAGTCTATTGATTAAAGTTACTGTGATGTGGACAGGTTCAGGCTTAGTTTAGCTTGGTGAAACATTGTGGTTGTCTAATAAGTGTGACAGTGCACACATATGTCAACCTAAGGAAGAACTTTTTGCCTTCCTAGAAATTTGAAGAATATATTGAACACCATTGAGACAACCATGAAATTAATGAATCTGAGAATCTTGTGAAGGGCAATATTCCAAGGATCATGAAGACCATGTGAACCTGTTGAAACAACATTGAAATTCTGTGAAAGGCCTTGAGCCCTCCTGAGACTCTATGGTAGGTTCTGAGGCCCACTGACTCTGGAAAAAAAAACCCTGAGCCACTCTGATACCCTGAGTGTCACTAAGTGTCACATATGCCCTGACAATCAGTGTAACCTGGGAAGACTACAACTTCACTGAGTGCCTGGGAAGGCAAGACAAGAATAAGACAATGCAGAAGGCCCTGGGCAATTGTGTAACTCCATAATATTCTGGTCTGACCCTGAGCAACACTGTGGCTCTGGGAATGGCAATGAACTCCACTGACAAACTGGAAAAGTGCTGAGATTTACTGAGTCAAGGGAAAAACTCTGTGCCTTTGGGGAGCTATATCACCATGGTAAGACTCTGGGAATAGCACTGAATGTCACTGAGACACTGCAAAAGGCCTTGGGAAAAACTGAGAGCCTGGTAATTGCCATGAGTTCCACAGAGGCCCTGGGCAAGGTCTTGATCAGTTTGATGAAGTGGGGAACATCTAAACCACACTGAAATATGGTTAATGTCTGAGAGCACACGTGAATGCAGGAGGAAAGAAGCAGAACACTGAGACTCTGGAGGGACAGGCCAAGGATGACTGTGAAATGAGAAGACCATGAAATTCTCTGAGGACCTGGACCAGGACCCACAACTCACTGAATCTTTACCAGAGATTAGACTACTTAGTGAGCTGCAAAAGCCCTGAAGTCCTCGGATACACTGGGAAACCACTGAGCACCAATTGGAAACCAATGAGGGACCTGAGTGCCAAGAGACACCTTTGAAGGCCTTTGAGTCACAAACTCAGGGAAAGTGTATGAAAACCCCAGAAATTATATGGACAGCCCTAATTCACATGGAAATCAAGGAAACTGTCTGGAAAACTACACATACAGAATGGAAGGCACTGGAGCCTTCTAAAAACATAGGAATCCAGGAGTCTCATTGTCCAGCTAGAAAAGCACTGAGACACAGCAGACATTAGGAAACATCCACATCCCAACTTACACACTGGTAGAGGCCATGATCTCCACTTGTCGCGACCCCTTGCCCGCAAGGAAGACGCAACTCAGGAATCTTTTTTCAGCAGTTTATTCAGGCCTTGATTAAAGTATCTTTTAGTGACCCCCCTCCTACCCGAGCGCCCAAGCACAGCCTAATAAAGCCTCCCACGTACCAATCTTAAGCCGCCACGTGGATCTTTCTTATAGGGTGGCAAGGGATAGCGTGCCAACTCTCCACAAAAGAATTTGTTTATCACAGGCCACAGTGGAAGCCGGCGCCATCTTCTAATGGCGGCCACAATCTACAACAATGGCTTACCACAGTTCCCCCTTCTAATTTATAAAACAATGTAGGCGAAAGTAGAGGTCCTATCCCACTGTGCAGAAGCGGCTGTAATGTATGGTTCAGTCCTAAGGAGGCGCCTTCCCCAGACCTGACCCCATATCAGCCGACGCCTTTTTTTGTAGGGCGGGGGCGTGGACGTCAAACCCGCATGCAATAGGACATGCTTTCCTTGAGGTCCGTTGAGGGATCACTCAAGTGCAGTGCTTTGCCTCGCATCCTGCATCGTGATGACGGCGAGAAGTAGGGCAACATAGGTAGCCTGGTAACATAACAAATTTTTAGTTGGCAACACAATCCCTAAGCCCCAGAGGAAAGTAAAGAGTCTGTAGCCGAGAAGAAAGACCAGTCCTAAAACCCATCTGCGTGTAATGGTAACAAGACCTGCAGAGTGCAAGGGCTATTCAGTACTGGGGGAGAATAAGAAAGAGGACATGCCAATCCCAGTGCAATGTGAAATTAACTTGGGGTGCAATGGCCATGTCAAAGATTTACTGTTTAAGCTGCGCAAGCCAGACTTGAGGTGAATTGCCATTTTCTAAAGCTGTAAGAGCTTGGATGATCATAGCCTTATCGTGAGCATTGTGGGCCTTGAGGCGACAGAGAAACCACAAACAGAGAAACATACCGAAGCAACACATTGCACCAAAAATGCCTACCCCCACCCACTCTTTAAAAAAGGAAAAAGCAGAAGATATCCAATCGGTGAATTGACCCAAAGTCACGGGATCAACACGAGTGCTATTCAAGACAGCTATCTGGGTTAGTTGAGACTGGATCATGTCTTCCGCTTCCATGGACCAATTTCCAGCCAAATATTCGCCAATGATGCGGGAAGCATTCCTGGAATCATTAAATCTGACAGAAGTTATGTATAAATGTGTACGTTGGTCAACACAACCCAAAAGCACTAAGTCAGCCAATTCTTCTACCTGAGCTTGGAGTAAATCTATTCTTTGGTTGGCAGCTAAAATCCCTGACAAAATATGTTGATTAATTGTATTTTGGGATTCAAGTATGGTGGAAGTTTGTTGGACAACTTGATTAATGGTGGCAGCAGTTTGTACTTGATTGGCCATAGCCACTCCGGCCGTAACCGCTGCAGCAGCAGATATCGCCACGGCTGTCACTATAGCCGCTGTGATTCCAAAATCTCTGCGGACTCTAAGTAGCTCAACAATAGGGAATTTATCAGGATCCGCAGTGACCGGGATTGGGACGAAAGTTGGAATTTTCATAATCACTGCTACAGTCCAGGAACCATTCCAACACTCAGATAAGAGACAGGTAGTATGAGAACAATCCAGCATCCCCGATGAGGTGGCCTTAGCCAAAAGGAATAAGAAGGGGGATTGGACACAGACCATTGCAGGAGGCAATGTGGCATTATACAACAGAGAGTTGAATGAAACAGATGTAAGTCTATTACCTTGTTCACTTTCCCTAACAGTACCAGAAATATTAGCCAGCCAACTTTTGGCTCCTACCAACTGAGCCAGTGCAGAAATATCGGCTGAAGCCCCCTTTTCATTGGAAATCAGCCATTGAAACCAGGACCAACCTACTCCTGTAGAGGAGCTGGCACTATTGTTAAAGTTATAAACATACCTCTTAAGAGAGGGGGAAAGGGAGAAACCTTTAGCAACTTGATGTTTCTCCCAAGAATGATCCTGACAAGGTGTAAATGTTGGGGGGAAACCAAGATTAGGGGAACAGTAAGGAGAGGCCTTGAAATGAGTGGCATTATAAATACTACTAGAAGAAGGAGGCACTGGGATTAGTACCTCAGAGATAATAGCCAAGGTAGTTATGTTAAGAGCAGAGCTGCTGTTTGCGGGGGTCTCTGAGCCTGATTGTTTCCCCGAAGCTACCCTGCTCAATACAGCACTGATAATGTTTCCTGAGACCTGATTGGACCGCAATGGGTCCTCCCAGTTAGTCAAATTTTTGGTCTTAAGGCTAATGCAATTAGCGTTTCTAAGGCTGAAACAAAAAACTCCTGTGAGATTAACTTGAGATTGATTAAAAATTCTCTCCATGTTCCCTCTAGGAGAGGCACAGGGAGCAGAAATCTCACATGAGGTTGAAAAAAGAGTGGGGAGGACACTAGAATTACCATGAACCGGCATCGGCATTGGCCATGCCCGTGCCACTGCCCACCACCGCATTGGTGTCGCCTGTGCCATCGGCACCAGCACCAGAGCCAGAGCACTTAGCAGAATGAAGATCCTCATCACAGGATTGTTGTGGTATCTCTTGTTGCTGGTCAGTTGATGTCGAGACTCTTCTTGTCAAGCATTCAGGGACCCACAACGGTTCCGTACGATCCTGGGGAAAAACACATACAGATCCTCGTGCCCATGTCAGCACGGGGTCAGGGCCGTTCCATTGGCCCGTAAGAACATCCTTCCACTTAACATAGCCAATCACAGAGGGCTGAGGGGACACATGTCTATCGGCCGCAGAGCGACCATGAATATCCAAATTCAAAAAATTAATGGTAAAGAGAGCTAAGGACAGGCGTTCTTTAGGAGTGTGTTCAGCTCCTATTCCCCCTTTCTGTTTTTGTAAAGTTTCCTTTAAGGTGCGATGAGCACGCTCAATAATGCCTTGTCCTTGAGGATTGTAAGGCAAACCATGAGTAAGTTGCACTCCCATAGTAGAACAAAAAGCTGTAAATTGTCTGCCAGTATAAGCAGGTCCATTATCAGTCTTAAGGGATGCAGGTGCACCCCATGTTGCCCATGCCTCTAAACAGTGAGTAATGACATTACGTGCCTTTTCTCCCGATAAAGCAGAAGCATGGATAATTCCAGAGCACATATCAATGGAAACATGCACATACTTAAGGTTACCAAAGTCAGGTATATGTGTCACATCCATTTGCCAAACAACCAATGGCTTCAATCCCCGTGGATTTACTCCATAATTAGGGGGATGAAGAAATGTGACACAATGGGGACATTGCAATACTATCTGCCGAGCATCCGCTCTTGAAATGGAAAAACGCCTGCGCAGCATTAATGCATTAACATGGAAGTTTTGGTGAAACAACTTAGCCCCCTCTAAGGAGGAAGCCAAGCATATCAATTGACCTCTAGTGGCTAAGTCCGCACAGGCATTACCTTGGGATAACGGACCAGGAAGAGAGGTGTGAGCCCTGATGTGCATTGGATAAAAAGAAGCAGTGCGGTTAGAGATAAGCTGTTGAAGCTGAGTAAAGTAAACAGACACATTGTGGGTATCACTAATAGTTCCCACGGCCTCCAGGACTTTTAGTGTTTGTACCACATAGCTGGAGTCCGAAATAAGATTAAAAGGAAAAGAACACTGTTTAAAAACTTCAATAACAATTTGTAGTTCTACCCATTGTGGATTTCCAGGAGCAAATTGATGCTGGATAGGGGGAGAGTCATTAATTACATAAGCTCCCATTCCAGACTTGGAACCGTCAGTAAAAATGTTAACAGCCCCCGGAATTGGACTGGATGAAGTTACCTTAGGGAAAATGATGGGATGTTCTTTAACAAAATGGAGTAATGGATGAGAAGGGTAGTGATTATCAATACCCCCTTGAAACGAGCAACACAGAATAGCCCAGTTGTCTAAAGTAGCACATAAAACATTAAGTTGAGCTTTAGTGTAGGGTATGATAAGAGAAGAAGGTGATTGGCCGAAAAATTGAATGTTTTGTTGAATCCCTTTAAGTGCCAATGCTGCAACAGCATCAGGATAATATTCTAAGGATTTTCCTGGGGATACATGTGGGTGGATCCATAGTAAAGGCCCATCTTGCCACAGTACCCCAGTAGGCTGCCGCATAGTGGCAAGCACACATAACTGGAAAGGTTTATCACTCTGGAGCCTGCATAGAGTGGCATGCTGTATAGCTTGTTCTACTTTTATAAGGGCCGCTCTAGCCTCAGTAGTGAGGCTACGAGGGGAAGCAAGATCTGGATCACCCTTAAGAGTAGCATACAAAGGCTGGAGCACAATATTAGGAATATGTAAATATCCTCTTATCCAATTAATATCTCCCAGCAATTTTTGAAAATCATTTAGAGTTTGGAGATCTTGAGTCCTGATGGTAATTTTTTGTGGTTTTAATTTGTCATACCCAATTGTCGCTCCCAAAAACCTGATAGAATCCCCCGTTTGAACCTTTTCAGGTGCGATGTGCAGTCCATGTTGAGCCAACAGCATCACGAGTTCTTTATAAGCCTCATTAACTGTCTGTTCTAATTTTGCGGCCAATAACACATCATCCATATAGTGAATGATCTTGGTGGAGGAATACTTATGTCTGAGAGGTGCGAGTGCCTTCCCCACATACATCTGGCACATCGTGGGACTGTTAGCCATCCCCTGTGGCAATACCACCCACTCAAACCTTTGATCTGGTTCCTCGTGATTACACGAGGGAAGGGTGAAAGCAAAATGTTGTGAATCTTTAGGATGCAAAGGAATGGAAAAGAAACAGTCTTTAATGTCAATAACAATTATATGCCAGCCTTGAGGAACAGAGGAGAGCAGAGGCAGCCCTCTTTGAATGGGCCCCATAAGTTGCATCTGAGCATTAACTGCTCGTAGATCATGCAGTAGGCGCCACTTCCCTGATTTTTTCTTAATGACAAATATGGGAGTATTCCATGGAGAAGTAGAAGGTTGGATGTGACCCAAATCAAGTTGTTCTTTGACTAGATCATGGGCTGCTGCCAGTTTAGCCGAGGGAAGAGGCCACTGAGGCACCCAAACAGGCTCCTCAGTGAGCCATGTTATGGGTATTTGAGCCCCAGTGGCCCCTAGGAAAAACCCAGACCAAACCTGTTAAGCTTTTGATGACCTTGCACAGGATGCTTACGCCCCTGTAGGTGCCTTCCTAGTCCTAGACCTGGCCTATACCCCATATTTTGCATGATATGTTGAGACACTGGGGAATAGTCATTACTAAGAGTGAACCCCATGTCTTTCATAAGATCACGGCCCCATAAAGAAATAGGTAAATCAAGTACATAAGGCTGAAAGGTACCATCGTGTCCTTCCGAGTCCTTCCAAGATAGATGTCTACAGCTGATTTGAGGGACTTGGGCATATCCAAGTCCTCTTAGGGATTGATCAGAAGCCTGCACTGGCCATCCCCTAGACCAGTCCTTAAGGGCTATGATACTACGATCTGCTCCTGTGTCCAGCAATCCCACAATAGATTTACCTTCTATGTTTAATTCCAAAGTGGGGCGATTGCTCATATCCAGTGACAAATAGGCACAATTTCCTCTGGTGGTACCAATCTGATTTCCTATCTGTGACCTTGAGTCAGCAGGGAAGTGATTATGCAAACTAGGCAAAATTAGCAATTGAGCAATCCGATCCCCTGGGGAGATAGACACAATGCCCCTTGGAGCTTCCACCATAACCTTTACTGCCCCTACAATATCAGGGTTTATAACCCTGGGGAAAACATGAAGACCTTGTAGGATAGAGGATGCACGTCCAATTAACAAACCTACAGTGCCAGGGGGTAAAGGCCCTTTGAACTCAGTTTCCACCAATTGGACTCCCATCTTAGGTGTTAATATGAGTCTGGAGGTGGAACAGAGGTCCAATCCCGCGGCACCTGTAGTGGCTCTCCGCATCTCGTGGGATGGCGCAGAGAAGGCCATGTCTCGGGTTCGGGTGTGACATTCTCCATTGCCCCATATATTCGTGGGCCCTGGGGTCGGGGGCCCCTTCGGCCGTTTTTTGGCCCAGCTGAAATAGGCTGTCCATGGATATCCCTCACTGATCTACACTCTCTTGCCCAATGTTTCCCCTTTTTGCATTTTGGACACAGCCCCGGTTGACGAGGGCCATTAGAAGGGCCACCGCGAGGAGGTCCAGTAAAATTGCCTTTTTTGGGACAGTCACGTTTGAAATGGCCGGATTGACCACAATGGAAGCATGTTCCGGCACCAGGACTGCCCCCTTTTGCAATCCGAAGGACAGCAGCTGCAAGACCTGCATTAGTTAAAGGTCCTCCAAGCTCTCTACACACTTTCATCCAAGCTTCTATGCCCTTGTTTTTATAAGGAGCGATTGTTGCTTTACATTCTTTGGTGCATTGCTCAAAAACAAGTTGTTTAATCAAGGGCATTGCTCTATCAGGGTCACCAAAGATTTTTCCTGCGGCATCCACCATCCTAGCAACAAAGTCCGAGAAAGGTTCTGTGGGGCCTTGCATGATTTTTGTTAAATTGCCAGACACTTCTCCTCTATTTGGGAGTGATTTCCATGCACGGATACAAATGTTATTGATCTGTTCATATACCTCAGGGGGGTATCCTGTTTGTTGATTAGCAAATCTGCCTTGTCCCAAAAGCATATCCTTGTCCCAATGGGGGTGTCCCGCCGCATAGTTTTGGGCAGCTTGCTCTACAGCGCCCTCTAGCACAAAGGCTCTCCAGTCCAAATATTTGCCTGGAGAAACACAAGCCCGAACAAGGCTAGCCCAATCAGAGGGAGTCATACAGTATCTAGACAGACTCTCCACCTGAGTTAGTGTGAAGGCGGCATCCACCCCATAAGTGCGCACAGACTCTGCCAGGGTCTTCACAATTTTGAAATCTAAGGGCTCATGGAATCTTCCCCTATT
Source organism: Callospermophilus lateralis (assembly GCF_048772815.1). Lineage (NCBI taxonomy): Eukaryota > Metazoa > Chordata > Mammalia > Rodentia > Sciuridae > Callospermophilus > Callospermophilus lateralis. The sequence continues at coordinate 209,842,380 of NC_135306.1, forward strand.
GTCATCCTGGAAAACTGGATAAGCAAGACCCATCTCAGCGTTAACAGCCCTCCATGTTTGGGCATGGAAAGCTCTCCTCGAAACACCCCCACCGTACGGCGGCGGGTCCGGAGGATCATTTTTCTTGAGCTCCTGTTTATTTTTGTTCCCTTCTCCCATAGTTAGACTCCCTAGCTGCCGAGACAGTCTCCCAAGCTCCTCCTCCTCATCCTCCTCCTCTTCTGACCCACTTTTGCATGGGAGTGTGCGCAGTGTACTGAGATCTGGATACAAGCGTTTCCTCCCCCGTTTCTCGCTCTGCACATTCCCTTCCTCCTGAAATATCTCACTCCGTGCCAGAGACAATTGCCTCCTCCCCTGTTTCTCGCTCCGCACACTGCCATCCTCCTGAAATACGTCACTCCGTGCCGGAGATAATCGCCTCCTCCCCTGTTTCTCGCTCCGCACACTGCCAACCTCCTGAAATACCTCACTGCCTGCCATTTCTGATCTTTCTTCATGTAATTGCTCTAAAACTTCTTGTCCTTTAGTAAGTGCTTCCTGACATATGCCATCTGCGAGGCAACTACGGATCATCTTCCAAAGGGGTATCACCCCACCCTCTAATATGTCCTGCTCAGAAGCAAAGTTAAGATCTGTGCCTAGCTTATCCCAGCTAGGTATAGTAAGGCTGCCCGAGAACGCAAACCACGGTGCAGCAATATCTGTCTTCTGTAAAAATCTCTGTAAAGTACTACGTTTCACTTCTAGGCCCTTGGAACGTAACAGGTTATCTAGGGCCAGGAGAAGCGGACTTGAAGATACGGCACCCATGACACAACAAAAGACACACAAAAAACAAAAGTGAAAGTAAGAGCGAAAGTACACAGTGCAGCTGCAATAAGATGTAATGCTCTCTCTGGCTTTGCAGAGGAGCTGCCGCTTTGATAGCGGGTCCCAATTACCTGGGACTAATCTCCGCTTTGATAGCGGGTCCCACTTACCTGGGACTAACCGGTGCACCACCCCTGACTGCTGAAAGTTCTGGTTCCCGGGTTTTCAGCACCACTTGTCGCGACCCCTTGCCCGCAAGGAAGACGCAACTCAGGAATCTTCTTTCAGCAGTTTATTCAGGCCTTGATTAAAGTATCTTTTAGTGACCCCCCTCCTACCCAAGCGCCCAAGCACAGCCTAATAAAGCCTCCCACGTACCAATCTTAAGCAGCCACGTGGATCTTTCTTATAGGGTGGCAAGGGATAGCGTGCCAACTCTCCACAAAAGAATTTGTTTATCACAGGCCACAGTGGAAGCCGGCGCCATCTTCTAATGGCGGCCACAATCTACAACAATGGCTTACCACATCCACTGACAAATTATTAAAGGGCTTTAGCTTCACAGAGGCTGTGGGAAAAATCTGAGACCCAATCATAACTGAGATCTCAAAAAGGACCATAGGAAATTCTCTGATCCCCTGTAAGTCACTGGGGAAAACACTGAGCCAGACCTTGGAGAAAGCCACAAACTTGCACCAAGAAACATGGGCTACCCTGAGTGCCTACAACAGAGCAGGGAAGGCCATGAGCGCCGCTATGACACCAAGAGTATCTCCATGTTACACTAACACACTGGGCAAGGCTCTATTCCCCAGTGACACTCTAGAGAAGGCCATTATTTTACCAGAACACTGTGGAAGTATCTGAGCATCACTAGATATTGGGCAGAGTTTTATATTCACTGAAATAATACTGTAGACCCTAGGCCCCACTGCACTATTTGGAAGGCGCTGACACACAATCAAACACTGAGAAAGATGGCAAGAACCACTCTGATGCTGGAAATGGTACTTAGCTCCACAGAGATCCTGGGCAAGGCCCATAGATTTATTGAGAAAATTTGAATAACCCTGAACACAGTGTTGACCTTTTAGAAGGTCCAGTGCCTCACTTCAAGGCTGGAAGAAACACTGAGCATCACTAAGACTCTGAGAATTGCATTAAACCTCATGGATAACCTGTAATATACCCTGAAATCAAAGGATACTCTGAGGTTGGGTTTGAAAGTTAGTGATCCCCTGTGAATTATGCTGATCTGCACTGAAATTCCAGGAAGAAGATGAGGGCACTAGGAATTTTGGAAAGGTTGTGCACATACCTGTCAAACTAAGGAAGAGGCCTTCACCTTCCTAAGAATCTGAAGATTACTTTGAACCCCACTGATACAATAGTGAATGAAATTAACAAATCTATGACTCTTGTTGAAGCCTTGAGCCTCTTCTAAGCTCTGGGTAATATTACAAGCACCATGGAGACCATAAGGATTTTTTAAAACAACATGAAGATTCTGGGGCACCCCTAAGACTTGAGGGTATACCTTGAGGCACACTGACACTAGGAAAGACCATGAACCCCAGTGATACCATGAGTGTCACTAAGAATTATTGGTAGGCACCGATCATCAGTGTAACCAGGGAAGATTGTAGTTTCACTGAGTGCTTGGAAAGGCAGGGATATCATTAAGCCATTGCAGAAGGCCCTGGGCACCATGGAATGCCCTGAGACTCAGTAGACTCTGGGCTGGTTCTGAGCAACACTTTGACCTTTGGAATGCCAATGAACTCTACTTAGAACCTGGGAAATCTGATGATCTTTACTGAAATCCTGGCAAAAATTCTAAACCCAGAGTGTCTTTTTGGAGCTATCTAAGCCCTGGTGAGACTCTGTGAAAAGCACTGAACATGACTGAGACTCTGCCAAAGGCACTGAGGATAACAGAAAGCCTGGTGATGGCCATGAGTTCTACTAGGGTCTGGGCAAGGTCTTCAGCTTTTTGAAAACCTGGTAATATCCTGAAATACACTGAGATGGTGGGAATGTACAAGACCTCAATGGAATAAAGAAATGAAGTAAAAAAGAACACTAAAAATCTGTGGGAACAACCTGAGCATGACTGTAAGACTGGAGAAGACTAGAAATCCCATTGAGAACCTGAGCCAAGACCCACATGAACTGAATGCATATCAGAGTCCATGACCCAGCTTAGTGAGATGCAAAAGACCCGAATACCAGTGATACACTGGGAAAATCCTCAACACCACTTAGAAATCAGTGAGGCCCAGAATGCCAAGAGACACTTTTGAAGGCCTTTGGATCACACAAACTCATGAATATCATCTGAACACACCTGAATGCTAAGGACAGTCCTGAGTCACACTGTAACCCTAGAGATTGTTGTCAGAATGACAGAACATTGTGGAAGGCATTGAGACCCACTAAAGAAATAGAGAAAGCCATGAGCTTCATTGCACATTGGAAAAGTACTCAGACACATGGAAACTGTGGGAAAGATCCAAAACAGCACATTGACTTTGGTGGAGGCACTGAACCCCATTGTAAATCTATATATTGAAGTCCTTTTGCCTCACAGAGACTGTGGGAAAAATTTGAGAACCAATCATACCTAACATCTCAAAAAAGTCCCTATAGAATTCTCTGGCCCCTATAAGTCATTGGGAAAAACACTAAGCCAGATTGAGACCTTGGAGAAAGCCACGAGCTTATACCAAGACACTTGGGCTACCCTGAATGCCTATAAAGAAAGGGGAAGGCCCTGAGCACCACTATGACACTGAGAGTATCTCCATGTTACATTAACACATTGGGCATGGCTCTATTTTCCAAAGAGACACTAGGGAAGGACATTATTTTCCAAGAACATTGTGGGAGAATCTGAGTGCCACTAGATATTATGAAGGTTGTTAATTCACTAAAACAGTAGGGTAGGCCTCACAACAATCCTTGAGAAGGTCCTGAAACACAATCAAACTCTTGGGAAGATGTTGAGTACAAGTGTAATCCTAAGAATGACAGCTTCACAGAAACCCTGGGAGAAACCATAGGATTCATTAAGAAAGCCTTAATGGCCCTGAGCACCGTGATTTATTTGGTAAGATTCAGAGCCTTGAACTGAGTTTGAAAGAAGCACTGAGCATCAATGAGACTCTTGAGAATAGCACTGAGCCTTATGGACAAACTTTAAAATATCCTGAAATAAGAGGATATTCTGAGGTTTTCTCTAACACTCAGTGATCCTCTGGAAAAGGCAATGAAAACTATTGAGACACCTGGGAAGGCCCTGAGCAAGTGGTAAAATTGTGAATAATGGTAATGTGTACCAAGAGCCAGAGAAGGTAATGAGAACACTAACATTCTTGGGAAGACTGTGAACACATCTGTTATCCTAAGGTTAGGTGCTTTGTATTCCTAATAATCTAAAGAATATTTTGATCACCATTGAAACAACAGTGAATAAAATTAATAAATTTTAGAATTTTTTTGAAGTCTTGAACCTCTTAAAGCATTGGGCAATATCAAGCTCCCTTGTTGTCACTAATTTTCTGGGGTACACCCTGGTCATCAGTGTAACCTGGGAGGACTATAGCTTTGCTGAATTTCTAAGAAGATAATGACACCACAAAGACTCTGCAGAAGACCCTGGGTAATATGTAACACTGGGAGTGGCAATGAATTCCACTGAGAACCTGAGAAACATGCTGAGATTTGCTTAAAATCTGATGAAAACTCTGAAGCCAATGTATCTTTAGGGTATCCCTAAGTGCTGCTGACACTGTGGTGAAAGCCCTGAGCACCACTTTGACAAGGGGAATGTCTCTGTTACAGTAACACACTGGTTAAGGCTCTATTCCTTCATGAGACAGTAGGGAAGGCCATAATTTTCTCAGAATACTTTGGAAGATTCTGAGCACCCCTAAATATTGTGCAGAATTCTTAAATCCACTGAAAAGTAGGGTAGGCCCCAGGCTTCACTAAGATTCTGGGGAAGGCCCTGGCACACAATCAAACTGTGGGAAAGATGCTGAGCACAACTGTGATGCTGGGAATGGCACTTAGCTCCACAGAGACCCTGGACAAGGCCTGGGATTTATTGAGAAACCCTGAATGGCCCTAAGCCCACTGTTTCCTTTGGGAAGATTCAGAGATTTGCTCTGAGGCTGGAAGAACAGCTGAGCATCACCTAGACTCTGAGAATAGCACTGAGTCTCATGGATAACCTGTAAAAGACTGAAATAATAGGAGCCTCTGATATTGCCTCTGAAACTCAGTGTCCCCCTGCTAAATGGAATGAGCACTATTGAGGCTCTTTGGAAGACCCTGAGTAGATAGTGATATTGTTAATGGTGCTGATCTGCACTGTGATTATAGGGAGGCAATGGTACCACTGAGACTCTTGGGAATGTTGTGCACACATCTGTCAATCTAAGAAAGGGCCCTTTGCCTTCCTAAGAATCAAAGAATATTTTGAACACCACTTAGGCATTACTGAATGAAATTTATAAATGTGAGATCCCTATTGAAGCTTTGAGCCTCTTCTAAACACTGGGCAACATTCCTAGAATCATGAAGATCATGTGGACCTTTCTAACAAGATTAAAATTCTTGGGAAGACCTTGAACCCTCCTGAGATTCTAGGATGGGCCTGAATCCCATGGATACTGTGAAGACCCTGAGCCCCTCTGGTATCCTGAAGAAGACCCTGCATCATTAAAACTCTTTGGCAGGCCATTTTCATCAAAGTAACCTGTGAAAACTATGTCTCACTGATTGTCTTGGAAGGCAATGACACCACAAAGACTCTGGATAAGGCCCTGGGCACCACTGTGCCCCAGGGGAATGCCCTAGGACTCAGACTCTTGGCTGGCCCTGAGCAGCACTGTAATCCTATGAATGACAATGACTACACTGAGAAAGTGGGAAAGATCCTACCATTTAGTGAGACCAACAAAACCCCGAACCCAGTGTGTTTGTGTGGGACTATCTAATCACAATTGAGACTCTACAAATAGCGTTAAACATGACTGAGACACTTCATAATGCCCTGAGTCAATCTGAGATCCTGGTAATGACCATAAGTTCCACTGTGTCCCTGGGCTCGTCCTTTTGTTCTTTGACAACCTGGGGAACAACCTGAAGCACACTGACATGCTGGGACTGTTCAAGAGCTCCCCTGAAATTTCTGAAGAAAGGAAGGAAAACATCAATTTTCTGGGAGAACTTACTGCTATGACTGTGAGACTGAAGTAGACCATGATATCCCCTGAGACTCTGGGCAATGTTATGAATCAAACTGTATGTGCCTTGAACAGATAAACTCCATTTTAATCTGAGATTTCATTTCATGTAAGAAATGCTTCCCCTTGAGAAAACTGTGCCACCGCCATCTCCTGCTAAGCACAGTCTGTTTGGCAACGCAGGGTGTTTGAAAAATGTTCCTATTATTCTTATACAATGTATTATTAAGAAATACATTTGTGTGCTGGGTTTGTAGCTCAGTGGTTGAGCTCTTGCCTTGCATGCATGAGGCACTGGGTTCAATTCTCAGCACCACATTAAACAATAAATAAATAAAACAAAGATTTTTTTTTTTTTTAAAAAAAGAAATAAATTTGAAGATACTCTTTTTTAGTTCCCACTTTTCTTGGACAGGGCACTGTATCCTGTATTAGTCATTTTGACCCACTTCATACATTGCTATTGTTTTGACTTACTGATTGCTTGTGGTTTGGGGCTATAAAAGAGAGATCCTACCTTCTGCAAGGAGTGGAGATTCTCAGAGGCAACTTGGTCATTGCTCCAGACACACCATTGAATAAATTTCCACTTCTTGCTTCAAGACTGACCTCATGATTTATTTAAAATGCAACAAAACATTTGGAAGATCCAGTAAGATTCCTGGCGTCAGGGCTGTGGCTCTTGAGCACACCAGTATTCCAGATCCTTGACACAGAGAAGTGTGCCCTTTTTCTCAAGTTTGGTAGCCCTCTGCTCCATGAGGTTCTGGACCCCCTGTAGTGGCCAATTCAAGGCTGCATTTGAATGTATGTGGTGTGGCTCATGCCTGTAAACTCAGCACTTGTGAAAGTGAATCTGATGGGACCCTGAGTCATTAACCCAGAAAGCCAATAAACAGAGATGAAAGTCTTATATCTAGGTATTGGAAGAGACAGTGTCTTGCCCACCACTGTCTGTCCCTTGTTTGTTCATGTCCATCCACCTGTTCCTGACATTGTCGTCTGACTGTTTGCCCCAGCACCTACTTTCCTTTTATTTTCACATATTGAACTTATCAGCAACTCAGGGAATCCCATCTTCAGACCTTGTCAAATTCTTTCTTTTAACCTTCCTTTTATTTCTGTCAATTTTTTTTCTTTCTTTCTTTTTTTTTTTTTTTTTTTTTTTTTGTCTTGTTAGCTATGTCATGGGAAACCTAATGCAAAAGTGGCCTAATTGCCATCTGGGGAAAAATGGTTAAAATGCCCTAGGCAACTCAGTAAAGTGCACTAGAATGTAAACTGCTGCCAAAAGTCTCCAGATGGGACCAATCTGAAACTGAAGGAAAAGTGTCAGTTTACCTTCTCCCTGGCAATGGCTCCTTCTGTCTTTCTTTCTCTCTCTCTCTCATTCTTTCTTTCCCTATGTCTCTTTCTTGCTTTCTCATGCTGTTTTACTATTAAGAACAATATTATTTTTTCCAGGCATCTTGTTTTTATTTTTTAAAGCATTTTATTGAAATATAACATTTGTACAGAACATTGCACATTAGTGTACAGTCCACTGACTTCCTAGAAGCTGACCATATTATTTAATTAACAGCTACATAAAGACACTACAAATTACCAGTACCCTAGAAGGCCTCCTCAAATACCCTTCTAGTTATTATGGGCACCCTAGGCTCCTAAGGGTAACCATTATCATAGTTAGTTCTAGCAACATACACCATCTTCTCTTTGTTTTGTTTATACCATGTATTAGGTATTCTTCTGTATTTTGAAGCAGAAGAATATTTTGAAACACAACATTATGCTTGTGATATATATCCTCATTGTTAGATGTAGTGGCATATCATTCATGATCAAAGTGGCATCTTGTTTTTAAAATTCTGTATTTTGGTGGGGGAGCCTGGGGTTGTGGCTCAGAGTTAGAGTGCTCACTTAGCATGTGCAAGGCTCTGGGCTCAATCCTCAGCACCACATAAAAATAAATAAAATTTTTTAAAATTCTGTATTTTTGAGTTTATGATTTTGATCCAGTGCACCTAGGTTAATGTGTTTTTCTAATCAGACTTATTTTAACTACCTGTAGACCATATATATAATACACACACACACAAACACTGCTTTGTTTAGTGGCCAACTTACAAGGGTTAGCTCTCAATCTAATAGAGTTTTAAAAGAGTTAAAGTCCTTGGATATTTCAGTAGACAGAATTATATTTGCTTATTACTGTTTAAAGTTTGTACCACAATTTGAGAGAGATTATTTGATGGTTATATTATCTCCTGAAAGCAAATTTATAATAAAATGCAAACTTATCTCAAATATCTGTATCTAAAAGGCAGAGCATCAGATAAATGCATATATAAGAAATATATAAATTATGTGTCTTCTGTTGAAGAAAAACAATTAGATAAATATATTAGTCAAACAATTAAACATATATTCTAAATATTTTATGGATTAACAACTATAGGTTATCCAAATACCCAGACAAATATGTATTAAGAATAAGGGCATAACTTATATTTGTATTAACTTTGTGTAACCATATGGTTCTTAGGATATTTGGATCCATTTTAATTTCCCTAGGTTAGCAGTGTACTTTTTAATATATGTGGTGTCACATAATAAGATCCTTGTGTATACATTTACTTATTTATTTTTTTTTTGTAACTTTATGCTCAGGAATGAGAATGAGGGTTCTTTGAATATCACAGGAACATTGCCGGATTTTGTTCCTGTAACAAGTAAATGCATACTCATAACCTTCAAAATTAAAAGCAAAATATAAAGAAGCATATGTATTTCTTAAAATTGTTCCATTACCTCTGCAATTTTTTTTAAAAAAATAATACAGCAATAAAAAATAGGTGATTTAGCTTTGAAACAAGTTAGGCTCAGGTATGCAACATAGAAACCTGTGGAATTAGATTTTGCCTGAAAAAATATCATTCATTAGCATTTACAGGTGGACATTCTTAAAAAGGCAGCTTTGTGCAGCTGCTGGTAGCAGGAATACACCAGGAAGTATAGGTTAGTTGCTGGAAGGCGGGACCAGAAGTCCTGTCTGAGTGACAGTGAAAGGATCAATAGGAAGCCCATGAATGTGCAGGAGGCAGGACCAGGAAGCCTGAGTGGATCTGTCAGGCTTCCAGTGGTTACCATGGTGATGGAAACAGCAGGGAGCTGGCTGCTCCTTGTTGGAGGCAAAGGCTCCCTGAGTTTCCCCAGCTAGTAGCATTCCATTTGACTTGTTTGTATTTCTCTGCCCCAGTAGGATCCTAGGGTGGGAGGCAGCTTGCCTTGTCTCTGCTCCCTGTGCTTGCTGCAGCTGGTGTTCTCCTGTCTTTTGTATTTTCCCTTGCAGCATGTGGCACTTTAAAACTGTGTTTTAACAGCAGACACCTGTGTTACTATCAGATGTTAAGGCAGTCTGCATCTGTCACTTACGTGAGGTTGTTTAAGGGTTAAAAGCACTACAGGTGGTGGGTCTAGTTAGGGAACAGTTGCTAAAGTCTTTTGATTCTGATCCAGTAGGGCAAGAATGTAGCAGAGGTTCAGTATTCATAAAAACAATAGAGAAACAAAATTCACTTCTCTACAGGCAAAGAATCCTTGTATCAAGTCTCATCACAAAATCATTTTTTTCTTTTTCTCACTTTTCAAGCACAGACTTCTAGTACATAAACCCAAAAGATTTTTACCTAATATTTCAAAATATAAAGATTTATAAAAACAACCCAAAAAAGTCCACAAAAGTGCTTTTCCCATGGTAGAGAACTGAACTTGACAACATATCCCATGAATCATCTTAATAATTCTTTACATTTATTTAGAGTCTCTGGAATTGTAAAAAAAATATCTTTTTCTCTTTCCAAAGACAAAATATTTCCAAATATTAAAAAGTTTAACATCACAGATTTTTCTTCTGTCTAATTCACTTACTTTCTACAATTCAGCTGACAACACTCTGAAATTCTAAGTGTGCTTAACTTCTGGTGAGAAATTCCAAGCCCACTAAATTTCTAAAATTCACCCTGGAGTCTCCATTAGGGCCACCAATTGTCATGTCTCACAACCGAAACACTCAAGGTAACTCCAGGTGAACTGGGTCCGGAGCAGTTGCTAAACCCTTTTATTGGGAAGAAGCTATTCAAATGAGATTGGGGTAGAATTACAAGGGAAGAGGTGAGAGTAGCTCAACCTCTCTGGGTGCTGCCTACTCCTAGGGCTACTCCCAAGAGTCTTGGCAATACTGCTCCAGACTACAATGATCTTTGAGATCACCATGGTGTATCAGGAATTAAAGATGTGTGCATTTGGAGTGGCTCTCTACAATATGCTGTAAAGGTAGTGGGATTTGGGTTTCATTGAATGAAGTGAGTTGGCTATGAAATAAAGCTAAGAAAAAAGCAGTGAAAAAAGCCACACTACACAGAAAGTAATTACAAAAAGTGGGGGTGGGATGGCTCTTTGACCTTTCACAATGGGAAGAGAGAGAGCCCTCGTTAGCTTTATTATATATGGAGGAAACTTCAAAGATTTTGCATAGAATGTTTTTCTGCCAAATAAGGTAGGAGGTGAGCTGTTTAGGCCCAGGAAGTCAAGTACAGTTCTGGAGCTAGAAGAGCAGCTTTCCTAGCCAAGCTAAGGCTGAAATCACTTTCATTGCATAATACATTAAGTGGGAGGAGCCACAGAATAACTTGCAATGCCACACCAAAATCTCCTTGGCTCAAGGCCTAGTGAAGATGATAAATAGCTCAGGAGTAGCTTCCCATACCCACCCCTAGATGACTTTACAACCTATTCTTCCCAAGCCAGACTTTTACCATGGACCCCTTGACTAACCCTATCTCTAAAAGGGGACTCCAAACTGCTTTCCCCACCCCATGATGCCCCCTCTCAGCTTGTAGCAGTAAGAGTGATCCTTACCCTTTTTCTTCCAGCAGCAAGAAGTCCCTAAAATTAGATGAGAAAATAAAATAAAAACTTCAGTCAGTGTAGATAATTGGGTCAGATCACAAAATTGGAGACCAGTTTTGGTCCAAACAGAGACCACCTCTGGGGGATTAAATTGTTAGTACCTTCAGAGCCCTTCCTCCATCCTTACTAAGATCACCTTCTCCTGATTCAACCTGTTGTTAAGTCTCTCCAACAGGTTCAACCTGAAGCTCATAAATTCCTTGGGGAGAACAAAACCCAAGAGACCACTGATTTCCAACATCCATTCCAGACAGGAGACTATGTCTATGGCACAAAGATGTCTCCTAAAGAAGAAAAGAAAATAGATAGTCTTTAAAGACCCCAACCACCATAAGAATAAAAAATGTTACTCATGTTTTTTTTTTTCTATTATTTAGGCTATTTTATAAAGCCCAAGCTGCTAAAATCACATATTTTGTCAGTTAAAATTAATATATATGCATGGCAATTACAACCTCCTACCTGATTCAAAAGGTAAATCAAGGGTTTGATTGTTTCTAAAAAGAGGAAAATATTATGGGCCAAGCTACATGTACCTGGACCAGACAAACTCCATTCTACCTTAAGACTTCATTGCATATAAGAAAGTTTTGTCCCATGAGAAAACCCTGACTCTACCACCTCCTGCCAACCACACACTGTTTGGCAAAGCATGGTGGTTGAAAAATATTTCAGTTATTCTTATACAATGTTTTATCAAGAAATACAATTGTACGATGTCCTCTCTTAGTTGATATTTCTCATTGGAAGTGTACTGTACCCTGAACTGGGTCATTCTGACTGACTTCCAACATTGCTATGGTTTTGAATTACTGGTACTTTGCAGGTTTTCACTAAAAAAGAGATACCCTACTTTCTGCAAGAGGTTGAGATATGCAGAGGCAATGTGGTTGGTGGCCCTTGATCAGCCAGTGAATAAATGTCCATGTCATCCCTCAAGCCTCCTCCAGTGATTTATCTAGAACATAACACAACACAAGGCTCCACGATCCAATAAATCAGTACCAGAGGTCATGAGCCTCATTAGTGACCTGGGAAAGCCCTGAATTCCAGTGATACAATGGGAAAAGCTCTAAACCCTAATTAGACACCAGTGAAGGCCTGAATGCCAAGAGACACTTTTGAAGGCCTTTAAATCACACAAAATCCTAAAAAGCATTTGAGTATCTCTGAAATACTATGGTAAGCCCTGAATCACAGCAAAATCCTGGATATAGTCCTGAGAACTATTGATACACTATGGAAGGTAATGAATTCCAATAAAGAATATGGAAAAACTTTGTGTTTCATTGTTGAGCAGAAAAAAAAACAAAAACAAAAACAAGGGGAATCAGGGAAAGGTCCACAAACCCATTTAGACCTGGTGGTGGCCCAAAATCCCACTGAGAAGTACTAAGGCTTTTAGTCTCACAGAAGAACTGGGGGAAAATCTGAGACCCAATCATGCCTGAGATCTGAAAAAAGACCCTAGAAAATACTCTGAGGTCCTATAAGCCATTGAGATAAGCACTGAGCCAGAATGAGACTCTGGGGAAAGCCCTGAGCTTATACTGAGGAACATGAAATAGCCTTGAGTACCACTGACAGAGTGGGCAGGCCTTGAGCAACACTATGACAATGTGAATATACCTGAGTTTGGCAAGGAACTAATCCCCATTGAGATACTAGTGAAGGCCAATATTTTGCAAGAATACTGGGAAAAAATTTAAGCATTACTAGATATTGTGAAGCATCCTAAAACCCACGGAAAGATTAGCATAGGCCCTAGGCCTCAGTATGATACTTGGAAAGGCTCTAACACTCAATTAAACACCAAGAAAATCCTGAGCACCACTGTGATGCTGGTAATGTCACTGAGCTTCACAGAGACACTGGAAAAATTTCCTGGGATTCCGTAAAAATTCCTGAAAGGCCCTGAACCCAATGTTTCCATTGGGAAGATTCAGTGTCACTCTGATGCTGGAAGAAGCTCTGAACATCAACTGAGACTCTGAGAATAGCACTGAGCCTATTGAGGAACTCTATAAATCCAATAATTTGGGGATACCTGGGAAAAGGCAATGAGAACTATTAAGACCCCTGGAAAGAACCTGAGCAGAAGTGATCACGGGAATGGTGCTTGTCTGCACTTAGATCCTGTGAAGATCACAAGACCACAAAGACTTTTAGGAAGGCTATGCATACATCTGTCAATCTAAGGAAGGCCTTTAGCATTCTTAAGACTGAAGAAATTTTGAACATCACTGAGCAAACAGTGATTAAATAGAAATGCAGAGACATTTATTGAAGCCATCAGCCTCTTAAAAGCACTGAGCAATAATCTGGGCATCATGAAGAACATGTGGAGGTTTCTAAATGTGACTGAATTCTTAGAAGGCCTTGAGCCCACCTGAGACTCTAGGGTAGACCACGAGCCACACACACAAAAATGTTCCTTAGCCCCTCTGATACCATAAAGAAGGCCCTGAGTATCATGAAGACTCTGGGGTAACCCTGATCATCAGTGTAACCTGGGAAGACAATAGCTTCACTGAGTGCTTAGAAAGGCAATGACACCAACAAGACTGGAAAAGGCTCTGGGGACCACTGTGATCCTGGTAATGGCAATAAACTCCACTGAGGATCTGGGAAGGGGCTGAGATTACTGACACTGACTAATATCCTGAACCCAGTGTGTCTTTGGGGAACTATCTAAGCCAAGGTGAGACTCTCAGAATAGCACTGAACATGACTGAGACACTGCAAAATATTCTGAGAAAAAGTGAGAGCCAGGTAATGGCCATGAGTCCCACTAAGGAAATGGGCAATGCATTTGGCTCTGTGAAAATTTTGGGAACATTCTGAACCACACTGCAATTCTGGGAATGTCTGAGAGATTCACTGAATGCCTGAGCAAGGGAAGGAGAACACTAAGACTCTGGGAGACTGCCCTGAACATGACTATGAGAATAGAGGAGACTCACTGAGATTCTGGGCAAGGTCAAGATCACACTCCATTGAATGAGTATGTTAGGCCATGAGTCTCATACTGACCTAAAGAAACCCTAAAAATTCCAGTGATACACTGAGAAAATCCCTAAATTTTATTTAGACGCCAGTAAGTGGCTGAATTCTAAGAGAAACTTCTGAAATCCTTTAAATCACACACTTGTGAAAAGCATCTGAACACCCTTGAAATACTAAGGACAGCCTTGAGTCTCACTGACACCCTGGAGATAATTCTAAGAATTACTGATATACTGTGGCAGGTATTGAGGCTTAGTAAAGAACATGGGAAAGCCATGAGCTTTGTTGTTGAGCTTGAAAAGCACTAAGAAACAAGAATATCCTGGAAAAGGTCCACAAATGCACTTAGACCCTGGTGGAAGCCCCAAACTCCCTGATAATCTACTGAAGGGCTTTAGACACACAGAAGTTCTTGGGGAAAATCCAAAAACCAATATACCTGAGAACTCAAAACAAACAAACAAACAAACAAACAAACAAACAAAAAACCCCTAGAGAATTCTCTGAACCCAGTAAGTCATTGAGGAAGCACTAAATCAGAGTTAATCCCTGAAGAAAACCCTGAGCTTACACACAGAAACATGGGGTGGCCCTAATGCCTCTGACACATTGGGGAGAAAACTGAGCACAAGTGTGATAATGGAAAGATCTCTGTATTATAATAACACACTGGGCAAAACCCTAGTCCCTTTGGAGACACTAGTGAAAGTGATTAAGTTCTGAAAATACTGGGGAAGAGTCTAGGCACCACTAGATATTGTGCACAGTTTGCAGACCAACTGAAAGAGTAAGGTAGGCCCTAGGCCTCATTATGACACTAAAGGATGCTCTGACACAATTAATCAAACTCTTGGGAAGATGCTGAGCACCACTGTGATGCTGGGAATGACACAGCTTCACAGAGATTTTGGGTAGTGCTCTGGGTTTTATTGAGAAACCCTGAATGGCCCAAACCCAGTGTTTCCTTTGAGAACATCCAGAGCCTTATTCTGAGGTTAAAGAAGCACTGAACATCACTGAGACTCTGAGAATAGCACTGAGCCTCATGGAGAACCTGTAGAAACACAGAAAAGAAAAGGAGACTCTGGGGATTGTGCTGAAACTCAGTAAGCCCTGGAAAAGGAGATGAGACCTATTGAGACCCTCAGAAAGGCCTTGAGCACATGGTGACCTTGGGAAGGTAGCTGAGCTGCACTGAGAGCCTAGGAAGGCAATGAGAGCACTAAGACTCTTGGGAAGGATGTGAATACATCTGCCCTTAGCCTTTCAAAGACTTTGAAGAAGAGTTTGAACACCATGGAGACAACAGTGAATGAACTTGACAACTCCTTAAGTCTTGTTGAGACCTTAGACTTTCTAAACACTGGAAATAATCTGAGCACCATGAAGTCCATGTGGACCTTTCTAAACAAAATTGAAATTCTGCAGAACACCTTAAGTCCTTCTGAGATTCCAGGGAGGTCCTGTGTCTCATTGGTACTTGGAAAGACCCTGAGCCCCTCTGATACCCTGAAGAAGGTCCTTAGTATCACTATGACTCTGGGAAAGGCCATTAGAATCACTGTAACCTGGGAAGGCTATAGCTTTACTGAGAGCCTAGAAAGAAAATGACACCATTCAGATTCTGTCGAAGGGCCTGTGCACCACTGTGACCCTGGGGAATGTCCTGAGAATTAATAAGATTCTGGACTGGTCCTGAGAAACACTGTGATCCTGGGAATGACACTGAACTCCACTGAGAACCTGGAAAATGTGCTGAGATTTTTTGAGATTCTGGCAGAAACCCTGAAGGTGGTTTCCTCAAGAAACTACCAAATTCCAGCTGATACTCTAGGAATAGCACTTAATATGACTCAGACACTGCAACAAGCCATGAGAAATACTGAGAGCCTGGTAATGGCCATGGAACTCCCTGAGGTCCTAAGGAGAACTTCTAGCTCTTTGAAAATATGGGGAACATCCTGAACCAAACTGAGTGGGAATGTCTAAGATCACCCCTGAATACCCAAGAAAATGAAAGAGAACACTAAGACTCTGGAAAAAACACCCTGAGCATGACTATGAGACTGGAGGAGACCATGAAATACAGTGACGCCATGGGAAAGGTGCCACACTCCACTGAATCAGTATGAAATGCTGTGAGGCTCTTTATTAACCTGAAAAATCTTTCATTTCCAGTGATACACTGGGAAAAGTCATGAACCCAAATTAGACACCAATGAAGACCCTGAATGCCAAGAGACACTTTTGAAGGCCTTTGAATCACAATACCAACTGGACATTTTTGAAATTATATAGATGGCTCTGAGTCTCACTGAAATTCTAAAATGATCCTGAATACTATGGATATCCTGTGGAAGGCACTGAGGACCACTAAAAAACATGAGAAAGCCATGAGCTTCATTGTTGATCTCAAAAATCTTTGAGAAACAAGGAGACCCTGGGAAAGGTCCACAACTCTTGTTATATTTTTGATATGAGGTGTACTCCAAACCTTCACAAGTGAGACAATGCAAGAAGGTTCAGAGGAGAAATGATTGTGTCTTAAGAGCCTTAACATAATCAGTGATTCAGTCCCCTCATTTGAATTAGCTGAGTTATCACTGAAGGTGGTTGGGGTGCAGTTGGAGGAGTTGGGACTTTTGGGACATGGCTTTCTGGTATATATTTTGTATCTGGTGAATGGAGTTATCTTCTGCTTTCTGTTGGTCATGTGAGTTTCTTTCCTCTGCCACACCCTTTCTTCATGATGTCCCCCCTCACCTCAAGCTCTGGGGTATGGAGCCAGCCTTCTGTGGACTAAGATCTCTGAAACCATGAGCCTTCAAATAAACTTTTCCTCCCCTTTGATTGTTCTAGTAGGGTTATTTTAGTCACAGTAGTGAAAAAGCTGAATAAAACAGATATTGGTACCAAGAAGTGAGTTCATTTCTGTGACTAAGTGATCACATGTTTAGTAAGCATTTTGAGCTTTTTGGAATTGGTGGGAGGAATTTTGAGATGTGTAGCAGTGAAAGATGGAAATACTTTAGATTGTGTAAGTAGAGATTAATGGCTGATTCAGGTGGAAGCTCAGAAGACCAGAATGGCAATAGGACACTGGTCAGTAAAGACCAGGCTCATGAGGGTTTAGAACAGAGGACTCTATTGGAATTTGGAGTAGAGGCCATTCCTGTTTTATTCTGGATGACAAGTTGTCTGCATTTTGCCCAGGTCCTGAGACTTTCAGTGGGGCTGATTTTAGAAGTGATTGACTTTTTAAAAAACATTTTTTTTAAGTTGTAGATGGACACAATATCTTTATTTTTATTTATTTATTTTGTATGTGGTGCTGAGGATTGAACCCAGTGCCTCACACATGTTAGGTGAATGCTCTACCACTGAGCTACAACCCTAGTCCCAGAAGTGATTGACTTCTTTATGTGGTGGAGAAAATGTCTAGGCAGCATAGCATTCAGGCAGTGGCATAGATATTGCTGGTACCTTTTAACTAAATTTATTGTAATATTCAGGAGCAGAAAGAAGAGCAAAAAGATTTGGAAAAAGTGAACTGAAAGGCCACAAAACTAGGGCTAAGCATGTTGCAGTTGTTGAAGTTATACCGCCATTAAAACAAAACAAAACAAAACAAAAAAACAAAAAACTAAAGACTATGACCAAAGACAATAATAAAGATGGCTTGAAGGCATCTCAAAATCTGGCAAGACCACACCTATCTCAAGTTCCTGGGAGAAAAGGTGAGAATTTTCTTAAGAAGAGATCATGGGGCACTCTTCTTACAAAAGGGGGACCCAAAGGTTTTTTTAACAGTCTCAGCTACACAACACTCAGAGGCCACTGCAGCCAGGGTCCCTGGAGTATTGGCTATTGCTCAAAATGGTGATAGACCTTGGCACCAATTATGTAGTTCTGGTTCTGCAGAAAAGTTGGATCCTGGAGTTAGGGATTTGTTGAGAGCCACAGCTGAAGGGGCCCCAGCAAAGTTCCAGCTGATTGGCTCCACTGTGGTGATGCTCATTGGCCTGTTTTCCTGTTTCAGACCACAGAGCTGCTCATTGGGGGACTCTTTTGGCTCTGACCATGCAACTCAGCCAATCGACCTCAAGAGTGGGAGGAGTGAGGGTTGCGAGGCTCCCCAGAAGATCCGATGGTGGCAGTTGGGCTCTGAGGGAATTCCTGGAGAGCTCGCGTGGTGTGGCGTGTGTGTTCTAAAAATAAAGCTTGTTCCTGCTTGACAAGTGGCTCATGAGTTGTGCCCAGCCAGACTGTGACATTTGGTGGCCTGCAGGGGGAACAACTGAGGGTAAGTGATAAGGTAAACTTCTCACCCCTGAGGGCAGGGTGAGAGGATGTGTAGCCATTTTAAGATTCTTCTTTCATTTTGTTTTGATTTTGTTTTAAGTTGCCTGTCCCTGGAGATGGGTGAGATGGAAGAAAAACTGCTCACATCTGAGGAAAATTATTTGCTTAGCTGAACAACCATCACAAGCAGAAGGGAGGAGGATACAAAATGCCATGACACCAAGCCAATTGAGGGCTCCTTTTGGAATAATTGTACCACCAATGACATCATCAGCAAAAATATCCCAGCACTACCACAAGTCGCTGCACAAAAGATAGTTCACAATGCATACAAGTGATTGATATATAGTCGAGGCAAGTTCTGCAAGCAGTTCAGTGATAGCTATTGCAGAAGCTGTAGTTTGGTTTTATCTTTGTCTTCACCAGCACTGGGATGAAGATAGGAATTCTGGCAATAATGGCTAAAGAAAAAATTATGTAACATTCCAGCAGGCACTAAAAGAAAACAAATTTCTGAAAAATTTACATTATCCTGAACAGAATTATTAAATATAATGGAAAGGAAAGGTGAAAATAAACAAACAGATCTGTTAACCTCTTTTTTTTGGTTAACATATTAAAACAATCCTCAACACCTGTTTATATAATTTAAATTAAACCATTTAAATCACATGAATAAGAAAAAAATATTTGGATCCATTTTTTCATGAGCACTGGTCATATATGATATATGAACATAAGCACATACAAACATACAACACAAAACACAAGTGTGCACACATAATATAATACATACAACACATAACATAATAGTAAAGGCCTTGTAACTTTTTACAGGTGAAATCTCCATTGCAATGTTTAAAAACTCCATAGTCAAAAGATAGAACTGAGCAGCAAAACATTAACCTAGGTCTGTATGAGCTCAAAAAAAAAAAAAAAAAATAGAACTTCATGATGTGGAAAAGGGCAATAATAAAATAGATATTAAAAAAAGCATCCTGGTTTCATTAGCCTCCAGGTGTGGGAGAACCACTGTCGCAGATGTAAGGATAGCCAAGCTGGAGTTCTGGATATCAGCTGTTATGGATTTGAGCCAAATCATCTTCTTTTTGGTCTATAGAAATTGCTTTAGTTAGTCTCTCTGGAATCCAAATCAGCTGCTGTTCTCCCTGTGGAAACACACAAACAGACCCCCGACTCCAGACAATCACTAGGTCAGGACCTTTCCATTGTCCTGTTAGAATATTCTTCCAAAGTACCTTGGGCTTATGTACATTTTTTGGACACATATGCCTTTCTGCAGTACTAAGCCCTGATGAATCCAAATTTAAAAAGTTTAGAGTAAAAAGGGTTATTTTAAGTTTATCTTTGGGGAATATATACCCCTTCCCAATACCTTCTTTTTGCTTTAATAAGTACATTTTAATAGTTTGATGAGCTCTTTCAACTAAACCTTGTCCCTGTGGATTGTATGGGATTCCTGTCATATGAGTAATGCCAAATGATGAGCAAAATTGTTTAAAAGAGGTAGAAGTATAACCAGGACCATTATCTGTTTTTAACTGTTTGGGAATGCCCACAGTGGCAAAATTTTGTAAGCAATGAGCTATAATATCTTTAGTTTTTTCTCCAGCATGAAGGGATCCCATAAAAAATCTGGAAGAAGTATCAACTGTAACATGCAAATATTTTAATTTTCCAAATTCTGGCAAGTGTGTGACATCCATCTGCCAAATATGGTTAGGTATCAGTCCTCTAGGATTGACTCCAAGATTAACTTGTGGTAAAAAGGTCACACAATTTTGACATTGTTTTTTTATTTGTCTAGCTTGTTCCTTAGTTATTTTAAAATGCTTTTGTAAAGTATTAGCATTGACATGGAACCTTTTATGAAAATTTGTAGCTTCTTCTAGTGTAGAGAAAATATGTATGTCATGTGTAGCTTTATCTGCTAAATCATAGCCCAAACTAAGGGCTCCAGGTAATTCTGTATGTGCCCTGATATGACCTATAAAGAATGGATATTTTGTGTCCCAGATTAGACTTTGTATAGTGGAAAACAAAGAGAAAACAGCAGAGGAAGGGGAAATCCTACCAGCATCTTCAAGGGATACTATAGCATTAACTATATACTGACTATTGGAAAATAAATTAAATACAGAATCTTAAACATAACAAAAGCTTGTAATACTGTATTAAGCTCTATCTTTTGAGCTGATTGTTTGGGTACTAAAAATGTAAAAGTTTGATCAGGGGTAACTACTGCTGCTGTACCGTTATTTGACCCATCAGTGAATATATTTGGAGCATTCATGATAGATGTTTTTCTTGTCATTTTTGGAAAAACTACAGGATACGAAGACCAAAAGGACAACAAAGGATTAGATCATAAGTGGTTATCAAATGAAATATTAGATTTGCACGTGATTATTGCCCAAGTATTTAACTCATTAGCTAACTCATCAATTTGATCCATAGCATATGGAGTAATAATTTTATTGGGAGAAATTCCAAACACTCCCTTTGCTGCTTTTATTCCTTTGAGTATTAATTGATCTACAGCCTCAGGATACCTAGTAAGAATAGTGTTAGGAGAATAAGATAAATGTATCCATAATAATGGACCTTCTTGCCAAAATACTCCTGTAGGAATATTTTTTGTTGGTAGTACAATAAATAATAAAGGCAACCTTATATCAATTCTATCCAAATGCATATTTCCATATATGTTTCAATGATTTGTAATGTCTTTCTTGCTTCAGGCATTAACATGCGGGGTAAATTTGGATCTGATGGACTTTTTAGGATATCAAATAAATGTCCCAACTCTCCTGTTGGTATGCCTAGATAAGTCCTTATCCAATTTATGTTTCCTAATAACTTTTGAAAGTCGTTAAGTGATTTTAGTTGATCTACTCATATTTGAATTTTTTGGTGGATGGACCATGGTTGAGGATAATAGAACTCCTAAATAATTAATTGGAAAATTTAATTGTACTTTATCTATTGCTATCTTTAGATTATAATTTTTTAATAAGTTTGTAAGTGTGGCATAACATTCTAGCAATGTGTTTTTATCTTTTTGTGCTAATAATACATCATCCATATAGTGAAATATTTGTAGTTCAGGATTTTGATTTCTAAGTGGCTGGATTACTTTGTTAACATAAATTTGACACATAGTTGGGCTGTTAGCCATCCCTTGAGGGAGTACTTTCCACTCATATCTCTGATCAGGACCTTCATGATTCAGTGCAGGGATAGTAAATGCAAAATGTGGACTATCCTCAGGATGAATTGGAATTGAAAAAAAAAACAATCTTTAATATCTATAACTAAAACATACCAGGTTTTTGGCAAAGCAGACAATTGGGGAATCCCCAGTTGAGCAGGTCCCATAATAACCATCTCATTATTAATGGCTCTTAAATCTTGCAATAATCTCCATTTATCAGATTTCTTTTTGATAACAAAAATGGGAGTATTATGGGGGAGATACAGAAGGTTGTATATGTCCCTCCACTAATTGTTGTTTGACCAGGTCATGGGCTGCTTGTATCTTTTCTTTAGTCAGGGGCCACTGAGGAATCCATACTGGTCTTTCTGATTTCCAAGTAATTTTTATTGTCCCAGTGGCCCCTTCTGAAAATCCAACCCATGTCTGTCCGTTCCTTGATCTATTTGTATTGGTGCTGCTATACCTTGTTCTTGTTTTTCTAATCTTTTTCCTTTCCTAAAACCTTGTCTAGTCATAATAGTGCGTGTACTTTGGTTGATGTTATTTGTTAATGTCAAACCTAATTGATCTAGGACATCTCGTCCCCATAAATTTATAGGAAGATGATCCAATACATATGGCTGTATAGTTCCCATACAGCCTTCAGGATCCTTCCAATCTAATACCATTACACTTCTATGGGGATTAGTTGCCACTCCTAGGCCTCGAAGCATTTGAGTGGCTTGTTGTAATGGCCAATGTTTTGGCCATTCTTGATGAGAGATGATGCTAAGGTCTGCACCTGTATCCAGTAGCCCATTAAATTCATGTCCTTGAATATTTAGTTTTAGCATGGGGCGAGAATCTAAATTTAAAGAAAGCATAGCCCAATCTACACCTGTGGAGTCTAATCCCCTGGAACCTCTTTCTAAAGTATGACTGGAAAATTTATCATGTAGGCTGGGTGTTATTAATAACTATGCTATTCTATCTCCTGGTGAAATTACTGATATACCCTTTGGAGAACTGGCTATAATTTTTATTTCACCTTCATAATCGGGATCAATTACCCCAGGACTTATCATAAGTCCTTTTAGAGTAGAAGAACTGCGCCCAATAATAAGCCTACTGTTCCTTGGGGAAGAGGTCCTTTTCCTTCTGTGGGAATGATTTGAACTCCCATCTCTGGAGTTAGTACTACTCTAGCAGAGGTGCAGATGTCCAATCCTGTGCTTCCTCTGGTTTGTCTAGTGAGGGATCTAATGGATAATGTGTCCTGGGCACTACCCTGATGGTGTTGCTGGGTTCCTCCAGTGCCCTGTATATTTGTGGTCGTGGGCAATGGAGCCCGATGCCTTTCTTCTTAATATTGTGGGTAAACACCTGGTCCTTGTCCGTTTTTTGATAATGGAGTATCCTCTATGGTGGTTTGAGAACAGCATTCATTAGCCCAATGTCTCCCTCTATGGCATCGTGGGCAAATATCTGGTATTCTACCCCTTTGATACCTAGTTTTGTTAAACTTGCAAGCAGCTTTACACTCAAAAATATGTGGTGACCCTGAGATCCACTGACACCGCAGAAGGCTCTGAGCCCCCCAATGACAATGGGAATTTTCCTGAGTTCGAATGACACATGGGGCAAGGAATTATTCCCCACTGAGACACTGGTGAAGGCCATTAGTTACCCAGAACACTATATACCACTAGATAATGTGCAGAGTTCGTTAAGCCACTGAATCAGTAGGGTAGGCCCTAGGCCTCACTAAGACCCTTGGGAAGACCCTGACACACAGTCAACCTCTGGGGAAGATGCTGAGCACCACTGTGATGCTGGGATTGGCCCTTAGCTCCATAGAGACCCTGGGCAAGGCCCTGGAATTTATTGAGAAATCCAAAAGATCCTGAACCCAGTGATTCCTTTGGAAAGATTCAGAGCCTTGCTCTGAGGCTGGAAGAAATACTGAGCAAAACTGACACTCTGAGAATAGCACTGAGCCTCATGGAGAACATTTAAAAGATCCTAAAGAAAAAAAGACTCTGAGACTGGCTCTGAAACTCCATGAGCCCCAGGAAAAATCAATAAGGCCTATTGAAACCCTGTGAAGTCTCTGAGTATAGTGGTGCCCCTCTTCCACCAATGAACCTTAATTACGCTTCTCAGGTACCTTCAACATACTTGTCCTTATTAACAGAATAACAACAACAATATCTGCAAAAGAGCTTAAATGTGGTTATATTTACTATTTCCTGTTACTGTGTCTCATAAAAGCTAAGTTTGGCAACAGACTTTATGTTGCTTCTGCTTTTGTGGTAAAACATATAACCTCTGATTAATCTAAAAATAAAAAAAGTGAGACCAAAGCACTCTCTATGAACTCAAAGAAAAAAAAGACACTTTTAGGTAGACTATAGCAAAAGTGGAAATTCAAGCCCTTCCTCCCAGTGGGTATAAAGTTCAAAGAATTTCTAGACTCAAGGTTCAGAGGAGGAAATTGTACACAATAACCACACTCTGAATCATCTGTAGCCAATAAACCTGCTTTCTGCTAGTTCCTCAGGTGTTCAATCTCATCTGTTCTACATCATTTGGCAATCCGCATGGGATGGAAATGGTGAAGTTGCCTCTCTTGTCTTGGGATCTGGCTTCTCTGGGATGTTGGAGGATGTGGTTTTCCCTAGCATAGCACAGAGGCAACTCTTTGGCTGAAGGAGGAACAACTCACCTGACATTTCATATCTGCCACCCTGAAGCACAATAGAACTCACGAGGAGCAGGAACCAAGGACCGAAAACTTGGAGCACCACCTGACCAAACAGCTAGGTCCTG
Organism: Callospermophilus lateralis; assembly: GCF_048772815.1. Taxonomy (NCBI): domain Eukaryota; kingdom Metazoa; phylum Chordata; class Mammalia; order Rodentia; family Sciuridae; genus Callospermophilus; species Callospermophilus lateralis. The sequence continues at coordinate 209,866,770 of NC_135306.1, forward strand.
GGTCCTTCAGTGTGGTAGCCCACCTGACTTCCCCCAAGAGGCCTAAGTAGATGGAAGAGAGGCTTGTTCAACATCTGAGGGTCCTGAATAACCTCCAAAAGGAGTTGGAGCCAAAAAGAACCCAGGGAGGCACCTAACGTCTCTGTTTGGGGTCAGCAAGCATAAGGGACAGCGTGACTCCCTTTTTGTTTGTGTAATTTGGGGGTTTTAAAACTTTACTCTGACCATTGTTATGGCAAGATTGCAATAAGTCACTAAGTATATCTTAAGAAGAAGATGGAACATTTATTCTCCAGCTGAAAGTCTGGATTTACCAGCTCAGGGGCTAAGGGGAAGACTGCGAGTTTATACTCTTCAACCCCCTCCAAGGGTTAGAGTACAGCTTTATAGTCCAAAACCACTTTAATCATAAGAGACTATTGCTATGATTCAAACTAAACAAACATCATGAGATCTAAAATCATAAGCAGAAGGGGAAGTGGGTCAAAACAACACTATTTGAGTACCAGTTAAAGAATGGTTACTAACATCTAGACAATCATTTCCTGACAGGCTACATTGTTCAAGAAAAATGAAAAACACAAAAAGATTACATTGTATAAGAAAAAAATTGTGTTTCTAAGCAGGGTGCTCTAAGCTAGATCAGGATGGCAGAGGCAGAATTTTCTCATGGGACAAGCATTTCTTTCATGAAAGGATAAAATGGAGTCTGTTTGGTCATTGCTCATATAGCCTGGCCCATAACACCATGTCTGTGGGAAAGTGCAAATGAGATGGATAAGGGAAGAATTCAGACCCAACCAAAGTACCAAAGTGAGTGCTGAGTCCCAGTTCATGGTACCATGAAACCTCATACAGTCTGTAACAGAATTCCACCAACCAATGTTTAGGTGCAAGCTCCAGTTTTGGAGTTGATATGGACCCACAAGGTTAAGAGGACCCAAAGTCCCTGAGAGGAGAAAGGATGAAGATGGACCAAGTGATTCTTGTCATAAGTGTGTGACACCAATGCAGGGTGAAACATGGGAGGCACACAAAGTAACTGAATCCCTTAAACCTCTTGGAATGTCTGTTGAGAAACCTTAAGAAAGGTTTTATGGGAGACTATGGGGTGAAATTTACTCAGCAAAGATTTGTTTTCTCTGTGAATTAGAATGGCCAAGCTTTGTTGTGGTCTGGCCACCAGAAAGATATTTAATTGAAAGCATCATTGCTGAGGTCTTTTTAATAGCTGCTGGAATCCTGGACATCCAGAAGAGTTCCCTTAATTGCAGACAAGAGAGATAGTCTAGAAACACCACCTTGGTTGAGAGCCTGTCTAGATGGACAATCCAAATTAATGTTAGCTCAGATTATAGCAGCCTGTAAGACCCCCCACCTCACCCCACAAAAAAGGCAACTAAGCAGAGAAAATCTGATCAAGAAGAGACAGAAAAAGAACCAGGTTTTCTAGGTGAGCCAGAAGAGAACCCACCACCTTACGTGTCACTCTACCCAACATTTCCAAGACCGCCAAGACAATGGGCAGTCCGCTCATCCCCCTCATCCCCAGAAACAGCAGATTATGGCCATTTCACACCAGCTACTCCTTCCTCTGTGAGGTTCTCAAGGCCAGAGCCTTCTCCAGGGCCAAAGATTCCTCCTCTAACTTGTAAGACCACGATGGGATCCCATCCTAAGACCAGAGCCACAACCCAGCTGAGAGCTCTCCAGATGCTCCTGTGAGAGACTAGAGGACCTGCCTATGTTGACCAGGAGGAAGTTGTCTGAGGAGCCCAATGCATTTTCAAGTATCAGGCTTTTACCTTTAATGATCTCTGATATTGGAAAAATCATACTACTTCCTATACAGAGAAACCTCAGACCATGATTGATATGATGCAATCCATTATCCAGACCTATTAACCTCCCTACTTGTTATGGTTTGGATGTGAGTGTCCCCCAAAAGCTCACATTAGACAATGCAAGAAGGTTCAGAGGAGAAATAATTGGGTTGTAAGAGTCTTACCCCAATTAATTATTTAATACCCTAATAGGGATTAACTGACAACTAAAGTGATAGGGTATGGCTGGAGGAGATGGGATTTGAAATGTGGCTTTAGATATATATTTGTATCTGCCAAGTGGAGTCTCTCTCTCTGTTTCCTGATCAACATGTGAGCTGTTTCCCTCTGCCATGCCACATTCTTCTGCCATGACCTCTTGCCTCACCTAGAACCCCAAGGATTGGAGTCAGCCTTCTATGGACTAAGACCTCTGAAACTATGTGCCCTCAAATAAACTTTTCATTTTTTAAAATTGTCTGGTTAGAGTTTTTAGTCACAGCAGCAAAACAGCTGACTAAAACACTGGGGGAACTGCTGCCAGCTACTTCTTACTCCATTCAATACAGAGGAGGGCAAATAGGTGACCTGAGTGCATTAAGATAGCTAGAGGAACATGCCCCAAATGCACAAGGCAACATCCAAGTCTATGCCTAGGACTAGTTCCTCAACACAGACTCAGGGTGAGACCCCAGTCTGCCATGCAACCAGCACGCTAGCTTCATACTAAATGTTCCAAACATAGAAGTTAATTAGTGAGATCAAAATAAAGACACATAAAACTCAATTTACCTTTTTCTTGCCCAGCTAAGAGATGGCTTCTCCCAGCTCCTGCCTCCAGCCACCTGGAAGTAGTGAGGTTTACAGAAGAGACCAGCAGGAAAGAGGAAGAAGCATGCCAGAGAGTGGGCTTTTATTGGGGAACAAAAAATTCAGAGGAAAATTCCATCCAATGAAGGTCGAGGGGGACAGCATTCCAAGGTCAGGGTCAGTGATTGGTTTCCAGGTCAATGATCAGTCACACCCCCACACGGACAAGCCCTCACACCTGGAAAGGGTGGGGAAGGCTCTGACACAGCTGGTCTGAGCACCTCACACCCAGTCAGGGAGGTACCCAATCACATTCAAGAATGGCTTCCCACACCCCAGCAAAGAGGAAGACCTTTAAAAAATAAAGAGATATCAAGAAGCCCTCATAGGAGAACTGAAAGAAGGGGAATGAGGGCCCTAAACATGACCAAGGTATCAGAAGTACTCCAAAAACCTGATGAAAGCCCCAGCCAGTTCTATAACAACTTTGTGAAGCCTTTGACTCTTCATTCCCTTTGACCCTGAGGCACCAGAAAACCAGCAGATGGTTAACACAACATTTGTGGAACAGGCCCAGAGTGACAGTCACCACAACTACAAAACACTAGAGGGCTTTGCTGGAAAAAATGCCAGTGAGCTGTTTGAAGTGGCCACCACAGTGTTGTCAATCAAGACCAAGAGACCCAGCAAGAAGCAAACTAAAAGATGAAGAAGATGGTTTCTCCTTGCAGCTGCCCTTACTACAAACCCAGAAGTCACCCAAAGGGGTTCCCACCAGGACAAAGCCAAAACAAATATCAAAATTGGGGCCAGGGGCTGGGGATGTGGCTCAAGCAGTAGCATGCTCATCTGGCATGTGTGCGGCCCGGGTTCAATCCTCAGCACCACATACAAAAACAAAGATGTTGTGTCCGCCAAAAACTAATAAATAAATAAATATTAAAAAATCTCTCTCTCTCTCTCTCTTTAAAAAAAAATTGGGGCCAGATGCTGGGTTGAAGGATGGTCTCCACCAACCACCTCACCTGAGACTAAACCAATGCACCTACTGCCATCTAGAGGGCCACTGGAAAAATGAATGCCCCAAACTGAAGGAAGTCAACAGAGTTCCTGCTACTTTACACCAGGATAAAAGAGGCCAAGTCATTGAAGGATGATACCAGCCCTACAAATGGGTCCCCCATGATGCTCAATGCCACAGACACCCCTATGATTTCCATGAGAAAATTTTGTGGGACTCGAAGCCATGGAAATTATGATGAGGACTAGGACTGACTGGGCCCCATCCCTTTGGGCCCCCAGAAGCCTATGGTTCAAGTGCTTATAGGGAACCAACCTATGGACTGTATGGTGAATACTGGGGCTCACCATTTGGTTGTGACCCAAACTTTGGGCCCACTTTCAAAGAAAGAGACCACAATTGTGGGGACCTCAGGCAATAAAACTCATAATGGTTTCCTGTTACCTCAGCATTTCAATTTAGCAGGCCATGTAGTAGTCCATGAGTTCATGTACAAGCCAGATTGCCCACTGTCATTGATGAGTCAAGACGTGATAGGAAAGCTCCAGGTACAGATACCTGTTGATGTAAAAGTCCAGTCAGTTGTTTCATGGGGAAAATCTAAAACAAAGATTTTAACCCTCACAATTCCCTTGGAAGAGGAGTGGCACCTCTTTAGCCTAGTAAAATATCATAGTAGGAACCAGACATCCCTTTGCAAGTACAAGGAGGATGGTCAGAGGCCAACCCACCTGGACTAGCCCAAAACTTTCCCTCAGAGGTGATGGAATTAAAACCTGAAGCCATACCGGTACCCCTTAGGCAACATCATATTCTTTATAAGACAAAACTTGGAATTCAAAAATATTTGGACACTTTTACAATATGGAATGCTCAGACCTTGCCAATCACCATGAAATACACCTCTTTTGCCTGTCTATAAACCAGAACTGATGATTATTGGCCAGTTCAAGATTTACATGGAGTAACCAAGCCATAGTCACCTTACATCCTATGGTCCCCAATCCATATAATCCCTTAAGTCTTCCCCCAGCTAAGGCAGTCAAACTCACATGCCTGGACCTTAAAAATGCCTTCTTCTGCATACAACTTTTACCACAAAGTCAGCCAATGAGAAGACTTTGCCTTCCAATGAGAAGACTCCAATGGGAACAAAGGCCAAATGACCTGGACAAGGTTACCATAAGGTTTCAAAAATCCACCAACCATCTTTGGGATGGTGCTGGCTTCTGACTTAAAAGCATTTCCTGCAAAATGATGTGGATGCACATTGTTCCAATATGTAGATGATCCATAGCTGGCTGAAGCAACCAGAGAAGACTGCACAAAAGGAACACAGCTGTTTCTCTTCTTCTATGGAAGGCTAGTTGCAAAGAAAGAAAATGAAAACCCAGATCTGTCAAGAAAAAGTCAAGTACCTTGGTTTCTGTCTGACTCAAGGACAGTGGCAACTGGGCTACAAGAGGAAACAGGTGATCTGTTCAATTCCAGTCCCTTCAACCTGCTGTCAAATCAGAGATCTTGGTGCAGCTTACCTCTGCTGTGTATGGAACTGCAACTTTTCAGTTATGGCAAAACCCCTCTATGAAGGCCCCAAAGGGGGAGAACAGGATCTGCTATTTAGGGGACCAACAAAACAAAAGGCCTTTGAGGACACTAAACAAGCACTCACCAATGCACCTGGACTAGGACTCCCTGACCTCACAAAGCCTTTCTTCCTGTATGTCCATGAATGGTATGGAATAGCTGTAGGGGTCCTGACTCAAATGCTGGGGACATGGCACATCCTGTGACCTATCTATCTAAACAGCTGGACTCTACATGTAGCTCAAGGCTGGCCACCTTGCTTATGGGCCCTTGTAGCCATGGACTTTCTGATGTTGAAAGCTAATAAACTGGCTATGAAACAAGAATTAGGTGTCTATGTTCTTCATTGATTTTGACATTATTAGAATACAAAGGATAATGTTGGCTGAATAATGAAAGAAAGGTCAGATACCAGGGCATGTTCTATGAAAATCCACATATCCACATTGAAATTGTCTGGACTCTAAATCCAGCAACTCTGCTGCCTATCAGAGCAGGACACCCTATTACAACTGCACTGATGTCATGGGTGAAGTGAGCAGACCAGACCTGACAGACAAGGGCCTAATAATCCTGATGCAGAATACTTCAGAGTTGAAAGCAGTTGAATAAAGCCCTGAGCTTATACTCAGAAACCTGTGGTGGCTCTGAGGACTAAGGACACATTGTGGAAGACCCTCACCACCACTGTGACAATGGGAATGTCCCAGAAGTTCAAGAACACACTGGGGAAGACACTAATTCCCATTGAGACATTAACAAAGGCCATTAGTTTTTCAGAATACTGCAGAAAATCTGAGCACCACCAGATATTTTGAAGAGTCTTTAAACTTGCTGAAATAGAACAGTAGGCTCTAGATCTCACTAAGACTCTTGGGAAGGCCCTGACATAAAATCAAACCCTGGAGAAAATGCTGAGCATAACTGTGATGCTGGAAATGGCACTCAGCTCCACAGAGACTCGGGGCAATTCTCTGGGATTCAATGAGAAACTCTGAAAGATCCTGAACCTATTGTTTGCATGGGGAAGATTCAGAGCCTAGCTCTGAGGCTGGGAGAAGCAGTGACCATCACTGAGATCCCAAGAATAGCACTGAGCCTCATAGAGAAGGTGTTAAAGACCTTTAAAGAGCAGGGAACTTTGAGAATGGTTCTCAAATTCAGTGAGTCCCTAGAGAAAGTAATGAGACCTATTGAGAACCTCCAGGAAGGCCCAGAGCACTTAGAGACCTTGGGAATGTGCTGTGCTTCACTGAGACCTGGAAAGGCAATGAGACTACTGAGATTTTTGGCAAGGCCATGCATACATCTGTCAACCCAAGGAAGACCCTGAGCTTCCTAATACTCTGAGTAGATTTTGAACACTATTGAGTCAACAGTGAAAGAACTTTATCTGAGATTTTGTTGAGGCCTTTAGCCTATTCTACACACTGGGCAATAATATAAGCACCATGAAGACCATGTGAACCTTTCTAAACATGATCAAAATTCTGGAGAAGTCCTTGAGTTTTGGTATTCTGGCCAAATCTGGGTAGGCCCTGACCTACTTAGATGCTAGAGTTGGCCATGAAATTCACTCATGCTGAGAAAAGACCTAAGCTTTTTAGATACTCTGAAGAAAAACCTGAGCATCATGGAGGCTCAGGGGCAGGCACTATGCATGACTGTGAACGTGGCAATGTTGCTAAGCTCCAATGACTGCATGAGAAGGCAAAGAAACCAGTAAAACATTGAAGATCCTGGTGCACACATCTATAATTCTGGGGAAGGTCCTGAGACTGTAAGGAAACAAAAGGAGATGGAAGCAAGATGGAGAGATGAAATGGCTGTTTGTCTAAGAAGCTGTCTTTATTTATACCATTAGGTTACAGTAGCTCACTGCACTATTTGTACATTATTATTCATTATATCACTGAGTAGGATACATTGAGTTATAATGGAAGATGTTCTTGTTAATGATCAGAAAGGTATTCTGGCCAAACCTGCAGTGGTTATCTTAATAGTGTCTGAAAGAAACTGCAGAATGTTCCAGCTGTGGGAAACAAGACACTTATTATTGTCTGGGAGTTTGCTCACCAAAGAAAATTTCTGTTTAGTACATTTCTACAGTCAGAACACTTACAGTGCCTCCTTTTTTGATTTGTGTGGCATTTTGGATGAATAATATTTGTTTTGTTTAATATTTTGGAGGAAAAAAATAGGGTAGGCATCGACAACAACAAACACAAAAGAACAATTCCAGTATTAGTAAACACCACCTATGACTATTTGTTTAATTCAAGTAAGATTGGGTAACCATGAGGTTAACCAATCCAGTAAATCTAAACTTCCATAATCCTGATGAACCTTTTAATGATGTCTTTAAGGTTATCTAACTCTTTTGAAATGGAGTTACTATTGTCACTTAAATTAAAGCAACACATATTGTTAAGATTATTATAGCCTTTATGATATAATTATAATAAATAATCAATTGCAGTCTAATTGTCAAGAATGACTTGACAATTATTTTTTTCTTCTTTATGTAGCATATTGATTTCCATAGAGGTACGATTGATATCTTTTACCATAGCACAGGCCAATTTCATTGTTTATAAGCCCTGACAGTCAATCCAATGAGTACAAAATTATAAAAGCACAGGACATATATTCAGGGGCCTATGTTTTAAAAATGGGTATATTTTTAAATAAGTAGGTTTGCCCATAGTGGCAAAGCATGGTAATAAATAAGAAATGAAAACAGGTACCTTTGCAGACCCATGGGCATTAGCCCAAACGAACCCAGAATGAGTCTTAATGGAAACATGGAGAATGGAAAAAGGATGAAAGAGAGGGAAATGGATAATGTCCATTTGCCAAAGTGCATTAGAATGTAGGCCTTGTGGATTTACAGATTCCCACATAAGGTCCCAGAAGGGCATACAGTGAGAACAGTTATTGATAATGGCTGAAGTCTGTTGAGAAGAAATAGAAAATATCTTTATTAGTGAGCAAGTGTTTTGAAGAAAATATCCATGAGATTCTACAGCATCTGAAAATTAGGATAAAGGGATCTCACAGCTTCATGTTTTGTGTTACTTTCCATCAGAGGTCCAGAAATTTATCATTAGTAAAAACAGATACTACACATCTTTGCTTACCTCCGTCTTATACAACATCAACCCATCTACAAGAGGACTGGTAGAAACTGGGGAAGAAGGGGAGTGTGTAATCTGACATAACAAAGATTCTCATCCATCATGAGATGTGAAAAACAATCAATGCTAAGAAAAATCTGTTAATAGAACTTGAGAGTAGGAGAAAAATTGTAAGTATTAAAGATGTAGAATTTTTCCATAAGTGAGATATAAAACATGAATGTCCATGCCTGTTAAAGATAAAATTTTAGTGCAACCATCAGCAGTTAATTATGCATATGTATCAGCAAAAGGCAGAATACTCCAGCCTGAAAAATGAAGAGAGTGTGACCATTCTGATATACACAATCCTTGATTATGAATAGCAATTACTGCTATAAAGCATAAATTTTTCCAACAAAAATTACCAACAATAATGGCACATTAGATAAAGAGGTCAACTCACCATTACTGGCAACAATTTTCTGTTAATTGTTTGTAGAGCTTGAATAAGGCAGTATAGTGTTGTTTCTTTAACAACTAGAAAAAATGAGAGAGCATATCAATAGTTAATGGATTATAAGAACATGCTCAATTTAAATGTACTAGAAATTGCTGTAAATTTAGAAGAAAGGGTCAAATTTTGGATGTGAGGAATTGAATATTTTTGAAGTAATGTACATCCCAAGTAGCTGTCAGGGAGTTAATGTTAAATTTTTTTCTGTAACAACATGGAGTCCTGATTATAATAACACTTCCTGTAATGTTTGAAGAATTCCATCTGTGGTGTTTCATTCTGTAAGCAATATATCATCCATATAATGATAAAGAAGTAAATGCAGAAATTTCTGACCAAAAGAGTGCAAGTCTTTATTAACAAAATATTGACATAGTGTTGGGCTATTTAGCATTCCTTGTGGGAGAACTTTCCAATGGAATCTTTTAGTAGGCTTATGATGGTTAAAAATGGGGACAGTAAAAGCAAAATTTTCCTCATCATCAGGAAAAAGAGGAATAGTTTTCAAAGAAAAATCCTGAGGAATTAAATTTGTGTTTGGTGATCCACAATGAAGCAGACCCATGGGTTTATACATTTATTAATTTCTCTTAAATCTTGTAATAATTTCCATTTTTTTCTTATTTCTATTTTATAACAAAAATGGGCATATTCCAAGGGCTAGTAGAAGGTTCAATATGTCCCAATTTTAGCTATTCTTGAATAAGGGCCTCTGCAGCTCCACATTTTCCTTTGACAATGGCCATTATTTAACCCAGACAGGGGTGGGGAATTTCCACTTTAGTGACAAGGCACTCACATCTGCAGAGGCCTCTATAGAAAAGGTAATTCTGCAGACATCTGGAGTTTATGTAGCATGTCTCTGTCCCATATAGGAAAAGGTTCTGCCATCACATATGGCTGCACATGGGTGATGATTTGGGTTGAATTGGAAGGGGCAGAGCATTGTGACCACAGGGAGCTCTTGGACATGTGTTTATTATTATCTCCTTTGCCCCAAACCAGAGTTTCCCTTTGAAGGGGCCATGTATGAGGCCATACCAAAAGGGATATGACAGTGACATTAGCACCTGGGTCCAATAATACCATAATTGGCTGTTCATTTAAGTAAAGAGTCAATTTAGGTCTACTTTCAGTGATTAGTATACCTGCTCCCATGCCAGTAGAGCCAAGCCTTGAATTTTTTCTTTTGTTTAAAGGCTGTTGAGCTGTAACTAGGGCATCAGAATTAATTGAGTAATAAAGGATCCTTTGGGAGGCTTAAGGGCATATGGACCACATTGATATATATTATACTGGTAATGATCAGAATCAATTACCTCCGGAATAATATTTTTTTTTCTTTAACATTATGAGAATGAGGCAAAAAAAAAAATCTGAAAGCATTTTTGGGTGAAGTCTCCAGTGTGGAGCCACTCTAAATGATTCACGTCTTCCATCTTGGAGCAGAGAGGCTTTGACTGTGAATACATTTCATAGAGACTTGAACATTGTTCTGGTCCTGGAAGTCTGAGGATGCATCTTCAGATGTAGGCATAACCCTACAGCCCTTGGGGTGAATTACACTCACATGTCCCTTGTAAATCTGCCCTTTCTTACCTTTTAGGAATGGAACTTTTTAAGAATGAGAGTCCTCCCAATAAAAGCCCACTTCCAAATGAACATGCTTTCTCTCTCTCTATCAAGCCTCTTGTGACTATCCCTCACTCTCCTATTTGGGGAGCTTGAGGCTGAGAGTGCAGGAGCTGTCCTGAAGCTTGTTTAAAGGTGAAATGTGTGTCTGTGTTTTATTTGTTTTCCCTGGAAATTCACACAAGCGACCTTAAGTTCAGCTGCTCCTGTGGGCCAGGAGTGGCAGTCTCCTGAATTTGAGTGGCAAATTTATATACCTCCCCAGGAAGTCACATGGAGCTTCTTTGGTGGTCATTGAACCTATGCCAGTGCTCCCTTTAGGGGTATAAAAAGATTTCTGGAAGGATGCTCTGTTTAAACTGGAAGAAATATTTTATGTCTTGACTAGGAACATTTGTGTCATGGGATCTTGAGAGGGCTGAAAAAATGCATTTCCCTCATTTTTGCCACTTTCCAAACCAATACATTAAAATTCTTATTTATTAGTTTTTATTTATGTTGAAGTGGTATCCCATTTCTCCACAGAAAAGTCTTAACTGGGCTTCTCCAGAAATCTTCACCATGGCTGATTTTAGGACTGTCAGCAAAAGAGTCTCTGCAAAAGAGTTCAATGTAGATAAACTTCCTATTTTTGTGTCACCCTGTTTTACTTGGCCACTGGCCAGGAAGATACCAACACTCCAGGTGCTGGACACTCCCTTACTAGTTTTTCACAAACATATCCAGTATAGTAGTTTGTAGAAATGTGCAAACAAGGCCTCTGGCCTTGAGCTGGGCTTCACAGAGATGTCTACATTTTTAAGAAAAGTTACCAATTGGGCTCCATGGTAACAGCTGGTAGGGGGAGAAAAGAAAGGGGAGAAGAAGCTCTCCCCTACTCAGGTGTTGTCCTTGAAGAGTTAACTTGCCCAAAACAGTGAAAGAAAAAGCTGCTATTATGTGAACTTCTGCAAACTGTGAACTTCTGAGCCCCTCCCCTTACATACTGGGTATAAAACTCTGAAACTCCCTGAACTTGGTGTTCAGGGGATTGATTACAGCAAAAGCTGTGCCCTCTGAACCTGGCTGCAGCCAAATAATACTGTTTTCTGCTATCTTTGTTGCCTTGCCTCATTTGTCCCTACAACAATGTATTTATTGTAATTAAGAATATATGACAGCAGTTTGCATTTTGATTCACTATACACAATTGCAGCACAACTTAACATTTCTATGGTTGTACAATTGTAGCATTGCACCCTATGTGCAGTCATACATGTACCTAGGGTAATAATGCCCATCTCATTCCACCAGCAATTCTTTTTTTAAAAATTATTTTGATTTGTTTTAACTAGTTATACATGACAGTAGAATGCATTTATGCAGTAAAAGACAATTGCTTATGCTCTGGCTGGCCAGTGGGATTTAGCCTAATAGAGCAAACAGCTAAGATATGAGTTTCTCCCTCCTCCTCTACTTGCTGTAAACATTCAGCTGAATTAGATCTAACCAGCAGTGGTGGTGGCAGCAGAGGAGGAGGAGACAGTGAAGGCAGAGGGAACACCTCTGAAAAGAATGTCTTGATTGCAAGTTGCAGCTGGGTGGTAGCAGACAGAGGACAAGGTGTTTGTTGAGAGACAAACAGCACTGGGACAAAGATAACAAGCATGCAATGGGATCCTGCAGCTGCTCATGAAGCTTCTTATCTACATCTCCCCATTTTTTTGAATATAAATAACCACTTTTGGGGTACCAGCAGCAACAAGAACTTACATCTGCTAGCAAAGAAACAATGTCAGCATTATATGTGCATGTCTAGCCTTGCAAAATAAATAGGAGAGCTCAGCCCAAAGACATCATTGGGCATTTAGATAGGTAATTTCCCATAGCTAAATGAATGCGGATCAGTACCAGCCAGTGAAAAATGCACATCATGCTTCAAGTGATAAGATACTTCCTTCTCCCATTAACATATCCAGAAGGGTCCCTGTTTCAGATGCTCAGGCACCACATTGGGCACCAGCTGTAAGCAAATAAGAGGAGATGGAAGCAAGATGCAGAGGCAAAATGGCTGTTTGTCTAAGCAGCTGTCTTTATTTAAACATTAGGCTACAGTAGCTCACTGGCACTATTAGTACATTATTGTTAGTTATATCACTGAGTAGGATACATTGGGTTATAATGTAAGATGTTCTTATTAATAATAATATAGGAATTCTGGCCAATCATGCATTAGTTATCTTAATATTTTCTGGGTGAAACTGTAGAATGTTCCAGCTGCAGGAAATAAGACACCTATTATTCTCCAGGAGTTTGCTCACCAGAGAAATTTCCCATCTTGCACATTTCCACAGTCAGAACCCTTACATGAGACTCAGCAAGAATCTTCAGAGTAACTAGGTCCCTAGGAAATGGCCCGAGACTCAGTAAGATGCTAGGGAGGCCCCAACCAACACTGGCCCTGTGAATGACACTAAACTCAACTGAGAATCTGGGAAATGTGCTGAGATTTACGGAGACCCTGGCATAACCCTGTATCTAGTGTGCCCATGGAGAACTATCTGAGCCCCACTGAGACTCTGGCAATAGCACTGAACATGACTGAGATGCTGCAAAAGGCCCTGAGAAAAAGAGAAAACTTAGTAAAGGCATTTCCACCCCCGTCCAGCACAGAAGGCTGAACTAAGATCATTTGTGTGAATTTGGGGTGATGCAAAATAAACACAGACAAGAATTACCTTTATACAGCTTCAGGGTGACTTTTTTCAGCTCTTGGCCTCTAACTGCCCAAAAGGGAGATTAAGAGAAATTAATGAGAGGTTAATGAGATAGATTGAATAGATATATAGTCAGATAGACAGATAGATAAGCACAGTTGGAAGTGGGCTTTTATTGGAGGGGACACTGTTCTTAGAAAGTGCTATCCAAAAAAGGGCAGAAGGGATAGGATTACAAGGGAACAGGTGAGTATAACTCAACCCCAGTGGGTATGCCTACAATGAAGCCATGCCTTGTTATCTAAGCTAGAACAACACCCAAGTCACTACAAAATGTAGTAATAGGTCTGAGCCCCCTGCATCAGGACTGGAAGGTGTGTTCATTCAGAGTAATTTCTCACAAGCCATGAGTCCTACTGAGGCCCTGAGAAAAACCAATATTTTCTTGAAAACCTGGGGAATATCCTGAACCTCACCGAGATGCTAGTAATATCCAAGAACTCCATCGAATGCCCAGGGAAAGGAAGAATATCACTAAACTCATAGGCAACACTCATATCATGATTATGAGACCAGAGGAGGCCCTGAAACTTTATTGAGAACCTGGGGAAGGCCCCACAATCCATGAAATCAGTACAAGAGAGTCTGAGCCTCATTAGTCACCTGGAGAATCCCTGAAACCCAATGGTACACTAAAAAAAGAACAGAACACAACTTAGAAACCTTGGAAGCCCTGAAGCCCAAGAGACACTTCTGAAGACCTTCATATTGCACAAACTCATGGAAATGATTTCAACACACCTAAAATATGATGGACAACCCTGAGCCACAGTGATATCATGGGGAAGGTCCTGAGACCTACTGATATCTTGGGTAAAGTACTGATGCCCACAAAGAAAATATGTAAAATCCATAAAACACACTATTGACTTGGAAAGCACTGAGATACAACATAAACTGGGGAAAATCTACAATTTAACATAGACACTAGTGGAGGCTCTAAAACCCACTGAGGAGATATTGAAGACCTTTAGCCCAGCAGAAGCTTTTGGGAAGAATCTGAGACACCATCATGCCTAAGATCCAAAAAAAGACCCTAGAGGATACCCTGAACCACTATAAGCCAATTAGAAAAGCACTGATCCAGACTAAGACACTGGAGTAAGCCCTGAGTTTACACTCAGAAACATAGGGTGGCCCTGAGTGCTACTGACACAGAAGGGAAGACTTAGAGCTCCACTATGACAATGGGAATATCCCTGAGTTTCAATGACACACTGAGCAAAGTATTATTCCCCTTTGAGACACTAGAGAAAGCTATTATTTCTACTGAATATTGTGGGAGAATCTAAGCACCATTGGGTATTTTGCAGAGTCCTTAAACCCACTGAAATAATAGGCTAGGTCCTAGTCTTATTCAAGTCTCTTGGAAAGACCCTGACATAAAATCACACTCTGGGGAAGATGCTGAGAAACACTGTGATGGGGGAATGGCACTGAGCTCCATAAAGACCCTGGGCAAGGCCTGGGATTCAGTGAGAAACCATGAAAGGCCCTGAAACCACTATTTTGTTGGGAGCAGCTTAGAGGCTAGCTCTGAGTCTAGGAGAAGTGGTGAGAATTACTGAGACTCTAAGAATAGCACTGAGCCTCATGGAGAAGCTGGAAAAGACCCTGAAAGAGAATGAGACTCTGATGATGGATCTGAAACTCAGTGAGCCTCTGAAAAAAGTAAGAAACCTGTTGAGAGCTTTAGGAAACCCTGAGCACATGGTGACCTTAGGAATGGTGCTAATATGTGTAGAGATCCTGGGAATAAAATGAGACCACTATAACTCTTGAGAGGTTTATGCATATACTTGTCAACATAAGGAAGGCTCTTGGATTTCTGAAGTCTCTGAAGAAGATTTTGAATATCACTGAGACAACTGTGAGTGAACTTAACCAACCTGAGACTGGTTACTAAGGCCGTTAGCCTCTTTTAAATGCTGGGAAATATTTTGATCACTACAAACACCATGCGAAACTGTCTAAACAAGATTGAAATACTGGGGAAAGCTTCTAGACCTCATGAGACTCTAAGATAGGACTGAGCCATGTTGAAATTGGGAAAACTTCCCTGAAATATTCTAATGCCCTGAAGAAGGCCTTCAGGATCACAAGGACTCTGGGGCAAGCCCTGATCACCAGTAGAACCTGGAAAGAATAGAATTTCACTGAGTGCCTAGGAAGGTTGTGAAGACACTAGGATAATAGAGAAGGCCCTGGCACCATGTGACCCTATGGAATGCCCTGAGACCCAGTAACTATTAAACATAGAAAAAGAAATATCCACAAATTGTGAGACATAGAAAAAAGAAATAGAAAAGAAAGCCATACACTAATGACTTTCTTCTCTCCCATGATAAATCCTTCCCAGACACTGACACAAAAAGGGAGAAAGTGTCTCAGTAAACCTAGAAGTGATAGTCTCCAGGAAATATTAATTTCCTTTAATACAACTCCTCTACCAGTGCTGGCCACCAACACCCCAGCACAAGGATTTAAATCCCTGAGTGCCCAGACTGACATGCTCACTAAATCACCCACAACCTATATAAGCCTTTGTAGCTCATGTTCCACCAGTAAAGAGGGTGCATTTTCATTGGTGAAGTCCTGTTTCTGAATAAGGGTGGAAATGATCTATGAAGTTTGTTTCCAGCCCAGTCTCTTTTTTCTAACAGTAAAGATCTGGGTTGGCCCTGAGCAACACTGTGACCCTGGGTATGGCAATGAACTCCAATGAGAACATGGAAAATGTGCTAAGATATTTCTGAGACCCTGGCAGAAACCCTAAATCATGTGGTCTTGGGTAACTATCTACTCCAAGCTGACACTCTTGGAATAGCACTGAATATGACTGAGACACCAAAAAAAGCCATGAGAAAAAATGGAGAGCCTGATCATGGCCATGAGTTCCACTAAGGCCCTTGGCAAGGCCTTTGGCTCTTCTAAAATCTGGGGAATACCCTGAACCTTTCTGAGATTCTGGAGATGTCCCAGAGCTCAAATGAATTTACAAGGAAAGGAAGGAAAACACTAAGAAACTGAGAGATGACCCTGAGCAAAACTGTAAGACAGGAGGAGACCATGTAATTCAATGAGACACTGTGCAAGGACCCACAATCCACTGAATCAGTACCACAGTTCATGAGACTCCTTAGTGACCTACAAAACTTCTGAATTCCAGCTATACACTGAGAAAGCCTGAACACTAGTTAGACACCAGTGAAGGCTCTGAATGCCAACAGACACTTTTGAAGACATTTGAATCATACAAATTCCTGGAAAGCATCTAAACTCCAATAAAATACTATGGACATCCTTCAGTCACACTGAACCTTAGAGCTTGTCCTGAGAATGGCAGATACACTGTGGAAGGCATTAAGGACCACTAAAGCCCATGGGAAACCCTTGAGGTCATTGTTGAGCTAGAAAAGCAATGAGACAAAAGGATATTCTGGGAAGGGCCCACAACCCAATTTAGACCCTGGTCGAAGACCCAAAACAGACCGAGAAGATTTTGAAGACCTTTAGTCTCACCAAAGTTCTACAGAGTAATCTGAGACCCAATCAAACTTGAGATCACAAAAAATAACCTAGAGAATTCTCTGAGCCTTTGGGGAGAGCTCTGAGCCAGACTGCAACCATGGAGAAAGCCCTGAGCTTACACTCAGAAACATGGGTTGGCCTTTACTGCTGCTGACATAGAGAAAGAGTCCCCAAGCACCATTATGACAATGGGAATAACCCTGAGTTTCAATGACAACTGTGCAAGGCACTATTTATTCTACTTTGAAAATCTAGTGAAGGCCATTATTTTCCCAGAATATTGCAGGAGAATCTCAGCACCACATGTAGAGAGCAGAGTTCTTAAACTCACTGAAATAGAAATGTAGGACTTAGAACTGACTAGAACTCTTGGGAAGGCCCTGACACACAATCCAACTCTTGGGAAGATACTGAGCAGGACTGTTATGCTGGGAGCCACACTGAGCTCCACACACATTCTGGGCAAAGCCTGAGATTCAGTTAAAAACCATGAAAGGCTCTGAAACTAGTGTTTTCTTTGGAAAGAGTCAGAGCTTAGTTCTGAGAATGGGAGAAGCTCTGCTAATCCCCGAGTCTCTGAGAACAGCACTGAACCTCATGGATAAACTGTAAAAGGCCCTGAATGTAAAGGAGACACTGAGGATGGATCTGAAACTCAGTGATCCCCTGGAAAAAGTAATGAGATCTATTGATAGCCTCAGGAAAGCCCAAGGACATGGGGGCCTTGGGAATGGTGCTGAGATGCACAGAGATCCTGGGAAGAAAATGAAGATCTTGAATATCATTGAGATAACTATAAATGAACTTAACCACTCTGAGACTGTTACTTTTAAACACTAGGAAATAATTTGATCATCACAAAGACCATGTGGATCTTTCTAAACAAGCTTGAAATCCTGGAGAAAAAAGGCTTGAGTTCTACTGAGACTCTAGGGTAGGCCTGAGCTCTGCTGACACTGGGAGAGGTCCTGAGCCCCTCTGATACCTCAAAGAAGTCCCTCAGTGTTATTAAGACTCTGGTTCAAGCTCTGATATCAGCATAATATGGTACATCTATAATTTCACTGAGTACCTAAGAAGGCTCTTAAATGACTAAGATAGTTGTGAAAGCCCTGGGCACCACTGGGACACTAGGAAAGGCCCTGAGATTCAGTAAGATTCTGGGCTTCCTCCGGGAAATACTTGGATGCTGGGTATGACAATGAACTACACTGAGAACCTGTGAAAGGTGCTAAAATTTTTCTGAGACCTTGGCAGAAACCCTGAGTCCAGTGTGACCTTGGGGAACTATCTCATTTCTGCTAATATTCTGGAAATAGTGCTAAACATGACAGAGACTGCAAAAGGCACTGAGAAAAATTGAGAGCCTGATAATTGCCATGAGATCCACAAAATCCTGGGAAAGGCTTTGGCTCCTTAAAAATGCAGGGTAATTTCTGAACCACTCTATGCTGGGAATGTCCAATAGCTCATCTGAATGCACAAGTAATGGAAGAAAAACACTTAGACTGGGGAACACACTGAGCATGACTGTGACACTGGAGGAGACCATGAAACTCATTAAGAACCTAGGTAAGTCTGCCACATGACCAGAACTGGCTTCATGAAAGAAGGTTTGATTCATAAGTAATTGCTAGGGTGTTTTAAATTAAAGAGACAAGACTCTCATTACCTTTAATACCAGCTCCAAGATGGCTTCTCCTAGCTCCCACCTCCAGCCACCTAATGTGGTGGCAAAGTTTACAGAAGAGACTAGTGAGAGAGAGAGAGAACATGCCAGGGAGTGGGCTTTTATTGGGGAACAAAAACTTCTGGGGAAAATCCCATCCAATGAAGGTTAAGGGGGGGCAGCATCCCAAGGTCAGGGGCGATGATTGGGTCTTCAGGGCAGTGCCAGACATGCCTCTGCACAGACAAACCCTTGGACCTGGGAAAGGGTGGGGAAAGCTCTAACACAACTGTGTCTAAGTGCCTCTCACCCAGCCAGGGAGGTAACTCAAATCACACTCAGGGCCCCTGGTAAAAATTTTGGTTTGGAGTATTTACTAATCTCTTTCGAGGAGACTGGTTTGTAAGCAGATACTCTCCCTGAAAAGTTCCTTCATTATCTCCAGGGAGAAGCCCTTGATTAATTTCCTCAATTGATCTCATAGAATTTGGAGTTATTAATAATAATTCTATTTTGCTTAATATATCTCTTCCCCATAGGTTTACTGGTAAGGACTCTAACACATAAGGTTTAAAAACTCCACTGTTTCCATCAGGATCCTCCCAATGGAGATAATTTGCACTTTGAGCAGGCTGTGAGATTTGTCCAATTCCCTCTAGGTTAGTTGGTGCTATATGTAAGGGCCAATTTTTAGGCCAGAAATGACTAGACATAATGGATATGTTGGCACCTGTGTCCACCACATCTTTAAATTTTTTATGATTAATTTTAAGTTCCAGTAGGGGACACTCCTGCCAAACTCTGTCTGGCGGTTTGGAAACTGAATTTACTGTGAGTGTCTATCCAAATTACAGGGTAATAAAATTAATTGAGCAATTTTTTTTTTGGAATAAGCCGAAGGGCATAATTTAACTTTACAGTAACATTTAATTCTCCCTCAAAACAAGAATTTACTACTCCAGGTATCACCTCGATGGCCCCTTTTAAATTGTTACATCCCAAAATTAACCCTATACTTTCTCTGGGGAGTGGCCTGAAAATCCCAGTAGGGATTTGTTATGGCCCTAATTCAGGATTTAATTCAATTGTCATTGAGGGTTGTAAAGAAACTGTCTGAGAGATTCACTCTGGTAAAAATGGCGGCTCCCCCTGGTCAGCAGTGATGAGGTTAAATTGCGTGACCTTCCTCTGGTTCCCCTGTTTTTTCAGCCGGGGATGGGCCAACGGGAAGTTTTTTGTCTTTCTACCAGGCAAAAGTGAGGGCAAGAAGGTGGGGTGATCGGCGGCATCTTGGTCCGCCACGTGATCTTCAATCCTGTAATATCTACTACCAACAACAGAAGGAGCCCTGGGCTTAAAATTACGAGCTTTACAATTTTGCAAGTAATGGTCACTCCTCCCACAATGAAAGCATCTCCCGCAGGGTCTGCATACTAATTCTTGGGGCTGCAGAGTTTGTTTTAAAGCGCGGTGAGCGTGATTGTTTGTAAATGGGCTGGATCCATATCAGAACACAAGCGAATAAATTCTGAAACTGTTCCCTCTTTCCTATGGGGTCTGAGAACATCCTGACAATATTTATTTACATGTTCAAATGCCAATTGCTTAACAGTAAACTCACAAGCACCCAGATCGCCAATGGAACAGTTTGCAGTTTGATAGAGTTGTGTTATGAAATCAGAATAAAGCTCATTGGCACCTTGCTTAACTTTAGTCAGAACTAAGCTAGATTGGTCCTTGGAGGCAATTTGTCTCCAGGCATGCTTGGCACAGGCTGTAATCTGATCATACATCACAAATTCATAATTTAGCTGCCTTTCCAAATCAATAAATTCACCTGTTCCTAAAAACATGTCCATGGGTGTTTGGAGATCTTGCCTCCAATTTCTCTCTGCCTGCTCAGAACAAGTCTGTCTGAAAGACCCCAGCCCAGAAACCCCAGGCCCCATTGTGAAACCATCAGGGCATGTTGCTAACCCACTAAACATTGGAGAGGTCTATCTGTTAATCAGTTAAGGGTAGTCTATTGTGAAAGGACAGGATGGTTGGAAAAAGAACAAAAAAAACCAGGTCCCAGGGCATTCTTAGGCAAATAGGAACTGATAACATAAAGTGAAGAACAACTTTGCCCTTTAGGTAATCTATATGCTGTGTTCAAAATAACCAATAAGAAACCTGTTGCTTACCGCACGCGCGCGAAACCTGCCCCATTATCCTATAAAAGACCTGTACCCCAAAGCCCGGTGTGCCAGTTCACCAAAGCTCCGGCTGAGGTTTTGCTGAGCACCCGCAGGCGTCTGTGTCTGAATAAACCTCTTGCGTTTGCAGCCAGTGCCTCATGCGTCTTTCTTGGACAGGGAATCGGTGGGTCTTTCATGTCCAGTATGACCTCCAAAATAGAAAATCCCCCCCACTCAAGCAAGCCCTGGTTATGGAAATCCAGTCACTCAGTGGAAGCCGTTGAGAGCAAATAGCCTCAAGCAAGCTCTGCACAAATGGTGAATGTGGACCGTAGACCTTGCAGGTGTTTTTTAACTCTTTAATAGTTTTAAAAAGAATTACCACATGGACATGAACACGCTGGTCTTGATCATTAATCTGTTTAAAAACCGGAAAGAGCTGAAATTCACAAGTATCTTCCCCAGCTTCCTGCACCTTCCTAATTCCCCACTGGAACAGAGTAAGAAAGGTCATTGCCAGCTCAGAGTATCTGTTAAAATTTGTCCTTTTAACAGGCAAAGGCCGAATTCGAATGGCCAAGGCAGGTACTGTTAAGCACAGCATGTTGAAATTGCCTGGTGAATCCTGGATTTCATTGTCTGATTCCTCTCCCTCAGACTACAATTCTTCCATAGATTTTCCCCTGTTGCCATCTTGAATCTGAGCTTGTAAGCCACTTGGAGGAGGACCTTCTATCTGTCTATGAATTTCCTCCATATTCTCCTCTCTGGGAGAAGGATCTTCTATCCCCCCTGGAGGCTTCCTCTCTATGATCTCCCTCTCTATGGTCTTCCTCCAGACTACTCTGGTTTGGCTCAGGTAAGGCTAAGTTTTTTACTTTTAGTTTTGCCTGAGGTTTTTTGTTTGAATATAATTTGTCTTTGTTTTTAGTTGGCTTAGAGGAAAGGAGATTTCCTTAGCCTCAGGCAATTTTTCCATTTGACTAGACTTAATGGCTCTCTGAATACCTTTCAATAGATCTTCAGGGGGCCATGGACTATGGCCCATGTAATCAAAAAGACAGATCTCTAATGCAGTTCAAACCTTTTAAATATTTTCAAAGTTCCCAGTAATTCATTAGAAAGGCAAATTTTATATAATTTCCTTCCTAATTTGTCCCAAGTATGTAAATTTAGTGAATCTTGGTCACAAAACCAAGGGCAAAATTCACCTACAACCTTTAAGAATTGTAACAACTGAGTTTGAATCTTTTTAACTTGCTTTCCCTCCTGATTAATTATTGTCTCTAAAATAGTCAAATAGATGACTTTATCAGTAGAAGTTGAATTCCCCATTATTAAAATTTTTAAACGTCCCTTCACTCCAAAAACTGCCTGGTACTTCTGTGACCTTGAAAATGTCACAAATTCCATATTTCTATAGCGTGCTCCCTAACTCAACTTAGTCAATTTACTCAAAGAGCCTCACCTCTGGGCACCACTTCTGCCACGCGACCAGTACTGGTTTCATGAAAGAAGGTTTGATTCATAAGTAATTGCTAGGGAGTTTTAAATTAAAGAGACAAGACTCTCATTACCTTTAATACCAGCTCCAAGACAGCTTCTCCTAGCTCCCACCTCCAGCCACCTAATGTGGCAGTGAGGTTTACAGAAGATACTAGCAAGAGAGAGAGAACCACACCAGGGAGTGGTTTATTGGGGAACAAAAACTTCTGGGGAAAATCCCATCCAATGAAGGATAAGGGGGCAGCATCCCAAGGTCAGGGGCAATGATTGGGTCTTCAGGGTAGTGGCCAGACATGCCTCTGCACAGACAAGCCCTCAGACCTGGGAAAGGGTGGGGAAAGCTCTAACACAACTGTGTCTAAGTGCCTCTCACCCAGCCAGGGAGGTAATCAAATCACGTGTGAGGATGGCCTCCCACAGGCAAAAACTCACAATTTACTAAATCAGTATCAGTCCATGAGGCTCCTTAGTGAACTGCAAAATCCCTGAATTTCAGTGATACACCCAGAAAATCCCTGAACACCAGCTAGAAACCAATGAAGGCCCTGAGTCCCAAGAGACACTTTTGGAGACCTTTGAATGACACAAACTCATAGAAAGCATCTGAACACCCATAAAATTCTATGGGCAGTTCTGAGTCACACTGAATCCTGGAGATTATCCTGGGAACTATAGATAGAACGTGAAATTATTGAGGCTCACTAAGGAAAATAGGAAGTCCATGAGCAGCATTGTTGAGCTGGAAAAGCACTGAGATGCAAGGAGACCCTGGGAAAGTTCCACAACCCCATGTAGATCCTCGTGGAAAGCTTCAACACCACTGAGAATCTGTTGAAGGCTTTTGGGCTCACAGAAACTCTGAGAAAGAATCTGAGATCTAATCATACCTGATAGCTCAAAAAAAATACTCTAGAGAAATTCCTGAGTCTCTCTAAGTCATTGAGAAAAGCAATGAGCCAAACTGGGGCCCTGGAGAAATCTCTGTGCTTACAAAGAGAAAAATGAGTGCCACTGACACTGTGAGGAAGGACCTGATCACTGCTGTGACAATGAGAATATGGTCTCTGTTACAATGACACACTGGGCAAGTCTATTCCACAGTGATACACAAGGGAAGGCCATTATTTTCCCAGAATACTGTTCAAGAATCAAGATATTGTGCAGAGTTTATAAATACACTGAAATAGTAGGGCAGGCTCTAGGCCTCACTATGATCCTTGGGAAGGCCTGAAAATGCAATCAAACTTTGGGGAAGAGGCTGAGCACAACTGATTCTGGGGAGGTCACAAAGCTCACAAGGCTACACAAGGCTCTGGGACTCATTGAGAAATCCTGAACAGCCCTAAAACCAGTGTTTCCTTTTAGAGATTCAGAGGCTCTCTCCAAGACTAAAATAAGCTTTGAGCATCATGGATATTCTGTGAATATCATTGAGCCTCATATAAAACCTGAAAAATCCCTGAAATAATAGAAGACTATGAGGCTGGTTCTGAATTTTAATGTTCCCCTGCATAAGGAAATGAGACTCATTGGGACCCTTGGAAAGACCCACACAAGTGGTGAAATAGTGAGTGGAGCTGATCTGCACTGATAGCCTGGAAAGGCAATGAGATCACTAAGACTCTTGAGAACATATTGCACACATCTCTCCACCAAAAGAGGGCCCTTTGCCTTCCTAAGTATCTGAAGAATATTTGGAACAGAATTGAGACAACATTAAATCAAATTAATAAATCTGAGGTTCTTATTGAATGGTTGGGTCTCTTCTAAACTTTGGACAACAGTCCAAGCACCAACAAGACCATGTGGGCTTTTCTAAAGAAGACTGAAATAATGGAGAAGGCTTTGAGCCCTCTTGAGACTCTATGGTATACCCTAAGGCCCACTGACACAGGGAAAGACCTTGAAACCCTGAGTTTTACTAAGACTCTGGGGTAGACCCTGATCATCAGTGTAACCTGGGAAGACTATACCTTCACTGAGTGCTTCAGAAGGCATTGACACCACTGAGACTTTGCAGAAAATTCTGTGCTCCATTGTGACTCTGGGGGATACTCTGAGAATAGCACTGAGCCTTGGGGCCAACCTGTAAAGGTCTATGAAATAACTGGATACTCTGAGCTTGGTTCTGAAACTCAGTGTTGCACTGCTGTGGGAGACCAACCTTACACATGACTGAGTACACTCCCTGGCTGGGTGCTGAGGTGCTCAGTTGCAGAAATGTGGCAGAACTTTTCCCACCCTTATTGGGTGTGAGGGTCGGTGTCTTGTGCATGGGTGTGTCTTGCTACAGCCCCATGGGTGAGGCTATGCTCACCTGTTTCTTTGTAATATAGCCCCTTGCCCTGTTTAGGATAGAATCTTCCATGGAAGTGCCTTGTGTGTGTCCCCTTCTCTTACTGTGCCCTTGGGTATGGCCTATCCAGGTGTCAGTCAACCTGATGACAGTGGACATCATGAAGATAGACTCAGCCCCCTGAAACATGACCTCTTGCCTCATTTAAATAACTTCTCCTCAATAAAAGGGGTCAGCACTTGCTCTCGCTCTCTCTCTCTTTCTGCGGACCCTTAAGGTCAGAGGAGCCGTCACAGCGACCCCAAAGAAAAAGGTATTTGTGTCTCTTGTGTGGTTATTTCGTGCAGCCCAGTTAGCCCAGTTTATCTGGAGTGACCCCTGAGCCTTTTAGTCATGAGAGCAGAATCTTGCACACTGAAAATGGCAATAAGAACTATTGAGAAACTGGAAAAGGCCCTGAGTACATGGTGAAATTGTGAATGGTGCTGATCTGCACTAAAAGTCTGAAAATCAATGAGACCACTAACACTCTTTGAATGGATATACACACATCTCAGTAAGACACTGGGGTGACTCTCAACAACACTGTGACCCTGGGAATGGAAATTAACTCCACTGAGAACCCAGGAAAGGTTCTGGACTGACTGACACCCTGAAAAAAAATCTCTAAAATCATTGTGTCTTTGGGGGATTATCTAAGCCCTGGTGAGACTCTGGAAATAACTCTGTACATGACTGAGACACTTGAAAAGACAGTGAGAACAACACAGAGCCTGAAAGTGGTATGAGTTCCACTGAGGCCCTGGACGAGGTTTTTGGCTTTTTGAAAACCTAAGAACACCCTGAACCACACTGGTAAGCTGGGAATGTCTAAGGGCACAACTGAATGCATGATGAAAAGAAGAAGAACACTGAGACTATGGGGAACATCCTGAGCACAATTGTGACTGGAGGAGACCATAAAATGCACTGAGACCCTGGAAAAGATTCAAAATCCACTGAATCAGTACTAGAGCACATGAGCATCTTTAGTGACCTGAAAAGCCCTGCATTCCACTGATAACACTTGGAAAAGGCCTGAACACTGGTTAAAAACCAGGGAAGGTCCTGAATATGAAGAGACATTGTGAAGGCCTTTGAATCACACAAACTCATGAAAAGCACTGGAACACCCCTGAAATGCTATGTAAGCCCTTAGTTAAAACAAAATCCTGGATATTGTCCTGAGAACCGCAGATGCCCTGTGGAAGTCATTGAGGCCCAATAGAGAACATGGGAAGGCAATTAACTTTATAGTTGAGCTGGAAAAGCACTGACAAACAAGGAGACCATGAGCAAGATCTCCAACACCAATGACCCCGGTGGAGGCCCTGAACACCACTGTAATGCTATTTATCAAAGAGCTTTAATCTGAGATCCAATTATACCTGAGATCTCAGAAGAGACAAAGAGTATCCTGTGAGCCTGTGTAAGTCATTGGGGAAAGCACTGATCCAGACTATGTCCCTTCAGAAAGCCATGTGCTTACCGTAAGAAACATGGAGTAGTCCTGAGTCCCACTGACACAGTGAGGAAGTCTCTGAGCAATGGGAATGGCAATGACAATGATAATATCTCTCTGTTATAATGACACACTGGCAAGCTCCATTCCCCAATAAGACATAGGGAAGGGTATGATTTCCCAAAATGGTGAAAGAATCTGATCACCAATAGATATTGCAGAGTACTTAAATCCAATGAAATAGTACTCTAGGCTGTACTCCACAGTACTGTACTTGAAAATACCTAACAAACAATTGAACACTGTGGAGGATGCAGAGCACAACTGTGATGTTAAAAATGGCACTTAGCTTTTGGTCAAGATCCTGAGATTCATTGAGAAAACCTGCTTGATCATGAAAACAGTGTTTTGCTTGGGAAAATTCAGAGCCTTGCTCCAAGGCTAGAACAAGCACTGAGCATCATGAATAGCACTGAGAATAGCACTGAGCCTCAGGGACAACCTGTAAAAGACTCTGAAATCACTGGATAGTGAGCTTGGTTCTGAAACTCAGTGTTCCACTGCAAATGGCAATAAGACCTATTGAGAACCTTGCGAAGGCCCTGAGCACATGGTGAAATTGTGAATGATGCTGATCTGCATTGAACATCTGGAATAGAAATGAGACCATTAACACTCTTGGGAATGTTGTGCACACATCTGTAAAATTAAGAAGGGCATTTGGCCGTCCAAAAATTCTGAAGATCATTTTGAACACCATTGAAACCAAAAAGAAGGAAATTAGTAAATCTGAGACTCTTGGTGGAGCTTTGACCCTCTTCTAAACACTGGGCAATATTACATACACCATGAATAACATGTAGAACTTTCTAAACAATATTGAAATTCTTTTGGAAGGTCTTGAGCCCTCTTGAGACTCTAGGGTAGGCCCTGAGGCCCACTGACCCTGGGAAAACTGCTGAGTCCCTTTGATATATTGCCTGTCACTGAGAATTTTGCATAAGCCATTGATCATCAGTGTTTTCTGGGAAGACTACAGCATCACTGAGTGCCTAAGAAGGCAATGACACCACAAATACTCTGCAAAGGACCTGGAGATCACTATAATCCTGGAGAATGCCCTGAGACAAAGACTCTGGGAAGGACCTGAGCAACACTGTGACCCAGTGAATGGCAATGAACTCCACTGAGAACCTGGGGAAAGTGCTGAGATTTACTGAGACACTGACAAAAACTCCAAGTGCTAAGGGACATTTTTAAGGTCTTTGAATCACACAAACTCATGGAACATTCCTGAAATTCTAGGGACAGTTATGAGTCATGCTGGAATTCTAGAGATATTCCTGAAAACTATAGATACACTGTGGATGCCTGTGAGGCACACTAAGAACACAGGAAAGCCATAAGCTTCATTATAAAACTGAAAAAAACACTGAGATACAAGGAGACACTGGGAAAGATTCACAACCCCATTTTGATTCTGGAGGAGTCAGAGCTCTACTGGCAATCTATTAATTGAAGATCTTCAGCCTCTCAGAAAATATGAGGCCCCCAAATCGGAAAGTTAATTATACCTAAGTCCTCACAAAAACCCCCTAGATAATTCCCCAAGTCCCTGTAAGTCTTAGAAGACCAGTGATGCAGACATAAACTCTGGAGAAAGATCAGAGTTTACACTAATAAACATGGGGTATCCTTGAGTGCTGCTGACACAGTCGGGAAAGTCCTAAGCAACACTACAACAGTGGGGATATTTCTCTGTTACAATGACACACTGCAAAATGCTCTCTTCCCCAGTGACACCACACAGAAGTCCATTATTTTCACAGAATACTGGGGAATAATCTGACCTCACTAGATATTGTGTTAACTTCTTAACTTCACTGAAATAGAAGGGTAGGGCTAGGCATACCTACAATTCTTGGATAGGCCCTGACATATATCACACTATGCTAAGCACCACTGTGATTTTTGAAATGGCACTTAGCTCCACCCTAAGTCCCTGGGATTCAGTGGGAAACGCTGAGCAGACATGAAAACTGTATTTTTATTGGGAAGATTTAAAGCATCAGAACAAGGCTGGAATAAGCTTAAGCATCACTGAGACTCTGAGAATAGCACTGAGATTCTTATACAATCTGGAAAAGACTCTGAAATAATAGGAGACTCTGAGGTAGGCTCTGAAACTCAGTGTTCCCCTACAAAAGGAAATGTCATCTATTGAGCCCCTTGGGAAGGCCCTGAGGAAATGGTGAAATTGTGGATGGTGCTGATCTGCACTGAGAACTGGGAAGGCAATGAGAACACTAAGTCTTAGAAAAGTCGTGCAGACACCTGTCAAAGTAAGGAAGGCCTTTTGCTTTCTTAAAAATCTGATGAATATTTTGAATACCACTGAGACAAGAATAAATGAAATCAACAAATCTGAGATCCTTGTTGAAACCTTGAGCATCTTCTAAAAATTAGGCAATATTCCAAGCACCATGAAGACAATGTGAAACTTTCTAAACAAGATTGAAATTCTGGGCAAGGTCTTAAGTCCTCCTGAGACTCTAGGATAGACCCTGGGAAACTGTCATTAGGAAAGACCCTCAGATCCTGATACCATGATTGTCACTGAGACACTGGAGTAGGCCCTGATCATCAGTGTAACCTGAGAATAGTATAGCTTCACTGAGTACCTGGGAAGGCAATGGCAGCACTGAGACTGAAGAAGACCCTGAGCAAAACTGTGACTCTGAGAATGGCAATAAACTCCACTGACAAATTGGAAAAGAGAGCTGTGTAGAAACTCTAGAACCAGTGTGTCCTTAGGAAATTATAGAAGCCATGGTGACACTTTGGGAATAGCACTGAACAAGACTGAGACACTGTAAGGCACTGGAGAAAATCTGAGAGCCTGGTAATGGTCATGAGTTCCACAGGAACTGGCAAGGCCTTTGTTACTTTAACTAACTGGGGAACATTTTGAACGACACTGAGCTGTGGGAAATGTCCAAGAGCTCAACTGGATGCATGAGGAAAAGAAAGACAACACTAAGATTCTGGAGAAATGTGCTAATCACAACTCTGACACTGGAGGAAACCATGAAACCCACTGAGATCCTGGGCAAAAACCTACAATCCACCGAATCACTGCCAGAAGCAATGAGACTCCTTGATGACCTGGAAATACACTGAATTCCAGTGACACACTGGGAAAAGCCAATTAGGATACCAATTAGAACTGAGTAAAGGCTCTTAATGCCAAGAGACACTTTTGAAGAACTTTGAGTCACACATATTCATAGAAAGAATCTGAACATGCCTGAAATTTTATGGATTGCCCAGAGTCACACTAAAATCTGGAGATTGGCCTGAGAACTACAGGTAAACTGTGGAAGGCATTGAGACCCATTAAAGAACATGGGAAATACAGGAGCTTCATTGTTGAGCTGAAAAAGCTATGACTCTGATGAGACTCTGGGAATTGCAATGAACTTGACTGAGACACTGTAAAAATTCCTGAGAGGAATTGAGAGCCTCATTGAGAGCCTCATTATGCTTATAATTTCCACAGAGAACTTGGGCAAAGCCTTTGGCTCTTTGAAAACCTGAGGAATATCCTGAATCACACAGGGATTCTGGAAATGTCCAAGAGCTCAAATGAAGAGGAAAGGAAAGAGAATACTAAGACCCTAGGGGACACCCTGAGAACTACTGTGACAATGGAGGACCATGAAATCCACTGAGAGTCTGGGCAAGAACTCACTATCCATTGAATCAGTACCAGAGTCCATGAGCATCCTTAGCAACCTGCAGAAGCCCTGAATACCAGTGATACCCTGGGAAAAACCCTGAGCACAATTTAGAAACCACTGAATTCCAAAAGACAATTCTGAAGGCCATTCTATCACACAAACCCATGTAAAGCATCTGAACACCATTGAAACACTATGAACAACCTTGAGTCAACCTGATATCCCAGAGATTGTTCAGGGTACTACAGATACCCTCTGGAAGGCATTATAGCTCACAAGAACATGGGAAACCATGAGCTTTATTGTTGAGATGGAAAAGCAGTGACACAAAAAGAGACCCTTGGAAAGATCCACAACCCCACTTTGAGCCTGCTGGAAGTCCTGAACACAATGGTAAATCTCTTTATTGAAGGCCTTTATTCTTACAGAAACTATGGGGGAAAATTTTATGACCCAATTATACATGAGACTACAAAAAATAGCATAGAAAACTCCTGGAGCCTCTGTGACTCATTGACAAATGCACTAAGACAGACTGAGACCCTGGAGAATTCCCTGAGCTTACAGGAAGAAACAGTGTAACCCTGAGAGCCTCTGGCACAGGGAAAGACTCTGAACCCTTCTGATACATGAAGTGTCACTAAGACTCTGGGATAGGCCCTGATCATTTGTGTTACCTGAAAAACTATGGCTTCACTGAGTGCCTGGAAAGGTAATGACACCACTAAGACCCTACAGAAGGCCTTGGACACCACTGCAAGCCAGGGAATGGCAATAAGCACACAAACCAGGAAAGGTGATGAGATGAGTAAGACCCTGGCAAAATCTCTGAACTCAATGTGATTTGGGGAAATTATCTAAGCCCTGGTGAGACTCTGGGAATAGCATAGAACATGACTGAGACTTTGTAAAAGACCCTGAGTAATACTCAGAGTCTGGTAATATCCATGAGTTCCACTGAGGCCCTGGGTGAGGCCTTTTTCTATTTGAAAACCTGGGGAACACCTTGAACAACACTGAGATACTACAAATGTCCATGAGCTGAACTGAATGCATGAGGGAGGGAAGGAGAACACTAAGATTCTGAAAAACACACTGAGCTAAACTGTGAAAATGTAGAAGATTATAAAAATCCACCAAGACCCTGGTCAAGAACCCATAATCCACTGAGTCCTTATCAGAATCTGTGAGCTTCCTTAGTGACCTGCAAAAGCCCTGAAATCCAGTGAAACAGTGGGAAAACTCAATTAAAATATTATAAATGTTCTGAATGCCAAGAGACAATTTTGAAGGCCTTTGAATCACACAAATGCCGCAGTCTGGCTGGGCACAAAATCACGAGCCACTCACAGCCTTGTAGATTCAAACAGCAACCTTTATTCCCGAACTCTCACCGGCACTCTACACGCATGTTCTGGGGAAAATCCACACCTCCACCAGGCTCTGCATCCCAAAATACTCTCTGAATCCCAGGAGAACTCAACGGGAACTCAAGGAGTGGGCGGGTACCTGAGGCAGCAGGATACTCCCTATTCCCAGCAGGATACACCCTAAACTTGGACCCACCCTAATCCAGCAGGATCCTCCCTAAACCCCGATCCACCCTGGTCCTTGAGCAGGGTCACCTTTCTCAAACATTCATGCAATGTCACTGCAAATGACCTGGGTCCAAGGCAAGCCCATTTCCACAATGGAGAGTCCTCCCTCTAAGCAACATTGGGTAGGCTGACCAGGAAATTGCCATGCGTCATTCCTACTTGGCAATGGCTCTCAGCACACAAACACAAGGAAAGTATCTGAATACTCCTGAAATTCCATGAACAGCCCTGAGTCACAATGAAATTTTGAAAAATTTTCTGACACCTACCCATACACTGGGAAATGCATTGAGATCCATTATATTACATGGGAAAACCATGAACTTAATTGTTGAGCTGCAAAAACACGGACACAAGGAGATCCTAGGAAAGATCCACAACCCAACCTTGACCCTGGTGGAGTCCCTGAACCAAGCTGTAAAACTATGTATTGAAGGCCTTTTGCCTCAGAGAATTTCTGGGGGAAACTCTGAGTCCAAATCATACCTGGCATCTCAAAAAAAGATGCAAGAGAATTTCCTGAACACCCGTAAGTCATTGGGAAAGCACTGTGCCAGTCTGAGACCCTGGAGAAAGCCCTGAGCTTACATGTGTAATCATGGGATAGCCCTGAGTGCTTCTGACACATTGGAAAAGGCCCTGAGCACCACTATAGTAATGGGGCTATCTCTCTATTACAGTGACACACTGGGCAAGGATCTATTCCCCAATGAGACATAGGGAAGGCCATTAATTTTCCAGAATACTATGGAAGTATTTGAGTACCACTTGATATTGTGAAGAGTTTTATAGCCTCTGAAATAGTACTGTAGACTCAAGGCCCCACTATGAGACTTGGGAAAGCCCTGACACAGCAATCAAACACTGTGAAAAATGACAAGCACCACTGTGATGCTGGGAATGGCACTTAGCTCCAGAAAGAACCTGTGGAAGGCTCTGGGATTTATTGAGAAACCCTGATCCACCCTGAACCCAGTGTTTCCTTTCAGAAGATTCAGAGCCCCACTCTGAAACTGGAAGAAACATTGAGCATCACTAAGACTCTGAGAATGGCACCAAGCCTCAGGGACAACCTGTAATAGATTCTGAAGTAAAAAAAAGAATACTCTAAGGTTGGCCTTGAAACTTAGTGTTTCCCTGCAAAAAGCAATGAGACCTATTAACCCTCGGGAAGGCTTGAATTAAATTGTGAATCTGTGAATGGTGCTGATCTGTACTGAGAGCCTGGAAAGGCAATGAGACCACTAAGATTCTTGGGAGGGTTGTGCACACATCTGTCAAAATAAGGAAGGGCCCTTTCTCTTCCTAAGAATCTGAAGATTATTTTGAACACAACTGAGACAATAATGAATAAAACTAATGAAGCTGGGACTCTTGTTTAATGGTTAGACCTCTTCAAAACACTGGGCAATATTCCAAGCACTGGGAAGAACATGACCCTAACACTAACCCCAGGAGGTTTATTGTTATGCTTAAAAAGCACTACAACACAGAACACCCTGGGAAAGATCCACAAACAAACTTTGATCCTGGTAGAAGCCCTGAAGTCTACTGCCAATCTATTTATTGAAAGCCTTTAGCCCCCCAGAAGCTCAGGAGAAAAATCTGAGAATCAATTATACCCGAGGTCACATTGAATGCCCCAGAGAAATCCCTGAGCTCCTAGATAGCATTTCACAATACACTGAGGCAGACTGAGACCCTGGACAAAGCTCTGAGCTTACACTCAAAAGCATAGGGTGAGTGCCACCTATGCAGTGGGAAAGGCCCTGAGCCCCACTAGGACAATGGGAATATTTCTCAACTAGAATGATGTACTGGGCAAGGCTCTATTTCCTACTGAAATCCTTGGCACACCCCTTGTTTTCTCAGATCACTGTGGAAGAACCTGAGCACCACTAGATTGTGTGCAAAGTTCTTCCATTCACGGATATAGTAGAGTGTTCCCTAGATGTGTGACTAGGATTTTGGGGAAGGCTGTGACACAAATTCAAATACACTCATCTCTGGGGGAGATGCTAAGCCACACTGTGCTTCTGCAAAAGGCATGAAACTTCACAGAGATCCTGAGAAAGCCCTGGGATTCATAGAGCAATGCTTAAGTTCCCTAGGCCCAGTGTCTCCTGGGAAAGAATTCAGATACTCACTCTGAGACTGGAGAAAAACACAGAATTAATGGAGATTCTGAGAAGAGACCTAACCCTCAGGGTCAGCCTCGAAAAAATTCTGAAAGAAGAGGAGACTCTCAGGGTGGCTTTCAAATACAAGTGTTCTCATGCCAAAAGCACTGAGAACTTCCAGAATCTTGGGAAATCCCCAAGCACATGGGGGAAACTGTGAATGGTGCTGATATGAACTGAGGGCCTGGGAAGGCTAGGAGAACACTGAGAGTCATGGGAAGTTTGTACACACATCTGTCATCTTAAGGAAGGGCCCTCACCATCCTAAGATTCTGAAGAATATTTTGAACACTATTGTGCCCACAGTCAATGAAATTGATTAATCTGAGACTTTTGAACAGTGGGGTATATTCAAAATGTTATGAAGACCATAAGGACCATCTAAATAAGAGACATGTTATAGGGAAGACCTTGAGCACACCTGAGATTCTACCACAGGCTCTGAGTTCTACTGACACTCAGAGAAACCCTGAGCCACCCTTCTAGGCCCTCATTATCAGTGTAACCTGGGAAGAGTGGAATTTTATTTTGTTTCCAGAAAGGCCCTGACACCCCTAGGACTCTGCAGAAAGCTCTGGGCTCCTCTCTGATCCATGAATTTTTTGAGGGTCTTCTCTTGGTATCAAGCCACAGGGATTTAGGTGTTTCCTTGGGAACTACCTGTGGCTTCTCTGCATGCATTACATTGCCCAAGGTACATGACCTCTATCTCTGCTCTACTAGGAAGACCCCTCTTGTAGCTCCAGAGTTGGACATAAACCATTGAGAACTGGACATCCTACCTCCTACCTTATTAGGCAAAGAACATTCCATAGAAAACCTTTGATGTTCTCTTTATAAATAAAGCAAACATGGGATCATTTTGTTCTTTTTAGTGTGGAATCTCTGTCCCTAAGATCAGCTAGCCTAACTCGCCTCCACTTTTAAAATTACTTTCTGTGTCTTGTGTTTTTTTTTCACCAGCCTACCTTTCTTAGCTTTTATTCCACAACCAGTTCATTCCACAAAGAGGAAGTCTATTCCCACTGCCCAGGCCTGATGGGCCAGAACTTGCACCTGGAACAGGATTCTCATTGCATGGAATCAAAAGATAATGAATAGATATTTGGCCCTCTCTTTAAAAAAAAAAAAAAACTTATGGTTTAGCATATTATGGATTAGACTATTGTGGAATAGTGTATTGTGGATTGGTATATTGAAAGAAATGGTTGAGAGTAAAAGTCTTTTTGTCATGGTGATGAACCCAGCCTAATTCCATCTTCAGATCAGGAGCCATCTTGTCACAAGGTGATAAAATGTTTATTTCTATTTTACTGTAAAACGTTAAGATTTCTATTTGGTCTAACTATATTTTGGTGTTTTTTGGTTTTTTTTAAACAAAAAACAAAAAACAAAACTTGCTTGGGAGGGAGAGAGAAGATGGTGGGCCAGAGGGAGGCAGCATTGTGTGTCACTCTATGATCTAGATCTCACCTAGTCGAATACTGTATCTCTGAGAGTGTTAGAGGACCCCATACAGCTGATTTCTGCAGAAATCACCAGTGTTGTGACCTCTGTGCAGTGTTCTGAGCCTCAGCATTTGAGAAGGACTCCAGACTCTAGCCCATGCATGGCTTACAAGTGCCTTAGCAGAATCACCTATCAGCACCTCTGCAGAATTCTCAGATTTCACTCCAAGTGAAGCAACCTACTTACAGCACAATGCCATCACCTGCCTCCTCCCACATCACCAGACATCCTGGTGGTGGAAGCAGACTGCCTCCATCTTGGATCACCTTTTTTGCCATATTTGGTGAGGTCAGCTCCCAGATGGGATCTCCATCTGGCCAGGTACTAGGTTTCCAACTCCCCTTCTCCCCAGTGGCAATAACTCAACACAGTAACTACTCAACACAAAAAGCTTTCAATTAGACAGGTGTGTAGTGGGACGAGGGTGCCACCCACCTGGTGTGAGCCTTGATGTGAGAAGTCCCACAGTTGGGAACTACTAAGGGAAAGGGAGATGGGACAAAAGTTTGGAGACTAGAAGAAACACTAGGAACTGGGAAATCTCCAGGCAAGAGAGGGAGATAGTACTGGGCACTCAAGTCATACAAGTGGTATACTATATAGAGGTGTTGTTTATGCCCCCTTTTTTCTTTTTCTTTTTCTTCTTTTATTTTTCCCCCTCCAAATTTTACTATTTTAATATCTTGTATTTTTCTGAATACATATGTGTGTTTGTTTTATGTACTCTCCTGTCTTCCTGAAAATTGATCCATGAGGTGCAGTCTCCATGAAGGGACTGGCAGGTAGCACCCCCTGATTCCAGGCACCCTTCACCAGGACCAGCCTTCCCACCCTGGTTACCTCCACCATCCTAAGGGCAGAGACACCAGCTTACACCAGACAACCCCACCTATTGCATGAGAAGAGAAGCAGGAAAAATATGGATCTCTAAATGTAGCAACAACCCTGGTTTCTACCTTTGAGTATTTTTTTTCTCTTTTACCCCTCTATCCTCTGGCCCTCACATCCCCAACATATGTGAAACCAAGAACTTTGCATAAAATAGGACTTTGAGGACTGAGTCATCTGAATAATACTATATAGAGGTGTTGAATATGCCCCTCTTCTTTTCTTTTTTCTTCTTTTATTTTCCCCCTCCAATTACTATTTTAATGTCTTGTATTTTTCTGAATGCATATTGTGTTTGTTTTATGTACTCTCCTGACTTCCCATGTACTTGTCTAGCCTAAAATACTTTCTATTCTCTTGCTACTAACTCTTTTCATTAGAATTCTCTTTTACACTTCCTAAGATATATTAATTCTATCCTCTCATCCTACCTCCTCAGCATATCATCCTAAGCCCCACTCCCAGTTCATTGTCCACCGTAAGAAACTGTAAACCTTTTTTAAAAACCACTAATTATATTTTAGATAATAATTTAATCCAACATTTCTGTACATTGAGAATAAACTGTAAATGTCTTAATAACAACAAATTGTTCATAGGTGTATATTGTTGATATTGGGATCTGTTAACATTGTCCTTCCACACAAAGGAGAGATCTCAGAACACTACAACAGCACTACAAACCTATAGGGTAAAAACCCATAGAGCTGGAAAAGAAAACACATGAGAAACATGGAAAGACAAGAGAAGAAAGTTCCCCAAACAAATCAAGACAACACATCATTAGAATCATTGGCAGC
This sequence comes from Callospermophilus lateralis, assembly GCF_048772815.1. Classification (NCBI taxonomy): domain Eukaryota; kingdom Metazoa; phylum Chordata; class Mammalia; order Rodentia; family Sciuridae; genus Callospermophilus; species Callospermophilus lateralis. Next base: position 209,903,430 of record NC_135306.1, read on the forward strand.
ATCAGCAGGAGAAATTACAGAGAAGGAGTTCAGGATGTACATGGTTAAAATATTCTGTGAACTCAAGGAAGATATAAGAGAGCAAATATAGGCAGTAAAAGATGACTTTGACAAGGAGCTACATAAACAAATGCAGAAAACAAAAGATCACCTCAACAGGGAGATAGATGTTCTAAAAAAAAAAAAAAAAAGCCAAACAGAGATCCTTGAAATGAAAGAAACAACAAACAAAATTAAAAGCTCAAATGAAAGCATCACCAACAGAGTAGACCACTTTGAAGATAGGACAGCAGACAATGAAGATAAAATATAGAATCTTGAAAAGAATAAAGACCACACAGTGATAATGGTAAGAAACCACACACAGAATATTCAAGAAATATGGATAGCATAAAAAGTCCAAATTCAAAGAGTTATTGGGGATCTGTGGTTGTACCTCAGTGGTAAAGTAGTTGCCTTGCATGTGTGAGGCCCTGGGTTCGATCCTCAGCACCACATTAATAAATAAAAATAAAGATATTGTGTCCATCTACAACTAAAAAAAAAGAGTTATTGGGATAGAGGAAGGCATAGAGATCCAAACCAAAGGAATGAACAATATATTCAATGAAATAATATCAGAAAACTTTTCAAATTGAAAATCCAAATTCAAGAAGCCTACAGGACACTAAATGTACAAAATCACAACAGATCCACATCAAAGCATATTATAATTAAAAATGCCCAACATACAGAATAAGGAGAAGATTTTAAAAACCACAAGAGAAAGGAATAAGATTACATTTGGAGAAAACCAATTGGATAATGGCAGATTTTTCAACACAGACCCTGAAAGCTAGAGGATCCTGGAACAACATATATCAAGCTCTGAAAGAAAATGGGTGCCATCCAAGAATTTTGTATCCAGCAAAATTAAGCTTTAGATTTGAAGATGCAATAAAAACCTTCCATGATAAACAAAAATTAAAAGAATTCATAGCTAGAAAACTGGCAGTACAAAACATCCTTGGAAAAATATTCCATGAAGAGGAAATGAAAAGCAACAATGATAATCAGCAGAGGAAGGTAGTACCCTAAATGAAAAACTAATCAAGAAAGAAAATCAAGTCAAGTTAAATAAAATATTAATCAAATATAGCTGGGAATACAAACCATGTCTCAATAATAACCCTGAATCCACAAATCAAAAGACATGGGCTAGCAGATTGGATTAAAAAAATACCCAACAACATGCTGCCTCCAGGAGACTCATCTGATAGGAAAAGACATCCACAGACTGAAGGTAAAAGTTTGGAAAAAACCATACCACACACGTGGACTGCAGAAGAAAGCAGGGGTTTCCATCCTCATATCAAATAAAGTAGACTTCAAGCCAAAGTTAATCCAAAGTGATAAAGAATAATATTTTATACTGCTCAAGGGAACCATACAACAAGACATGATAATTACGGGGAGCCACTCTGAATGATTCACATCTTCCATCCTAGAGAGGAGAGGCTTTGACCAACACTACATCTCTTAGTGACCTGGACATTGCCCTGGTCCTGGAAGTTTGAGGGCGTGTCTTCAGACATAGGTGTGTTGCCCCATGGCCCTGTGGGTTGAATTACACTCACCTTTGTAACCCTGCACCTTCTGAGCTTTTTTTTTAGATGGAACTTTCTAAGAATAAGGGTCCCCCAATAAAAGCCCACATCTGAATGTGCTTGCTCTCTCTCACCAGCCTCTCATGATTTTCTTTCTTTTGATCTTTCATTTGGAGAGCCTGGGACCAAGAGCAGAGCAGCCATCCTGAAGCTTGTTTAAAGGTAAATAGTGTGTCTGAGTTTTATTTGGTGCCCCTGGAAATTCACATGAGTGACCTTAAGTTCAGCTGCCCACATTTATAATTTATGATTGCAAACAATCATATATATATATATCCCCCAAACAATGGTGCAGTTATGTTTATCAAACAAATTCTTCTCAAGTCCAAGAGTCAAAATGATCACAACACAATAATCTTGGGGGACTTTAACACACCTCTCTCACCACTGGATAGATCTTCCAAACAAAAGTTGAATAAAGAAACTATATAAAGAACTAAATAATACAATCAATAACTTAGACTTAACCGATTTATATAGAATATTTCAACCTGCATCAAGCAGATACACTTTCTTCTCAGCAGCACATGGACCCTTCTCTAAAATAGACCATATAATATGCCACAAAGCCACTCTTAGCAAATTCAAAAAAGTAGAGATACTTTTTTGATACATGCATTTTATCAGATCATAATGGAATGAAATTTGAAATCAATGACAAAATAAAAAATAAGAATTACTCCAACACCTGGAGACAAAACAAAATGCTACTAAATGAACAATGAGTTGCAGAAGACACCAGGGAGGAGATTAAAAAATTCTTAGAGGTAAATAAGAACATGACACAACATATCAAAATCTTTGGGATTAAAATTATCTTATGTTAGACAAAGGTGCCAAAAATATGCATTGGAGAGAAAAATAGCCTCTTTAACAAATGGTGCTGGGAAAACTGGAAATCCATATGCAACAAAATGAAATTAAACCCTTATCTCTCACCATGTGCAAAACTCAACTCAAAGTGGATCAAGGACTTAGGAATTAAATCAGAGACTCTGTGTCTAATAGAAGAAAAGGTAGGCACTAACCTTCACTGTGTGGGATTAGGCCCCAACTTCCTTAATAAGATTCCTATAGCACAATAATTAAAATCAAGAATCAATAAATTGGATGGAATCAAACTAAAAAGTTTCTTCTCAGCAAAAGAAACAATCTCTGAGGTGAATAGAGAGCCTACATCCTGGGAGCAAATTTTTACCCCTCACATATCAGTAAAGCACTAATCTCTAGGGTATATAAAGAACTCATAAAGCTAAGCACCATAAAAAACAAATAACCCAATCAACAAATGGGCCAAGGGCCTGAATAGACACTTCTCAGAAGAGGATAAACAATCAATTAACAAACATATGAAAAAAATGTTCATCATCTCTAGAAATTAGAGAAATGCAAATCAAAACTACTCTAACATATCATCACACTCCAGTCAGAATGGCAGCTATTATGAAGACAAACAACAATAAATGTTGGTGAGAATGTGGGGAAAAGGTATACTCATACATTGCTGGTGGGACTGTAAATTGTGCAGCCAATATGGAAAGCAGTATGGAGATTATTTGGAAAACTGGGAATGGAAGTATCATTTGACTCAGCTATCTCTCTTCTTGGTCTATACTCAAAGGACTTAAAAACAGCATACTACAGGAAAACAGCCACATCAAGATTTTTAGCAGCACAATTCAGAATAGCTAAACTGTGGAACCAACCTAGATGCCCTTCAGTAGATGAATGGATTTAAAAAAAGAGGCATATATACACAATGGAATATTACTCAGCAATAAAAGAGAATAAAATCATGGCATTTGCAGGTAAATGGATGGCACTGGAGAAGATAATGCTAAGTGAAGTTAGCAGGACCCCCCAAAACAAATGCAAAATGTTTTCTCTGGTATAAGGAGGTTGACTCATAGTGGGATAAGGAGGGAGAACATGGGAGGAATTGGTGAACTCTAGATTGGGCAGAGGGATGGAAAAGGAAGAAGGAGCAGGGAGTTAGCAAGGATGGAGAAATGTGATGGACATCATTATCCAAATTGCATGTATGAAGACATGAATTGTTGTCAACATACTTTATATACAACCAGAGATATGAAAAATTGTGCTGTATATTTGTAACAAGTATTGTAATGCATTCTGCTGTCATTTATTTAAAAAAAAATCAATTTAAAAAATTTAAAAAAAAACAAACCTTGCTTGGGATTCCTGTCTGTGCTTTAAACTTACCCATGCCCAGCCTTCATTGACTAAATAATACCCTCCCTAAATCCCAGTTGCTCCTCATTAACTTTGATGTCAAAATCTGAGTCTGCTCCCTACCTTGAGATGTTAAACATTTAGATCATAAATCTGTTATCTGCCCTTGTGCTATGTTGCCTGAACCCTGTCACATTTGTAACTTTTTGTGTTATGAAAACTTCTCTCTAGTCAGACAAACTGCTGTCCTCTGGCTCTATTTTTTCTTTTTTTTTTGGTGGGGGCAACTGCTGGTCAGCTTTCCTATGTACACGATATAAGCTTTCTTTAGTTTGTTTAAATTGCAGTCCATGGTCTTTTTTGTTTTGTTTTGTTTTGTTTTGCATTATGGTTCAACAATGGGATATTAAGCATGGGGAACTCTTTATCTTCTGAGAAATTTATTTTGCAATTCTGAGGATGATAATAAACAAAAAGGAAAAGATATAAAAAGAGCCCAGACCACTCAGTTTTTAGAAATTATTAGGGCAATCTGTCCATGGATTTTTTAGGATAAATAACTTGATTTGCATACTTGGGAAAGATTTGGTAGAGAAGTAGGACTGAAAATGTTAAAAAAGATTTGCACTGCAATAGATACGTGTTTATATTCATACCAAAATATTGGTCAATGCCTTCTGGAGACTTACTTATGGGCCTTAGAGATGCAGTCAAAAGCCTTAGATCTAACAAACAGCCTTGCCCAGCTCCTAGAATTTCTTTCTCTATAGGTAACCAAAGGCAGGGAGAAGGGTTAAGAGCAGATCAAAATCATGCCTCGTTTATAACTCTGAAAGGCAGAGAGAAAGAAGTAAGCCTGCTTCATTCTTAGCAAGTCAAAGTCAGAGAAGCAATCTGTGGACACAGCCCTAGTGCAATTCATTGCTTGAGGCACTTGTAAGGCAAAGGAACAGCCCAGATCAAATTTCATTAGGAAGAGAGATGCAGGAAGATGAGAGTAGGACCATGCTTCTTCATGAGGAAGAGTCTCAATCAGAGGAAGAACTTGAATTGGAAGCAGACCTCTGCAATTTGCATTTAAATGGTCTTGCTCCAGAGGTCCAACCTCTCCCTCCTCAAAGATCAAGGCCCAACTTCTCCAACAGGGCCCCAGCAAATCTGTCTGCACTCCTATGTGGTCTCAGAATCACATTACAGCAGGGAAAAGGTATCTTAGGATTTAAATTATTTCCAATTTTTGAGCAGATAAATGAACAAAACCAGAGTATTCGAGTTCATGCTGCCATTTATTTTAAAACATTAAAAGAATTAAAATTTGCTTGATCCATGTAAACTTACCTTTTGTTCAAAGCTTGATAGAATGAATTTTTAATGAGGCTCTGCCACCTCGTGAGTCATGCTAGCACAAGTGTACCTCTCAGGAGGTGATTACTTATTGTGGAAATCTAATTGGTTTAGGTTTCTGCTCTGAGCAGGCAGAAACAAATAAAGACATGGAATTGATATTACAGCAAATATGTTGACTAGAACAGGACAATTTAGTGATTTGAAGTAGCAGTTAAATTATGATTTGCAAGCTAATAATCAGATTAGTACATGTGCCAGAAAGGCATGAGAGATTTTTCTAATAAAGGAGAAAAAACTCTATATTTCAGTCAATTCAGCAGGGACCTAAGGAGAACTTATCAAATTTTGTGGCACTTCTATGCCAGGCTGCAAGCTGCATGAAAGGAGATTCAAATGCCTCTGACATATTAGTTAAACAACTAGCTTTTGAAAATGCTAATAGAGTCTGCCAAGAAATAATTCAACCACATCCCAAGAAAGGGACTGTATCAGACTATATTCACCTTTGTGCCCAAGTTAGTCAAATGCATTTACAAGGTCTAACTATCACTGCTGCATTAAAGCAGGCTCTGCAAATTCCATCAAAGGAGAGCTATTACCAAAGGCAGTGTTTTTATTGTGGTAAAGTCAGGCACATGGTGAGGGACCACAGTTATTACAAAGACAAAGTGGCCCATTGCATTTTTCAGCCACACCATTGAGGGGCAACCAAAAGGCATGGGGAAGTCAAGCCCAGCACATGATAAATGGCTACTTTGGCTTACACAGCAGGGAAACTGGAGGCAAGCCCAGCCCCAGCTCCACCAAACAGTAGGGGTGTTCCAATTCCCTCCAGATCATGTAAAATTTAGTCTAGCCCAGCCTCCTTATGTGCAGGCCCAACCTTATGATTCATCCACAACATTTTCAGTTCAGAAACAGGGAGCTTGGAGCTCCATCAAGCTTGGAGTTTCTATTACCTCCAGAAATGACCCAAAATGAATTTCTACAGGCATGAGAACTTGCAGGCCACTGCTTCCAGAAGGAATGCAGGTATTGCCTGGTGTTCTTGATGCAAATTTTGATGAGGAAATTAAGATTACTGTTCAAATAAATTCCATTATTTGGCTTTCTCCAAAGGATAAAATTGCACAGATAATTTTTTAGACTTGTCACTCCACAGGGAAAGATTGAACAGATTGACCTGGTGAACTTCAGACATTCAAGTCCTTGAACAGAGCCTATTTGGCTCAATTAAGTAAACAAGAGTGCCCTCTACTGGATCTTAAAATTAATCATAAAATTTTAAAGGCCTACTAGATACATGGCATACTAGATATCATATTTTGGCCCCCAAATTGGCCTTTACATACTGCCCCTGCCACTCTAGAAGGGATTGGACAGATCTCTCAACCTGCTCAGAATGCCCAATACCTCTGATGCGAGGATAAGAATGACAATACAGAACTCCTTAAACTTTACATCTTGATACTTTGCCAGTAAATTTATAGGGGACAGCTATTTTAAGGAGCCTAGGAGTATTACTAATAACTCCTGACTCCATAGTGTCACCTCAAATGCTTAATTAAGGATCTATTTCTACTAAAGGATTAAAAGGGAATCATTAAGAAGGGTATTTACCTATGACTCAGTCGTCTTAATGGAGACAACTTAAATTATTTAATTCACCCAATCAAAACTTTTAAATGGCAGCACTGGTTTCATCCCCAGCCCAAAAAATAGCAGAAAAATTCAACTGCTTTTCTGAAGAAACAATATGGGTAAATCAGTGGCCCCCATTTAGGGGAAAAATCGTCAAATAGCCAATTTTTTAGTCTAGAAATAGTGTCAGACTGGTCATGTAGAGCCTACTCTTAGTTTTTGGAATACTCCAATTTTTGTGGTTAAGAAAAAATCTGGGGCTGGGGATGTGGCTCAAGCGGTAGCGCTCACCTGGCATGCGTGCGGCCCGGGTTCGATCCTCAGCACCACATACAAACAAAGACGTTGTGTCCGCCGAAAACTAAAATAAATAAATAAATATTTAAAAAATTCTCTCTCTCTCTCTCTCTCTCTCTCTCTCACTCTCTTTAAAAAAAAAGAAAAAAAAAAGAAAATATCTGGCAAATGGAGATTATTACAAGATCTTAGAGTAATTATTGTATTATGGAGCCATTGGAAGCCTTCTCCCACAGCAATCCCTTTTGATTATTACTTAATGGTAATAGATTTAAAAGATTGTTTTTTCAGTATACTGTTACATAAAGGTGATTATAAGAGATTTGCTTTAGTGTCCAAGCTGTAAATTCTAAAAAGTCAGTTAAAAGATTTTTCTGGAAGGTTCTACCCCAAGAAATGTGTAACAGCCCAATGCTATGTCAGGATTTTGTAGCACAGGCTGTATAGCTCTGTACAGAAACAATTCCTGATACATATATAATCCATTACATAGATGATATTCTTTTGGCTCATGTTAATTCAGACATGCTTTTGAAAATTTTTTCTCAATTAGAAATTTCACTTACTGCAATGTTTTTATGCATAGCACCTGAAAAGGTACAAAAGACTTCTTTTTTTCCAATATTTTAGGCAATGTAATTGAAGGACACATAATTCATTCACAAAATATACAAATAAGAGTTGATGTCTTACATACTTTTAATGACTTTCAAAAGTTACTAGGTGATATTTATTGGCTGCAGATTTGAGTTCTTTGTTTCAGATTATACAGGGTCCTTCACCAACTTCTCCTCATCAACTTACGACAGAAGCAAGGATTGCCTTAACAAAGATTGAATATGCCGTTAAGGCTGCTCAACTTACTAAAATTATTCCACAAAAGCCTATATATTTGTTAACACTTCCCATGGTTCATTCTCCTACAGGAGCAATATGGCAATCACTAGAAATTATTAAATGACTTCACCTAGCTCATTCTCCTCAAAAGTCATAGACTCTATTTCATAACTTTAATGCTCAGTCATTAAATGAAGAAGATGAGTTTTACAAATGGTTGAGTCATAGCCTAATATTACCCCCTTTTATACTCAACAACATGATTAGGTTTGACAATCATCCAGTACTTGGCAAATAGCTTTTGCTAATTTCCCTGGTCAAATAGAAAGCCATTACCCTCATGATAAAATTATTCAGTTTATTTACTCTTGTAACTGCATTTATTTTTCCCAAAATTGTACATGCTTAACCAGTAGTTGGAGCACTAACAGTACTTACTGAAGGATTGAGTTAGGAAAAGCAGGTTTCTATAGCTGTAAAGGTAAAATTTCTAAGCTGATTCTAAGCCGCAGAGCCTGAGTTAAAGTGTAAAAGACTGGGCATTGTAAAGTTTCTAAACTGCAGGGCTTGGGTTAAAAAGTAAAAGACCAGATATTGTTAAATTTCCTCTGCTACCCCCAAAACCTGTAATCCCTGTAGCTGTTAGGACAATACCCGAACTGCCCAGTAAATATTTCCATTGACTCCCTGGTTGTGTAGTGCCGCAGTCTGCCTGGGCACAAAATCACGAGCCACTCACAGCTCGAGTGGCTCATGATTTTGTGCCCAGCCAGACTGTGGCATTGTAGTAACTTGGGACTCTGCGTAGTATGGCATGTAGGCATTTAGGCCCTAAAACCAATCAGTTTGAATGTGTACCCCACTTAGGGGTGACCAATCACCCCTACCCAATCTGTTCCTGCCAATGAATGTACTAATCATGTCTCAGAGTTGTTGTTCAATTTTCCTGTGCCTCATGATGACTTGTTCTGATGTATGCAAAGCCCCCACCCTCCCCCCAAAAGTGTACTTAAGCACTGTTTGACCTCTGCTCTGGGCTCTGGGCTGCTCTCCCTTTTTGAGCGAGCCTGCCTGGAGCCTCAGTGCGCTGAAATCAGATCCTCAATAAACTCCCTCTTGCTTATTGCATAAAGTCAGTCTCTTGGTGGTCTCTTCCTCCGATGTTTCGCCGGACCCTTACATAGCCATACTCATACAGAGATAATTCACACATCATATATTTCTGCATAATGAGCAGAAGTTCAAACTCTCATTTGTGCTTTAATTCATTTTGCAAATGAGCCAATAAATACTTATTCTGATAGTTTATATGCAGTTGGAGTTTCAAAAATATTGAAACATTGACTATTGGGAACACACCAACACAAATGTTATTTAATATTTTTTATACTTTACAAAAGACAATTCAAATGCCTCACCATTCATGTTTCATAGGCCATATAAGAGCACATTCTAATCTTTCAGGTCTTTTAGCATCAGGGAATGATAAGATCAATAAACTTGTTGCTGTTTGTCAACAAATGTCTTTATATGATTGTGCACAAGCCTCACATTATTTACATCATCAGAATGCTTCTAGTTTACATTAAAAAATAATATTACTGGGGAAGAAGCTCATCAAATTATTCATCAATGTCCACAATGTTTTATTCATATGCCATCTTCACACTGGGGTTAATCCCTGTGGTTTATGACCAAATCAGTTATGGCAAATGGATGTAACTCACATTCCTCAATTTGGCAAGCAGTGTTATGTTTATGTTATTGTTGATACTTACTATAGATTTCTTTTTGCCACTGCCTGTGTAAAAGAAAATACTCAGCATATTATTTCTCTCTGTCTAGCTGCTTTTGCAGCATTAAGATACCCTATACAGATTAAAACTGATAATGCTCCATGTTATACTACTTCTTATTTTCAGCAGTTTTGCCATCAATTTTATATTGACCATAAAGTATATATTTCTTATAATTCTCAAGGTTAAGTCATTGTAGAATGAGCTAGCTACAACTACTAAAACAAAAAGGGGGAAATAAGACCCCCAAAATGACCTTAATCATGCTTTGTTCATTTTAAACATTTAAAATTGTGCCTCTGAAGGTCACACTATAGCCAATCAAAATATGTCTCCCACTGCAACACGTCCCTTGGGGCAAGTTTGGTGCATAAATTTAGAAACAAGACAATGGAAAGGACCAGCTCTGGTGATAATGTGGGATAGAGGTCAGGCTTTTGTTTTGCCAGAAGGTGCCTTCCATCCTATTTGGGTACACAAATGTGCCATCAAACATGGGGGACCTAGAATCAAGGTCCAATGACTAAAGATTGATCCAGAGATGTCAGTCCTGACCCACAGCAGGAAGGGGAAGCTGTAAAGGAGGAATAGGATGAAGAAGGCCCAGAGAGAGAGAATGTTGAAACTATATCATAGAAAAAACTGAAAAATCTAATGCTACAGGCTGAAAAGATAGTTAAACAACAAGGAGGAACTAAGTCTCCAGTCACAATGTTTGTGGCCAGGTTAGCTCTGTTGAGCTGTCAGGTAAATGGGGTTCAGGGATAAACCTACTGAACATATTTTCAAGATCCACCTTTAGTACACCCAATGTGTGGACTGGAGAATCCATCCCAGTATTTACCAATGATACTCATAGGATGGGTGTTTTACAGATGCTCATATTACACCCATCCATGTGAATGGATTTAATTATACTGATTATAGTGGACAACTATATGTTGGTCCCATGATAAGCATGCTGGCTGTCAAAGGGTATCTTTCTAGGAAAAGACAGAATATGGTTCGTCTAGACCAGCCAATCATACTGGCCCTGGGACTCGAAGCCATATGTCTGAACAGTTATTAGAATGTTACTTTCTCATAACAAGCCAGTCATTTCCATAGAAAGTTAGCCAATACCTTACTGTCCTAACTGTTCTGCAATAGAATTTTCACCATTCCTAAATGCTTTGACAGTACAACATAGTTTTTAGAAATAGTGGATATATTTTAGACTGGTCTCCAAGAATTGACAAAAGACAATTACATGAAGATGCCATGATTCCTGGAGGTTGTGTTGATAATATCCTAACCTCAGCAAAGTCAGTATCTGAAAAGATGTTTGGTACTTAATTTCAGCCTCAGGTTTTCTACATTATATAGGTAGAATTCCTGTCTACTCTGTAGACAGGAATTCTAAAGAGGGTTTCTCCTAGGGCCTGAGTGAGCCTGTGTTTAATCTCCTTATGCTTTCATTACTGGAAATGAGAAAATAAAGAGAAAGGATAATAAATGTCTTGTAGTCTGTAAAAAAATGCAATTTAACTAATTGCATCACTAGATATAACAGAGGGAAAGGAACATTAATCCTTCACCAACACTCCTTTGTCTTACTAGCAGCCAACATTTCAGAACCATGTTATGCTGATGTTGGTGTTTATGTTTTACAACAGATGCATGCTCAGTTAACCAGACATAAGCAAGCTCTTGGTCTCATAATTCTTGGAGTGGCTGCTTTAATTTTATTCATTACTTCTATGGTTACAGCCTCAGTGGCTATATCTCAAAACATCCACATGCAAATTTTCTTAAAAATTTGGCTCAAAATACTTTCAAAGCCATCCATAATCAGGTAAATATTTATGAAAAGATTGAAACTAAATTGAATTTACTAGAAGCTACTCATAAATATTTGAGCTTTCCACTCTTAAGTTTAAGGAAAGGCTTAAATGCCATGCTGACTATAAATATGTCTGTGTTAATGTGGTCAAATATAATGCTTCCCAATGGGATTTGGAAAAGATGAAAAATCATCTAATGGATATTTGGCATAGCAATAATAATACCCTGGATCCTATGGATTTACATAGCAACATCCAGGTTATTCAATTAAAAATATCTTCTTATGGATCCTAAATCTCTAGATGATCAAGTACTTCAAGAATTGAATGGCTTTAATCCTGGAAATATGCTGAAACTTTCTGAATGGCATATTATTGGAATGATATGGATGCTACTAATTCTCTTTTTTATTGCAATAATAGGTTGTTGCACCCTCAAAAAAGAATCCTGAAATTTGAAATAATGGCTCATCATTTACTTTTGCAAACAAAGAGGAATATGCAGGGGGCCACCTGTGAATTACTTGAGTGTCTTCTCTTGGTATCAAGCCATGGAGATTTAACTTTTCCTTGGGAACTATCTGCTGCTCTTCCCCATGCACATTAGATGGCCCAAGGCACATGACCTCTGTATCTGTTCTCCCAGGAAGAATCCTCTCATAGCTCCAGAGCTGGGCATAACACATTGGGAACTGGATATTCCACCTTCTACTTTATTTGAAAAAGAACATTCCATAGAAAACCTTTGATGTTCCCTGATATAAAGAAAGTGTGGGCTCCATTTTGCTCTTCTTAGTGTGGACACTTGATTCCTAAGATCAGCTAGCCTATCCCACTCCCACATTTAAAATTACTTCCTGTGTCCTGTTTTTTTTTTTTTTTGCTTCCCTATCTTTCTTATCTTTTATTCCACAGTCAACCCATTCCACCAAGAGATCTCTATTCCCGCCTCCTATGAAGGATGAGGGCAGGAACTGACAGGGAGCCACCTGTGTCCATCTGTATATGCAGCATGCCCTGACACTCACTACAACTCTGAAATTGCCCTCAGCAGCACTCTGACCATGGAAACTGCATTGAATGACACTGAAAATCTGGGGAAAGGGCTGAGATTTACTGAGCTCCTGGCAGAAATTCTGAACAGAGCATGTCATTGGGAAACTATCTAAGCATTAATGGAATTCTAGGAAAAGCACTAAAGATGACTGAGACACTGCAAACACCATAAGAAAAACTGAGAGCCTGGTAATAGCCATGAGTTCCACTGTGGCCTAGGGCAAGGCCTTGGGCTCTTTTAAAATCTAAGAAACATCCTGATACTGAGATGCTGGGAATGTCCCAAAACTCATCTGGATGCATGAGGAGAAGAAGAATAAGAGGATTCTGCGGAAACACCCAGAGCATGAGCGTGAGACTAGAGATGACCATGAAAATTACTGAGAACATGCAAAAGGACACACAGTCCACTGAAACAGTACCAGAGTCCACAAGCCTCATTAGTGATTTGAAAAAGCCCTGAATTCCAGTGCTACACTATGAAAAGTTCTGAACAACAATCAGAATCCAGTGAAGGCCCCAAATGGCAACAGACAATTTTGGAGGCCTATGAAACAAATAAACTCGTAAAAAGCACCTGAACATCACTAAAATTCTATGGACAGCTCTGAGTCAACTGAAATTCTGGTGATTGTGCTGAGAACAATAGAAATACTGTGGAAGGCATCAAGGTTCTCTAAAGAATATGAGAAGGCCACTATGTTCACCACTGGTTAGTAGAAATAGCACTGAGACACAAATAGATGCTGGGAAAGCTCCACAAATCTCCAGATACTGATGGGTGCTCTGAACCTTACTGTAAAACTCTGAAAGTCATTACCTTCATGGAAACTCTGGGAACAATTTGAGACCTGAGGTCTCCAACGAGAGCCTAGTGAATTCCCTGAACACCTCTAAGTCATTAGAAAAATCACTGAGACAACTGAGAACCTGGAGAAAACCCTGAGCTTACATTAAGAAGCATGGGGTAGCCCTGAGTGCTGCTGACACAGTGGGTAAATCCCTGAGCAGCACAAGGACAATGGAAATATGTCTGTATTACAAGTAAACAGGGGACAAGGCTGTATTCCCCAATGAGAGAAGAGAAGGCCATTGATTTTCCAGAATAATGTGGAAGAATCTGAGCAACCCTAGATATGGTGTAGAGTTCTAAAACACACGGAAATTGTAGCATAGGCCAGAAGCCTAACTACTATTTTGTGAAGGCAATGGCACACATTCAAACTCTGGGGAAGAGGTTGAGCACAACTGTGAAGGTAAAAATGGCATTTAGCTTCACAGAAACCCTGGGGAAACTCTGGGATTCACTGAGAAAGTGAAACCATGCTGAAGCCAATGTTTTCTTTGAACGATTTGGAGCCATGCTCTAATACCAGAGAAGCACTAAACATCACTGAGACCCTAAGATCAGCACTGAGCCACATGGACAGCCTGTAAAAGACCCTGAAATAATAAGAGACTCTGAGGTTGACTCTTAAACTCTGTATTCTCCTGCAAAAGATAATGACCTATTGAGACATTTGGCAAGACCCTGAGCACATGGTGAAATTTTATATTGTGCAAATCTGCACTGAGAGCCCCCAAAGAAACAAAGACCACTGAGACTTTGGGAAAGGGTGTGCACACACCTATCACCTGAAGGAAGGGCCCTTCAGCTTTCTAAGAATATAAAGAGTATTTTGAACACCACTGAGACCACATTGGATAAACTAATGAATGTTAGACCCTTGTTGAAGCTTTGAGCATGTCCTAAACACTGGACAATAGTCCAATCAGTACAGGTAGACCTGTACAAGAGGAAAATTCTTGGGAAGGCCTTGAGTCCTCCTGAGGCACTTGGGTAGCTTTGATACTGGAAAAGACCTGAGCCCCTCTGAAATTCTGAGTTTCACTAAGACTCTGGGGTAGTCTCTGATCATTATTATCTCCTGGGAAAACTAGGTTCACTTAGTGCATCAAATGGTAATGACACCAGTAAGACTCTGATATTTACCCTGAATACCACTGTGACCCTGACAATTCCCCTTGACTCAGAAAGATATTTTGCTGGTCCTCACCAATGCTGTGCCTAAGGAAATGGCAAGGAAATTTACTGAGATCCTACTAAAAGTAGAAATATTTTCTAAAAACTTGGCAAAACCTCTGAATCCAGAGTGTCCATGGGGAACCTTCACAGCCCTGTGAGAATCTGGGAAAAGCACTGAAAATTACTGAGATACTTCAAAGGGTCCTGAGAAAAACTGAGAGCCTGGTAATGAACATGAGTTCTACAGAGGCCTGAGCAAAGACTTTGGCTCTTTTAAAACCTGGAGAACATTCTAAACTACAGTAAGATATTGGGAATATCCAATAGCTCAACTGAATGTGTGAGAAGAGAAGAACAACTCAGACTCTGGCAGCACACCCTGAGCATGTCTTTGAGATTGGAAGTCCACGAAACCCACTTAAATTCTTGTCCCATCTGGCAGGACACATCAATGTGGGCAGTGAACCTAGATGGGGAGGAATGAAGGGACAAGAGACACAGAGAAATGACAGCAAGACAGGAGTCTGATCAAGCTGCTAACTTTTATTGTTCACACAGGGGTATTTATATGCTGGGGATGGGGAAGCTCTCTTATCAGCAGTTGCTAGATGTCTTCACAAGGTGAGATGACCTCAGGATGTCTCAGGAAGACAGATGGCCGCAGGATGTCTCAGGGAGATAGATGCCTGCAGGATGTCTCCCAGGGGGCTGTTTCTTGTAAGTGTCAGGCTATTCTTTGAAGGAGAATTTCCTTCTAGCCCCTGACAAATCCTGAGCAAAATTCACAATCCACTAAATGAATACCAAAGTCACAAGACTTTTCTGTGACCTTCAAAAGGTCTGAATTTCAGTGACCCACTGGCTAAAGATGTAGAGACCCATCTGTGCACCTTCTATGGACTAAACTGGCATTGCAGCCAGTGAATAGAAAAATCTGATTTCTGGGAACTTCCAGTGACAATCCTGCTGGTTAAGACTCCCTTTTGTAGGGACAGATGAGGCAAGACACCAAATGTAGCAGAAAATAGTCTTATTTGGCTGCAACCAGGTTTGGAGGGCACAGCTTTTTCTGTAATCAATCAATCCCCTAAACCCTGAGTTCAGGTAATTACATGTAAGGGAAGGGGCTCAGAAATTTTTTTTTCTTTTACTTTTCTGGGTAAGTTAACACTTCAAGGACAACATCTGATAAAGGGAGAGCTTCTTCTCCCCTTTCTTTCCTCCCCCTGCCAGCTGTTAGTATGGAGCCCAATTGTTAACTTCTCTTATCTTAGAAATGTAGACAGCTATATGAAACCCCAGCTCAAGGCCAGAGGCCTTGTTTACCCATTTCTACAAACTACTATACTGGATACATGTTTACGAAAAACTAGTAAGGGGGTGTCCAGCACCTGGAGTGCTGATTTTTTTTTCCCCAGCCAGTGGCCAAGTAAAACAGGGCAAGACAAAACTTGGAAGTTTATCCACTTGAACTCTTTTGTAGAGACTCATTTGCTGACACTCCTAAAATCAGCCTTGGTGAAAATTTCTGGAGAAGCCCAGTTGACTTTTCTGTGGAGAAAGGGGGTGCCACTACATGACCAGATACAATTAAAACTATAATTCTGACTTTGTCTTTTATTTCTTCACTAATTACTTCAAATTTTATTTTCCCAGGTGGCTTATCCTCTCCCACATAGGAAAAATTACCCTGTCGAGGTACTGACCACCTCATGATATCGGGCACCAAACATGGGACATGTTGGGTGGAAATTCAGAAGTAAAAGATCAGTTAAGCCATCCCCCACCCCTCAAAGTAGAAAGTGTGCCCAAATTTAGAAATAGAGAGTAAAGGGGGGAATGTGAGTTTTTAGATAGCCTGATATTAAGCCAGAGCAAAACTCTGAAAGAGAAAATTCTACCTAACTCTATTTTAAATCCTATCAGAATAGAAATGCAGAGAGAAGAAACACAGTTTATGTGGTTTTCAGAAGTGCTAGCAATTCAAACTAAGCTGGGAAATCTCCTTTGTAGGATTCTGCAGGAAAGCAACCTAACTTGAGAACACCAACTAAAGCTGACTAATTACAAAAATTTAGGATGCTGGGGCAGAAGACTTTAACCATGAGTTCAGGCAGGGTCTCTAAACTATTAGGGGGAATTATTGTCCACCACCACTGTGGGCATCTTTATCTCTGAGAAACACTATGGGAAAAAATGGTGATATTATAACTTGAATGGAAGTTGCAACATAACACATCTCTTGCTGCTGCATGATTGGTCTTTTGCTAACTAAAGCCTACCTTTCAGGCAGAAGTTGTTTTCTGTGAAAGTCAAATTAAATAAAATATTGCCCCAAACAGGTGGAAATGAATCAATTACATGAAATAGATATTACCTTAATTCTAATCCCAAACAAGATGAATAACAATGGTGGCCTCTGGAAAACCCTGCTATCACTGCCCAAAAGAAACAAGGTGACTCTCTGCCCAGAGAAGCCTCAGAGCCACCAGTATTCTTACTTCAGGCAAGTAAGTGGCTGTAAAGGCCAAGAAAACTCAGTGTTAAATGATATGCAAATTCAGGGCCCCCATGCCTCCAGCAGAATTTCACATCACCTGGGACAGGAGAAGGGTGACTCTGACCACATGGCTTTTGTGGACTTTTCAGTGGCTGTCAACAAAGGAAGTTCCTCCCACCTTACTAGGGCGGCTTCCCAGCCCCTTCCCCCCTGCTCTGACAAGCATGCATCCTATAGCCTCCATCTCATAGAAGCAAGCACTCAGCTGCAACCTTTTACTTACTAAATAAATACCCATTAACCAATAGATCTTTACAGGTGGAATCCTGGTTATGAGGAGCCACTTTAGAAAACACTCTAAGTCCAAATTCAAATCAAAGAGAGTTTTATTTATCTGGCCAGAGAAAGTCATCCACCAGTAGAAACTGAAGCTCTGTGGGAGAACAGCCATTTCCTGGCCTGTGTCTTGGGAATTTAAGGAGGAAAACCACAGCTCAGGGGCTTTTCTCAGCATCATGCAAGCAAGCCAATCACAGAAGCTAAAACAGCAGTTTCCTGTAAGCCCTAAGCAGGACTGAAATTTTCCAATTAGCAGCCAAGTAAGTTATAGAAGCTAAAAAATATTAAAAAGCAGTTAGCTTGCAACTTAGTTAACCACATCTTGGGTCTGAGCAGGTGTTAGACAACCATATCCCGAGTTCAAGCAGGTGTTTAGTGGGGGTGAGAATATACTTCAAAGTCTTGGGTCACCAAGACCACTATATCCTGGGTTGAGCACATTTTGTGGGGTACAAAGTACAGAAAACAATATAAGAAAACAACTTTCATTTCAGTTTCTCAGAAACAGCTCTTGTAACACATTTTTTTTTTTTTAAATAAAGACAGCAAAATGGTCTTAGGCCTCTCTGACACTTATCAAAATCTTATATCTATAATCTATATTTTTTACTAATC
The DNA here is from genome assembly GCF_048772815.1 of Callospermophilus lateralis. Taxonomy (NCBI): domain Eukaryota; kingdom Metazoa; phylum Chordata; class Mammalia; order Rodentia; family Sciuridae; genus Callospermophilus; species Callospermophilus lateralis. The sequence continues at coordinate 209,921,546 of NC_135306.1, forward strand.
TATAACTTATAATTTATTCTTGTATTGATTGTATTTATCAGTTCACACCACAACAATCCAAAATAAAAACTCCGGTCTCCTGCTGTGACTGTCTGTGCCTAACCTTTAGATTAACCAAATGTAATTTACAGTTTCACCAACAGGTTTCATCATGGACCTTCCTTCCCATTCTCTCATAGCTGAACTAATAACTAAAATTAAAGGAAGAATTTTAGGTTAATAATAATTAAATATTTAAAAATAATAATTAAAATTAAAGGAAGAATTTTAGGTTAATAATAATTAAATATTTAAAAATAATAATTAAAATTAAAGGAAGAATTTTAGGTTAATAAGAGATATTCTAATTATGCTTTTTAATAGATTATTTTTTGCTTTTTAGGGGTAGTATTAAGAATAAATCTGACAATTATTAATACAAAAAGCCAGCAATCTAAAATATTTTATTTCACAATGTTTTTATAATTGCCAGATTTAATTATCCACTAAAGCAGACCTACCTTATAATTAAATCAAATAAAAACTGATAAGTTTTTGTATCATTACTGTGTAGCTCCACTTACAAAAGGTTATTGATATTGTTCTTTTTGTTTATTTATCTGATTTATAAATATGTATGCACAATGGCTTTATTTACATTATAACTACAATCAAAATCAGCATAAACCAACAAGTGCACTCTTAATTTAAAAGTAAAGTAAAAAATGGATCCAAATGTTTTTAATTCATGTGATTTAAAAAAATTTCATTTCATTTCATTAATCAAATAAAAATATCTTTAGCTTTACTAAAGCAAATTTCTCTAGCTCATTATATGATTAACAGGGTTTCTAATTTCTATAATAATTAAAGTTTATATCCATTTACTTCTAACAATTTTCTTCAACTGGAAAACATAATTAATACCATTACCTAAAAATAAATATATTAAATTTAAGGTAAAGGGAATTATATATATATATATTACAGAGATACTTATTGAACTACAAAATTAAAATACTACCTGTTAAGTATAGCATCAAGTAATCTTAACTCCTGAAATTCTATAGAGTAACACACATTATTGATGTTTTTACAAATTGATAAAAAGGAGATTTCAAATTGTTTCATGTCATCACTAAAAACAAGATTACTAAGAGTTAAGCCCCAACACGTATAATTCTGTATACTTAAACATTGTTTATGTTTTCATAAAATGGTAAACAGATAAAATTCTACATACAAAGGGATCCAAAGATTTTGACTACATTTCAATTGGAATATTTTCTCTTATTAAAATACAATAATTTGTCTAGATTCAGAGACTTATAGGAGTTGTTCCAGAATGTAAACAGAGAGAATTCTCAGATAATAAAGAAGAATTGGAGAGTTCTATAAGGGAAAAAGGAAATGTTTCTACAGATAGGAAAGAGGAATGGGAAAGTTCTGGAATGGAAGGAAGAAAAAGATGTATCTGAATGAAAAAAATCTTTGTATGATAATATATAGGAAGGTCTAAGAAGATAACAAAGGTTTGAGTAGGTAGAGAACAAGTTTTATGTAACTAAGTTTATTATGAATATATGAAACAATCAATTAAGAAAATGTGAGGCTTTTCCATAAGATAAAATATTGATGTGCTAATAGAAACCAAAGTGTAATCTATGCAATAAATGAAAAACTAGACTCTGTAATGTAGTACCATACTTTAAAAGAACAATTGTTGTTTAATCAGAGTTATACAAACCTTATTTTCTTTAAGACTAGTTACACTAGAAAATAAAATTGACACAATATTAGCAGTGAATTAATGTTTTAAGAAATCCTTCTCATTTTAACATACAGATTAAACTTTGGTTTATACCATTACATTAATATTTGTCCTTAGGGGGAAAAAAACTTGAATAGTTTTGACTGATTGTATTACTTATATATAACCTATGTAGTTACACACAAACCTTTTAAAATTTACCCTTCATTTATACAGACTTTTAATCACACCATTAGACCCTCTTATTGTTTACTTAAATGGATTACAACTTTTTCACATAAAGACTATATATAAAAATATATTTATCAAGAGGAAAAACAACATATAATTTTTAATTTTCTTTTCTGTTTTGTGTACATTCCAAAACAACACTTAAAAATTTCTGAATTTAGAAACATTATTTTATTTTAATAAGATGAAATATTTTGTTATTTATACTACTTTAATTGAAATGCAGTTGAAAACTTTGGACCCTTTGTATATAAGCTACACATGTTAGGACTTTTAAAGCTTAGTAACCTTGTTAGTGACAACACAAAGTAATTTTAAACTCTTTTTTATTTATTAATTTGTGAAAACATACGTTAATGTTTAAGTATATTTACAGTTAGCATTTTAACTTTGTAGATTAATCAGATGTCTCTAACAAACACATTCATGATCAATCCCACACACGTCAAATCTAATTTACTTATTTTTAAACACCAAGATATCAGACAAGTGTATTGAACAACATTAGCCATTTTTTTCCTGTTAAAGAAAAATTCTAGAAGCTATGTATATTATACATTTTATAGACATTAACATTTTATCAGTTGACACCTAGAAATAAAACTGTTAGTAACTTGAAAGACATTTTACTTTTACTTGTTTACCCAATTGTAAGAATGGCCTTAGCCTAAGCAACTCCATTTTAAAACTCCATCTAAAAATAAATCTGCAGTCTCCCCAGGCAAGCCATAGAACCCTCTGAAATATCATCAGGCATAGCCTGACAAAACAAGTCACTTTCCACAACCCTGATAAGAGCCAGAATGGTATTAGGGCAGAAACCACCAGACCATATGTCCTCTCTAAGATGTAAGATGTCACTAAGAAACCTGGTAACAGGTGATAGGGACCCAAAGGATGAGCAGAAGCTCCCAAATGAATAGACATGCAGCCAGCCTACACTGATGCACACATGCCAGAGAACCTGATGAGGACCTGAACTGACATCCCAACTTTTCTCATCATATATCTTATCTTCTGCACCATCCTTACCACTCTCAAACTCTACAGCAGCCTCTTGACCCTGGTGAGAAAAGTGACTTCTCCTTACAACCATCTCTTCAGCCAGCTGTTGACTCCATACCAGGTGAAGTCTTCATTCATTTCTGAACAGATTGCTACAGTCTGAGTGAGTGTGCATCTTCTGAACTTAAGACCTAAGTCTTAAGACTTTAAATGTAACACTTAAGCTCAGCATGCAGAGGGAATGTCTGTAACAGGTCTGTCAAGATTAAGAGTGTTTGCCGTTCTTACAGTAAACTTAGAATTTGTTTGCTTTGAATTAGTTGTGTTTATGGCTTTTATCAGTCTAAATTACTGTGTTTGCAGTGCCCAGCATTAAGGATTGTCATTTTCTTGATTAAGAATTATAGTGTCAGGATCCAAGATGGCAGGCCAGAGGGAGACAGCATTCAGTATTGCTCTGTGACCTGGGACTGAAGTAGTGAGAATGCTGCTTCTCTGAGAGTGACATTCCTGCTTCAGAGCAGAAATCACGGTCATGATGCCTATCCAGGGCTCCAGGCCTCAGCATCAGATAGATCTCCCAACTACTCACCCATGCAGGACTACTGGGTACCCGAGTGGGATCACTGGCATAAGCACCTGCACAGAACTTTCAGCCACCCACCTGAGAACAAATTATGGATACTGCTCCCATGCAGGACCTGGCAGCTTCCCATGTGCAGAAATACTGGTCACAACCTCTGTGTGGACCCCCATGTACAAATGTGGGGCTCTCTGGTCACTGCCATCTTGGGACTCAGTAGCAGCAGAGATAGTTCTCTAGGTGCAGTATCCTGTCTTCACCCAGGAACTTCACACAGGCTCTGAAATCTGCCAACAGCCACACACTGCAGGTCACTGAGCTTGACTCTGAACTCATTGTCCAATGCCATCACCCAACTCCCACCACCTGATCTGACCCCCCATCACTGAAAGCAGGCACCTCCATCTTGGGTTACCTTCATCACCATCTTAAGTGGGGGCAACTCCCAGTTTGGAACTCCAGCTGTCCAGGTATCCATTTTCTAATTCCACCTCTCCCCAGGAGTTGCTACACCAGCAGTCATCCCCTGGTTACCTTCACCATCCTGAGGGTGGAATTAATAGCTAACAACAGATGATACCTCCTATTACATGAGAAGGAAAGGAGGAAAGATACTGATGTCCAACTAAAACAATTCCTGTTACTTCCTTCAAGATTTTTTTTCTCTCCCCCTCAATTCTCCTGTCCTCACAAACCCAACATATGTGAAACCAAGAACTTTGCATGAATTAGGTTTTGAGAACTAGGATATCTGAACAGTATATTACAGTTGTGTTGAATGTGCTTTTTCTTTTTTATTTTCTTTTTCATTCTTTTTTCCCCACCAATTTCTACTAGTTTAACTTTTTTTGTTTTTCTTAATACTTATGTGTGTTTGTTTTATGTACTCTACTGTCTTTCCACTTACTTGTCTATCCAAATTACTTTCTCTCTCCACTCCTGCTACTAATCTTTCTCTCTAGATTTCTTTTTCACACTTCCTAAGATATAATAACTCTATACCCTCACCTCCTACTTCCTCAGCATATTATCCTACTTCTCACCCCTGTTTTTTTTGGTCCACCATCAGAAACTGTAAACCCTTTTACACACCTACTGAGTATAGTGTGGATAATAAGAATTCACCATTTCTGCACATTATGACCAAACTGTAAGCATCTTATTAGAAAACAATTGTTATTAGGTGTATATTGTTTATATTAGAATCTGTTAACATTTTCTTTCACCTCAATGGAAAAACACTACAGGGCCATTATAAGCCTATAGGGTAAAAACAGTAATACCTCAGATCCACAGTGCTAGAAGGGAAGACACAAAAGCAATATGAAAAGACAAGGAAAGAAAGTGACCCAAACAAACCAAGATACCACATTATTGGAATCTCTGGTGAGCACAGCAGAAAAAATTACAGAGAAGGAGTTCAAGATGTACATAATTAAAATGTTCTGTGAAATTAAATGATGATATAAGAGAGCAAATATAGGCAGCAAAAGATCATTTTGACAAGGACCTACATAAACAAATACAGAAAGCAAAAGATTACTTCGTTAGGGAGTAGAGGTCTAAAAACAAAACAAAACAAAACAAAAAACAGCAATCCTTGAAATGAAAGAAACAACAAACCAAATTAAAAGTTTGATTGAAACCATCATCAACAGATTATACCACTTGGAAGACTGGACCTCAGACAGTGAAGACAAAATATATAATCTTGAAAAGTATGTAGACCCTACAGTGAAAATGGTAAGAAACCATGATCAGAACATTCAAGAAATATGGGATAGCATGAAAAGACCAATTTAAGAGTTATTTAGTTGGAGGAAGACAGAGTTTCAAACCAAAGGAATGAGCAATTTATTCAATGAAATATCAGAAAATTTTCCAAATGTAAAGAATGCATTGGAAAACCAAATTCAAAATACTTACAGGATGCCAAATGTACAAAATCACAACAGATGCATGCCAAGGCACATTATAATGAAAATGCCTAACATACAGAATAAGGAGAGACTATTAAAAACCATGAGAGAAAGAAATCAGATTACATATGGGGAAAACAATCAGATTATATACAGATTTTTCAACCTAGAACCTGAAAGCTAGAAAATCCTGGAATAACATATAACAAGAACCGAAAGAAAATGGATGCCAACCAAGAATCTTATATCCAGAAAATTGAGCTTTAGATTTTGATGATGAAATTAAAACCTTTCATGATAAACAAAAGTTAAAAGAATTTATAACTTGGAAGCATGCCCTAGAGAACATCCTTGGCAAAGTATTCTATGGGAGGAATTGAAAAACAACAAATAAAATCAGCAAAGAAGGCATTAAAATTAAAGAAAAACTAATCAAAGAGAAGCCAAGTCAAGATAAATACAACAAATAAACAAAAATGGCTGGGATTACAAATCATGTCTCAGTAATAACTCTGAATGTTCATGGCCTAAACTCCACAACTGAGACATAGACTGGGAGATTGGATTTAAAAAAAGACCCAACAATATGCTATCTCTGAGAAAGTCATCTCATAGGAAAAGACATTCACAGACTGAAGATGGAAAGCTCACATGGACTGCAGAAACAAGCAGAGGTTTTCATTCTCTTTCATTTATTTTATTTATATAAAATAAAGTAGATTTCAACCAAAGTTAATCAAAAGGAATAAAGAAGACTATTTCTTACTGCTTAAGGGAATCATTCATCAAGAAGACATAACAATAATAAATTTATATGCTCCAAACCATGGAGAGTCTATGTTCATCATAAAAAAATCCTCAAGTTCAAGAGTCAAATAGTTCACAACACAATAATTCTGGATGATTTTAACACACCTCTTTCACCACTGGATAGATTATTCAAATAAAATTTAAAAAAAGAAACTATAGAACCCAATAATACATGAATAACTTAGACTTAACTGACATATATAGAATGCTTTATCCTTCAATGAAGAAAGATACTTTTTTTTTCTCAGTAGCACATTGATCCTTCTTTAAAATAGACAATATACTATGCCACAAAGAAATTCTTGGCAAATATTAAAAATAGAGGTACTACCATGCATTCTGTCAGATCATAATGGAATAAAATTAGAAATCAATGATAAAATAAAAATAAAAGCTACTTCAACACCTAAGACTAAATAATATGCTACTGAATGAACAATACATTACAAAAGACATCAAGAAGGAGATTAAATATTCTTAGAGGTGAATGAGAACACAGATATAATGTATCAAAACCTCTAGGACACTATGAAAGTCCTTCTAAGAGGAAAGTTCATTGCATGGAGTTCATTTCTTAAAAGAAGAAAAAGTCAACAAATAAATGACCAAACATTACATCTCAAAGCCTTAGAAAAAAAAAAAAAGAAAGAAAAATATCAATACCAAGAGCATTAAAAGACAGGAAATAATCAAAATCAATTTGGAATGAGAAAAAATTGACAAAACAAAAAATTGTTTTTTTTAAAAAAAACAAAAAACAAACACAATTGAAAAATGCTAAGTGATGCTAACAAAGAGAAGGAGAGAGAAAACTCAAATTATTAACATATGTGATGAAAAAGGAAATATCACAACAGACACTACAGAAATACAGAAGATAATTAGAAATTATTATGAAAACTTGTACTATAATAAATAGAACATATTGAAGGCATTAAAAAATTTCTAAGATCATGTTGTTTATTCAAATTGAATCAGGATAATATACACATTTTAAACAAATCAATTTCAAGATATAAAATAGAAGATGTCATCAGAAGCCTCCCAACCAAGAAAAGCCCAGGACTGGATGGATACATAGCCAAGTTTTAAAGGACCTTTAAAGAAGAACTAATACCAATACTCTTCAATTTATTTCAGGAAATAGAAAAAGAGGGAGCCCTTTCAAACTCATTTTATGAGGCCAATATTATGCTGATTCCCAAATCAGGCAAAGACATATCAAAAAAGGAAACTTTAGACCAATATCTCTAATGAACAAAAAATTATTGATAATATTCTGGCAAATCAAATACAAAAACATATCAAAAATATAGGGCATCATGATCAAGAGGGGCTCATCCCAGGGCTGCAAGGTTGTTCAACATCCAGAAATCAATAAATGTAATTTATCACATCAATGGATTTAAAGATAAGAAACATATAATTATCTCAATAGATGCAGAAAAAGCATTTGACAAAATACAGCAACCCTTCATGTTTAAAACACTAGAAAAACTGGGAATAACAGGAACACATCTCAACATTGTAAAAGCTATCTATACTAAGCACCAGGCCACCATCATTCTAAATGGACAAAAATTAAAAGCATTTCCTCTAAAAACTGTAAAAATACAGGGGTGCTCTCTTTCACCACTTCTATTCAACATAGTGCTTGAAACACTGGCCAGAGTAATTAGATAGACAAAAGAAATGAAAGGAATAGGAAAAGAACTCAAATTGGTAAATGAGATGTATTCAAACTAAAAAGTTTCTCTCAGCAAAAGAAACAATCAGCATGGTGAAGAGACAGCTTACAGCTTGGGAGTAAATTTTTACCACTTACACATCAGATAGAGTGCTAATCTCTAGGGTATATAAAGAACTTAAAAAGCTAAACACACACACACACACAAAAAAAAACAAAAAACAAAAACAAAAACAAAAAAACAAACACCAAAAACCAAAACCAAAACAAACAACCCCCCCCCAATAACTGAATTGATAAATGGGCCAAGGAATTAAACAGACACTTATCAGAAGGTGATATACAATCAATAAACAAATATATGAAAAAATTTTCATCATCTCTAGTCATTAGAGAAATACAAATCAAAACTACTCTAAGATTTTATCTCACTCCAATCATAATGGCAGCTATTAAGAATATAAACAACAATAAGTATTGGTGAGGATGAAGGGAAAAAGGCACACTCATACATTGCTGGTGAGACTGCAAATTGGTGCAGCCAATATAGAAAGAAGAATGGAGATTCCTTGGAAAATTGGAAATGAAACCACCATTTGACCCAGTATCCCACACCTCGGTCTATATCCAAAGGACTCAAAAACAGCATACTACAGAGACACAGTCACATCAATGTTTAACACAGCACATTTCACAATAGCTATACTGTAGGACCAACCTAGATGCCCTTCAATAGATGAATGGATATAGAAAATGTTGTATACACAATGGAATATTACTCAGCAATAAACAAAAATTAAATCAGGGCATTTCCAGGTAAAAGAACAGAGTTGGAGAAGATAATGCTAAGTGAAATTAGCCAATCCCCCCAAAAATGAATTCTGAATGTTTTCTGTGATATAAAGAGGCTAATTCATAGTAGGGTAAAAGGGGGAACATGGGAAGATTAGACAAACTCTAGATAAGGCAAAAGGGTGGGAGCAGAAGGGAGGGGAAATGGGGGTAGAAAAGAGGGTGGAATGAGATGGAGATCATTACCCTAAGTACATGTATGATACATGAATGGTGTGAATATATTTTGTATACAACAAGAGTTATGAAAAATTGTGCTCTATATGCATTCTGCTGTCATATATGATAAAATAGAATAAAAACTTAAGAACCCCCCCCCCAAAAGAACCTATAGAGTGAAATTTTATTGAGTTATTCAAGTGAATAAAGCATTGAAGAGGGCATTGCTGCATGGACATTCTTTATTTCTCCCCCTCAACTGCATAATGCCCAACACGACACCAATTTAAATTGAATCTTTTAAATCAAATCAACTAAAGGTATTTAGATCCATTTTTAAATTTTAATTTACAAGTTCATATGCCAATTTTGATATCAAACATGTAGACATGACAATTCACAAATCAAACAAACAAATAAAGGTCTTGTCAAGCCAGGTGTGGAATATATTTCCCATGACAAGGCTGACAATTCAAACAATAAGGCAGAAATAAAAGGAAGGGGAAAGACAAAAATTTAGCAAGGCATTGAATGTGACTTGGGTCTCAAGGTCACTGACAGGTCGGGGCTGTCAAAATAAATGGAAAGTGTCTTGCTAGGGCAAGGAGTTAAAATAATGCTGAAAAAAAACTGAGATAGAAATTAACACAAAACAAAAAGGGGACAAACAATAACAAATACAAACAAAACAAGACAAAATCTCAAGATAGACATTCTCTCATTCCTCTAATGGACCCCAGTCTCCAGACCACCATAACGGTCTGTTTAGTTCTCTGGGCCTTGACTAAGGCCTCATCAAGCTCAAGATCACTTGATACACATTGGGCAGTACAATCAAGCACTTTATATACTTTGAAAGATTTACAATCCAGCACTTGCTACACCCCAGAGGAGAGTCCTTGATACACTTCAAAAGATTTACAATCAGGTGCTTGGAATCTCTAAGGAATTATAATCAAGTCAAACAGAGAGAACAAATGAGACACCTCCCAACACATGCAGTTACATTCTCTTTCAAAGTCTCTGGAATTACAGATGTGAGTTACACCAGAGTTCTTTGGGCAGGCTCCAATCAGTCATTGCAGGAGTTCCAGACTCTTGCAAAGCAGAGAGCTCCCACAACTAGAGAGGTACAGCACCTCCCTCTGCTTCAGAGGACCTAGAACTCTTTCATGCCCAAGATCTTCAGACTTGATATAATGTTCATCTTGCTGGGGCTTCCAAAATGTTATGGAAAGATTGCAATAAATAACTGAGTGGATCTTAAAGCAGGAGATAGAATCTTAATTCACCAGCTGGTGCTCTGGATCCACCAGCTGACAGACCAAAGGGCAGGCTGAAAGTCTGCACCCTTTGACCCTCTCCTGGAGTTTTAGTACACTTTTCATAGTCCAAAGCCATATTAATTATAAGTTTCTGTTGCTATGATATAGAACCATAAACAAATGACATGAGATCTAGAATCATAAGCAGAAGGGGAGTGGGTCAAACCTCCCTAATTGAGTATAAGTTAAAGAATGGTTAGTAACATCTAGACAGTCAGTTTCTGACAGGGTACATTGTCCAAGAAAAATGAGAACCAAAAAGAGAACAATTTTACATTGTATAAGAATTGTCATTTGGTGTTGTCAAACATGCTATGCTAAGCAAATGTTGATGAGTACATAGGCCGAGTGTTCCCATGGGAGAAACATTTTACCCTCAGAGTAAAATGGAGTCTTTGGTCAGGGAAAAATGGAGTCTGTTTGGTCATTGCCCATATAACCTGGCTCATAACAATACTACTATTTCTCTTCTACCCTATAATATTTAAAAGTAAAAACTCCCCATACTTACATTAACATTAGATTTGATGATAATTGAAATTTTTCCTAAATTGGTAAGTAAAAATCTACTCACTCTTTAATTTAATTTTTTATTAGTAGTAATAATAAAATATTTTTTTCATATACTCACTAAACATATGAATATATGTTACTTTAAAAAGTTTTCTATTTATATCTTCCAGGTTCCTTTATAGAGGTCACTACTCCTAAGTTAAAAAGTCTGCCTCTTACCTCATTCCAATTAAAGGTAATCAAATTTATTTAAAGTTAAGTTCAAAAGATAACCTTTTATTATACAAATTACTTTATTATTTAACAAAAACTACTATATGTGCAGATCAGTTATATATAATTATATTTCTTAACATATCTATTATAATAATTAAATATATTTTTACTTTTGTTAATTTTATATTGTATTTTTCCTACAAATCTGAAAAGTATTGTTTGTTAATGCCTTACACAACTATCAATTCTAATATAATAAGTTAATTTAAGAAAGTAAGGCTGTTTTCTATAGAACAAACAAGTCCTAAAACTGACTAACATCATCTATACTGACTCCATTTTATAATTCTCTTACTCAGCCTATTACCAGAGACAAAATCAAATCACACATTTGGTAAAAACTAGACTTTCTTATAGCGTAATGCTCTTTTCAGCTCAATAACATTAACTTTAATGATTTTCACATGCCTAAGAGGTAACTTTTGCCAATTTTCTTGCCCAGACAAAAATATTTATTCACTCACTTTTTATTATTTAAGTACTTGTACAATGCCAAGCCATTGTCTACAATTTAAGGCTAATAATGCTCTAATCTATATCAACAATTTTCTCCAATTTTTTCAAAATTTTTTTTAGTTATAGATGGACACAATATCTTTATTTTTATTTTTAATTTTTATGTGGTGCTGAAGATCAAACCCAGGGCCTCATGCATGCAAAGCAAATGTGCTACCACTGAGCCAGTACCCCAGCCCTTCAATTTTTAAATAATAAAAAAGGGGTGGGGGAAAGAAACCTATATCACCCCACTAAATTTCACAAAATTATTTTTAAAAATTTTCTTTAAATTGTGATATTAAAAGCCTCACTGCTGCTGAGCAACACATGCAGCAATAGAATAAACTGGATTTTATTACACAGAGGCTCTATTGTCTATTTCCAGAAAAACAAACCTATCATTATGGAAGCAACTAAAAAACCTGACACTTCAGGTTGAATAGATAGCACAACAACAGGGAGGTAATAAGACTCCAACCACACTGTTTATAACCATGCTGATTTTTTTGATGTCAGGTAAGTAGTATCCATGAAGAGATTCATTGTATGTATTTCCCAGATCCACCTTTAATGCACCTAACCATGTGAACTAGGGAATCCATCCCAGTATTTTCTAGTTATACATAGATAATGGGAGATTTTACAGATAAACATTACACTTATTCATGCTGCTAGGTTTAATTATATGGGCTACACTGGGAACCTACCTATATGATGGTCCCATGATAAACATGCTGGCTATTTAAAGGCAACTTTGAAGAAAAGACACTGTAAGAAGGAGCTAAGCCAGCCAATATACTGGCCCTTGGAATATAGATTATATATCTGAACAGTTATTAAAATGAAACAATTATTGAAATGGAACTTTCTTATTAGTCAGTCATTTTTACAGAGTATTAACCAATATTTGACTGCCCTAATCATTCTGAGATAGAATTTGACATCTTTCCTAAATGAATGAAATGTACAAATGCTTTGTCAGTGCAAGATAAAATCTCTAGAAGTGATAGATATGTTTTGAATTGATCTTCAAAAACTGACAAAAGACAGGCTTTTCTCAAGGTGCCACTTCCTACAAAAAGCCAAAGCCAGGAGGGCTTGATGTGGAAGCCCTAATTGTGTTTTGCTTTTACTTCTCAAAAGAAATTTGCAGGCAACCATGTTTAATTTCAATTTTTAATATGACAAGATATCTAAGAATCTAGGAAAATATTTGAGTTATCTAGAACAATTTTCAGAGTACAAAAATAAGATTAAATATACAATTTTTGATTCTATAAAAATCCATATAATTTAGATTACTCCCTATCACTTAGGTATTGCTTTGCCACCATGTAATGAAGGCAAATTAAAGTCTGAAAAACTGATTGATGTTACACTAGAAAGATCAATAATTTGTATTTTTTTTACATAGCATGTATTCCTTATTTCATAATAATTTAGGTCCTATATATCTTAATGTATTCTTTTAGGCTTTTATCTGTTCTCATATTAACTGTATATATAAACATAATCCATTCTGTCATGATGCTATGACCCCTGAAAGTTTCTTTGCTTTGGTAATATACTAATTCTCAGGAAAGATAATATTGAAAATTATTTCTGGCATTTAATTGTTGTCTCATATTTTCTCAATCTTACATGGTCCCATACCTAACTTTATAGGCAGGAACAATAGGAGGGTTCCTGCTATGGTCTGAAAGATCATATTCAATCCTCTTTTGTTATAATTTTTGGAAATGTAAAAATAAGCATAAATGGATTAAATGTCCTATAAATTTTAAGAAATGTAATCTAACAAAGTTCATTTTCTTAATAATTTGGCTCAAAATATTTCCAAAGCCCTACACAATCAGGTAATATGGGTGAAGAGATTAAAACTAAATCAAATACTTTTAAAACTATTGTTTCAAACATTGATAATGAGCTTTCTGCTCTCAGAATTTGAACAAAATCTTAAACACCATGTTTACTATAAGTATGTCTGTGTTACTATAGCCAAATATCATACTTCCCAATAAAATTTGAAAAAAATCAGAAATCACCTGTTGGATGTTTGACATACTGATAATAATGGCTTGAGCCTTATATATCAGAGTATTCAGAATATTCAGAAAAACAGGATAAATCTTATGAACCCTGCATCTCTAGCTGAGCAAATACTTTATGAATTAATTGGCTTTCATTCTGAAAACATGTTAAAACATTCTGCATGGAATATTACTGAAATAATATGTTTGCTATTAGTTCTTTTTATATCATAATAATAGGTTGTCTTACCCTCAGAATTATGATCCAGGAACTCATTTGCATTTAAAAATTAAAAATGGTGGAGTTGTAAAGACTCATCTGTGGACTATATATGGAACAATTTGGCATCATAGCTAGTGAACAGAAATATTTGGTATCTGGGAACTTCCAGTGGCCATATTGCTGGGTAAGACTGCTTAGGTGCATGTGAGCTCTATTCAGCTCTGCCAGGTTCCACACAGCATTGGAAATGGGGTGACATGTTGCAGACACCTAGCCATAGACTCCAAGAGATGAGTGTGGCTTCCCAGGATTTAAATGAATATGTTGACAATAAGACACCATGAAGTAAACCTCCATCCACAGAAACCTTATCCTTGCCTTTGATTTACCCCCTTAAATAAATAAAGAGAGCCATTTTTTTTAAAAAAAATGTAGAGCTCCAACTTCTGTATGAACTGGACCTATCAGGTGCTCCATGCTTTTCAAAACTAATTCTGACTTTGTCTCTTCTTTTTTCACTAATTACTTCAGACTTTAATTTTTCAGATGGCTTATCCCCTCCTGCACAGGATGAATTACCCTGGTGAGGTACTGGCCACCTTGTGAAACTGGAGAGACTCTGGGAATAGTGCTCAAAATTCCTGAGACACTGCAAAAGGCCTTGGGGAAAACTGAGAGCCTGGTAATTGCCACGAGTTCCACAGAGGCCCTGGGCAAGGCCACGTCACTTTGACGAAGAGAAGAACATCCAAACTGCACTGAAATATGGGTAATGTCTGAGAGTATAACTCAATGAAGGAGGAAAAGAAGCAGAACACTAAGACTCTGGAGGGACAGGCCAAGCATGACTGTGAAGTAAGAAGACCAAGAAATGCTTTGATTACCTGGGCAAGCACTCACAATCCACTGAATTTGTACCAGAGTCCATTAGACTACTTATGAGCTGCAAAAGCCCTGAAGTCCTCTGGTACACTGGGAAACCGCTGAACACTAATTGAAAACCAATGAGGGACCTGAGGGCCAAGAGACACTTTTGACGGCCTTTGAGTCACAAAAATTCATGGAAAGTGTATGAAAACCCCAGAAATTATATGGACAGCCCTGATTCACATGGAAATCCAGAAAATTGTCTGGAAAACTACAGACACAGAATGGAAGGCACTGAAGCCTTCTAAAGAACACAGGCATCCAGGAGTTTCATTGTTCAGTAGAAAAGCACTGAGACACAAGCAGATGTTAGAAAACATCCACAACCCAACTTACAAACTTGTAGAGGCCATGATCTCCACTTAAAAACTATTACAGGGCTTTAGCCTCACAGAGGCTATGGGAAAAGTCTGAGACCCTGAGATCTCAAAAAGGACCATAGAGAATTCCCTGAACCCTGTAAGTCATTGGGGAAAGAACTAAGCCAGACTGAGACCTTGGCCACAAGCTTTGTATAAGCCACAAGCTTCTACCAAAAAACATGGGCTACCCTGAGTGCCTACAAAAGAGGGGAAAAGGCCATGAGCACTACTATGTCACTGAGAGTATCTCCATGTTACACTAACATACTGGGCATGGATCTATTCTGTGGGAGGCCATCCTCACACGTGATTTGAGTTACCTTCATGGCTGGGCGAGAGGCGCTTAGACACATCTTTGTGTCCAGAGCTTTCCCCACCCTTCTCCAGGTCCGAGGGCTTGTCAGTGTGGAGGTGTATCTGGCCACTACCCCAAAGACCCAATCGTTGCACCTGACCTTGGGACACTGCCCCCCTTAATTTTCATTGGATGGGATTTTCCCCCCAATTTTTCTTCCCCAATAAAACTTCACTCCCTGGTACGTTCTCTCTCTTTCTCGCTAGCCTCTTCAGTAAACCTCACTACCATAATAGGTAGCTGGAGGCTGGAGCTAGGAGAAGCCATTCTGTAGCTGGTTTAAAGGTAATTAGAGCCTGTATCTTTAATTCAAAACTCCCTTAGGATTTCTCACGTAGCTAAACCTTCATTTATGAAGCCTATGCTGGCTGTGGGCTAAACTATTCCCCAGTGAGACACTAGGAAAGGCCATTAGTTTCCCAGAATACTGTGGAAGTATCTGAGCATCACTAGATATTGGGCAGAGTTTTATATTCACTGAAATAATACTGTAGGTCTGAGGACTCACTACACTATTTGAGAAGGCCCTGAAACACAATCAAACACTGAGAAAGATGGCGAGCACCACCATAATTCCGGAAATGGCACTTAGCTCCACAGAGACCTTGAGCAAGGCCCATGGATTCATTGAGAAAACTTTAATGACCCTGAACATGCTGTTGACCTTTCAGAAGGTCCATAGCCTCACTTAAAGGCTGGAAGAAAGACTGAGCATCACTAAGGCTCTGAGAATTGCATTTAAAGTCATGGACAACTTGTAATAAACCTTGAAATAAAAGGATATTCTGAGGTTGGCTTTGAAACTCAGTGATCCACTATGAATCATATTAATCTGCACTGAAAGTCTAGGAAGAAAATGAGAGCACTAAGAATCTTAGCAAGATTGTACACACACCTGTCAAACTAAGGAAGGGGCCTTCATCTTCCTAAGAATCTAAAGATGATTTTGAACCTCAATGAGACAACAGTGAATGAAATTAACAAATCTGTGACTCTTGTTGAAACCTTGAGCCTCTTCTAAGCACTGGGTAATATTATAAGCACCATGAAGAACATTTTGACCTTTTTAAAATTCTGGGGAAGTCCTTGAGCCCTCCTGAGACTCTAGGGTATACCTTGAGGCACAATCAAGGAAAGTCCATGAACCCCAGTGATACTGAGTGTCACTAAGAATTACTGGTAAGCACTGATTATCAGTGTAACCTGGGAAGACTGTAGCTTCACTGAGTGCTTGGAAAAGCAATAATACTACTAAGACATTGCAGAAGGCCCTGGGCATCATGGAATGCCCTGAGATTCAGTAGACTCTGGGCTGGTTCTGAGCAACACTTTGATCCTTGGAATGTTAATGAACTCTACTTAGATCATGGGAAATGTGCTGATCTTTACTGAGACCCTGGCAAAACCTCTAAACCCACTGTCTTTTGGGAACTATCTAAGTCCTGGTGAGACTCTGGGAAAAGCACTGAACATGAGTGGGACTCTGCCGAAGGCACTGAGAATAACAAAAAGCCTGGTAATGGCCATGAGTTCTACTAGGATCTGGGCAAGGTCTTTGGCTCTTTGAAAACCTGGGAACATCCTGAAGCACACTGAGATGGTGGGAATGTACAAGAGCTCAATGGAACAAACAAATGGAGTGAAAAAGAACACTAAAAATCTGTGGGAACATCCTACACATGACTAAAAGACTGGAAAAGACTAGGAATCCCATTGAGAAACTGAGCCATGACCCACATGCACTGAATGCACACACCAGAGTCCATGACCCAGCTTAGTGAGATGCAAAAGACCTGAATACCAGTGATACACTGGGAAAATCCTCAACACCACTTAGAAATCAGTGAAGGCCCAAATACCAAGAGACACTTTTGAAGGCCTTTGAATCACACAAACCCATGAAAATCATCTGAACACACCTAAAATGTTAAGGACAGTCTTGAGTCACACTATAACCCTGGAGATTATTGTCAGAATGACAGAACATTGTGGAAGGTATTGAGACCCACTAAAGAAACAGAGAAAGCTATGAGCTTCTTTGTAAATTAGGAAAAGTACCCAGACACATGGAAACTGTGGGAAAGATCCAAAGCAGCACATTGACTTTGATGGAGACACTGAACCCCATTGTAAATCTATATATTGAAGTCCTTTTGCCTCACAGAGGCTGTTGGAAAAATCTGAGACCCAATCATAACTAAAAATTTTAAAAAAGACTCTAGAGAATTCTCTTGCCCTTTTAAGTCATTGGGGGAAAGCACTGAGCCACACTGAGACCTTGGAGAAAGCCATGAAGTTATACCAAAAAAACATTCTGAATGCCTACAAAATCAAGGGGAAGGCCCTGAGCACCACTATGATACAGAGAGTGTCTCCATGTTACATTAATAACTGGGCAAGGCTCTATTCCCCAATGAGATATTAGGGAAGGCCATTATTTTCCCAGAATACTGTGGAAGTATCTGAACACTGCTGAATGTTGTGCAGAGTTTCATAGTAACTGAAATAGTTTCATAGGCCGGAGCCCTCACTACAATATTTAGAAAGGTGCTGGCACACAAACACACTAAGAAAGATGCCAAACACAACTGTGATATTTGGAATGGCACTTACCTTCACAGCGACCCTGTGGAAGACCCTGGGATTCACTGAGAAAAGCTAAACAACTTGGAACCCAGTATTACCATTCAGAAGATTCAAAGCCTCACTCTGAGGCTGGAGAAAACACTGAGAATTATTGAGACTCTGAACTACACTGAACCTTATGGACAACCTGTAATAAACTCTGAAATAGAAGGACACTCTGAGGTTGGCTCAAAAACACAGTGTTCCCCTGAAAAAGCCCATGAGAATGATTAAGACCTTGGGAAGACTCTGAACACAAGATGTAATTGTGAATGGTGCTGATGGGCACTGAGAGCCTGGGAAGGCATTGAGATCACTAAGAACCCTGGGAAGTTTGTGCACATATCAGTAAACCTAAGGAAGGGCCCTTTGCCTTCCTAAGAATCTGAAGATTATTTTGAACAACACTGAGACAACAATGAATACAATTAATAAATCTTGAGCCTATTTTACACACTGGGCAATATTCCAAGCACCATGAAGACCGCATGGATCTTTCTCTAAAGATTGAAATTCTGGGATGGCCTTGACCTCTCCTGAGAATCTAGTATAGGCCCTGATGCCCACTGACACTAAATAGTCACTCAGCCCCTCTGATTCCCTGAGTGTAACTAAGACTCTGTAGTAGTCCCTGATCATCAGTATTTTGTAAAACTTTATCCTCACTAAGTGCCTGGGAATGAATTGACACCAATAGACTCTACAGAAGGCTCTGGACCACTGTGACCCTGGGGAATTCCCTAAGACTCAGTAAGACTCTGGTCTGGCACTTCAAAACACTGTGACCTTGGGAATGACAATAAACTGCAGTGACAACCTGGGATAGGTACTGAGATTTACTAAGATGCTTGCAAAAACTCTGAACCAGCAAATTATCAAAGCCCTGGAGAGACTCTGTGAAAAGCACTGAACATGATAGAAACTCTGCCAAATGTTCTTAGAAGAACTGAGAGTCTGGTAATTGCCATGAGTTCCACTGAGACCCAGGGCCACATTCTTGACTCCTTCAAAACTTGGGAACTTCCTGAACTATACTGAGATGGTGTGAATGTACATGGGCTCAATGAAATGCACGATGAACGGAAGGAGAACACTAAGTCTTGGGAAATAACCTGAGCATGACATTGAGACTGGAGGAGACCATGAGATTCACTGAGAACCTTGGCAAGGACCCACAATCCACTGAATCAGTAAGAGTGAGATGCAAGACTCATTAGTGAGATGCAAAACCTGAATTCCACTTACACACTGGGAAAAGACCTGAACATCAGTACAAATCAAGTGAAGGCTCTAAATGCCAAGAGACAATTGTGAAGGCCTTTGATTCACTTAAACTCATACAAAAAAATCTGAATGCCCAGAAACACTATGGACAGCCCTGAGCCATGGTGAAATTTGGGAGATTGTGCTGAGAATGACATAATCACTAAGGAAAACATTGATATCCCGTATAGAACATGGGAAAACCAGGAGCTTCATTGTTGAGCTTCAAAAGCATTGTCATAAGGAGACCCTGGGAAAGATCCATAACCCCAGTGTGACCCTGTGAGAGGTCCTGAAACCAGCTGTAAAACTATTTATTGAAGACCTTTGGCTTCACAGAAGCTCTGGGGGAAAACTCTGAGACCTAATTTTAACTGGCCACTCAAAAAAAAGACCAGAGAACTCCCTGAACACTTGTATGTCATTGGAGAAAGCACTGAGCCAGACTCAGATCCTGGAGAAAGCCCTGAGCTTTCACTAATTAATATGGGGGTAGCCCTGAGTGCTCCTGAAGTGGGAAGACCCTTGTTAGAGTCTGTAAACAAGTCAGGATGGTGCCTGGCATTTTGCCAGAGAAATGTTAGAGTCTGTAAACAAGTCTGGATGGCGCCTGGCAAAATGCCAGAGGGAGTGGTTTGTGAAGTAACGCCAGCGAGCCATTAAGTGTGGAGATTCCTTATTGGTTGACTGCTGTATCGAGTTTATGTTAATTAAGATAAGCTGTGTGTAATGTATATATACCCCTCCTGTCCTACAATAAACGGCTCCTACTCCTGCTGTATCAATGTACACAAGTTGCTCGTCACCCCTCCTCCCCCAACGCTATTGCTGCAGCTGGACTGCGGCAACCCTGAGCACCACTATGACAGTGGAAACATCTCTCTGTAACAATCACACACCAGGCATGGTTCTATTCCCCAATGAGACACTAGGAAGGACATTTTCCAAGAATACTGTGGAAGAATCTGAGTGCCACTAGATATTGTGAAGGATTATTAATCCACTGAAATATTAGGTTAAGCCCTAGGCCTCACAACAATTTTTGGGAAGGTCCTGACATACAATCAAACTCTTGGGAAGATGCTGAGCCAAACTGTGATCCTAAGAATGACACTTAGGTCCACAAAGACCCTGGGAAAAATCCTGGGATTCATTAAGAAAGCCTTAATGGTGCTGAACACAGTATTTTATTTGGTAAAATTCAGAGCCTCAAACTGAGTTTAGAAGAAGCACTGAGCATCACTGTGACTCTAGAGAATAGCACTGAGCCTTATGGACAAACTGTAAAATATCCTAACAAGAGATTCTTAGGTTGGCTCTAAAATTTAGTGATTCTCTGTAAAAGGTAATGAGAACTATTGAGACCCCAGGGAAGGCCCTGAGCAAGTGGTGAAATCATAAATGGTGCTGATGTGTATCAGAGAACCTGAGAAAGTAATAAGAACACTAACATTCTTGGAAAGGCTGTGAATACATCTGTCATCCTAAGGTTGGGCCCATAGTATTCTAAGAATCTGAAGAATATTTTGATCACCATTAAAACAACAGTGAATAAAATTTTGTTGAAGCCTTGAATCTCTTCTAAACATTGGGCAAATTCCAAGAGATCTTGTTTTCATTAATTTTCTGGGGTATGCCCTCATCATCAGTGTAACCTAGGTGGACTATAGCTTTGATGAATTCCTGAGAAGGTAATCACACCATAGAGACTCTGCAGAAGACATTTGGTAATATTATAATACTGGGAATGGCAATGAACTCCACTGAGAACCTGAGAAACATGCTGAGATTTTCTTACAATCTGACAAAAACTGTGAGCCCAGTGTATCTTCAGGGAACTATCTAAACCCTCTCATACACTGAGAACAAAATGGGACATGAGTGAGACATTGAAAAAGGCCCTAAGAAAAACTGAGAGCCTGGTAATGGTCATGAGTTCCATTGAGGCAATGGGCAAATTCTTTGGCTCTCTGAATACCTGAGAAACTTCTTGACCCATACTGAGTTGCTGGAAATGTCCAAGAGCTCAACTGAATGCACAAGCATGGGAATGAGAACACTGAGATTCTCAGGGAACACCCTGACAAGGACCATGGGACTAGAGGAGTCCATATAAACCCCTGAGACACTAGGCAAGGACCCACAATCCACCTAATTGGTAGCAGAGTCCATGAGCATCCTCAATAACCTGCAGAATCCCTGAATTTAAGTGACACAATGGTAAAAGCCCTGAATGCCAATTATAAACCAGTGAAGTCCCTGAATGCCAAGTGACTCTTTTAAAGGCCTTTGAATCACATAAACTCATGGAATGCCTCTGAATAGCCCTGAAAATCTATGGACAGCCCTGTGTTACACTGAAATTCTAGAGATTGTCCTGAGAACAGCAGATACACTGTGGAAGGCATTGAGGCCCTCCAAAGAACATAGGAAGGCCATGAGCTTTCTTCTTGACCTGAAAACCACTCAGACAGAAGGAGACCCTGAGAAAAGTCCACAACCCTTCTAAGAATGTGTTGTAGGTCCTATACCCACTGTCATTCTATTTGTTTAAATTCTTTCAACACACAGAGACTGTTGGGAAAAATCTGAGACCAAATTATACCTGAGATCTCAAAAAACATACTAGAGAATTCCTTGAGGCCCTGGGCATCAGTGGGCAATGCATGAGCCAGACTAAGATTTTAGAGGAAGTCCTGAGCCTACACTAAATAACATGTGGTGGCCCTGAGTGCCACTGACACATGGTGGTAAGCTCTGAGCACCACTATGACAATAATAATATGTCTCTTTTACATAACACACTGAGTAAGGCTCTATTCCAAAATGAGACTCTGGAGAAGGCCATCATTCTTTCAGAATGCTGTGGAAAAGTCTGGGAACCACTAAATATTGTGCAGAGTTGTGACATCCACTGAAATAGTAAGATAGGCCCTAGGCCTCAATGGGATACTTGAGAAGGCCCTCACACACAATCAAATTCTGAAGGAGATGGTGAGCACCACTTTGATGATGGGGATGGCCCTTAGCCCCACAGAGACTCTGGGCAAAGCCTTGGTATTCATTGAAGAATTTTTAAATGTCCAGAATTCAGAAATTCTTTTGGAAATATTGAGAGCCTCTTTTTGAGGCTGGAATAAGGACTGAGCATCACTGAGACTCTGAGAATAGCTCTGAGCCTCATGGGCAACCTGAAAATACCCTGAAAAAATGAGAGACTCTGAGATTGGCTCTGCAATTCAATATTCCCCTTCAAAAGGCAATAAGACCTATTGAGACCCTTGGGATGGCCCTAAATGCCGCAGTCTGGCTGGGCACAAAATCATGAGCCACTCACAGCTTGTAGATTCAAACAGCAATTCTATTTTCCCGATCTCACACCGGCCTTCTACAAACACGTTCTGGGGAAATCCACGTTCTCTGCCCAAATCCACACCTCCACTGGGCTTCTGTCTTCCCAAAAATACTGTCTGAATCCCGTGAGAACTCAAAGAGGAACTCAGGCAGCAGGATACGCCCTATTCCCAACAGGAATAACCTTCCTAAACTGGGAACGCCCTAAACCCGGATTGTCCTAAACCCGGATTGTCCTAAACTGGGAACGCCCTAAACCCGGATTGTCCTAAACCCGGAACGCCCTAAACCCGGATCCGCCCTGGTCCTTGAGCAAGGTCACTGCAAAATGTCCTATTTCCATGAGTCCTTCCACTAAGCAACATGGGGTACACTGGCAAGGAAATTGTCATACCTACTTGGCTAATGGCTCCCAGCATCATTGTGAATGGTGCTGATCAGCTCTGAGAGACTGGAGAGGCAATAGGACCATTAAGACTCTTGGGAAGGTTGTGCACACTTCTGTCAAGCTAAGGAAGAACTGTTAGCATTTCTATTAATCTGAAGAATATTTGGAACCTCATTGACACAACATTGAACAAAATTAATTAATCTGTAACTCTTGTTGAAGCCTTGAGCATATTCTAAACAATGGGCAATATTTCAAGCACCATGAAGATCATGTGGACAATTCTAAACAAGATTAAAATTCTGGGAAAGTCCTTGAGCCCTCCTGAGACTCTAGGGTATACATTTAGGCCAACTGACACTGGGAAATATGTTGATCCCCTCTAATACCCTGAGTGTTACTAAGACTCTGGGGTATGTATTTGCCATTATTGTTTCCTGAGGATACTATAGCTTTACTGAATGTCTGGAAATACAATGACACCACTAAGATTCTGATAAAGGCTCTGTGCACAACTGTGACCATGGGTAATGCCCTGAGAAACACTGTGACCCTGGGAATGGTATGGAGCTCTGTGATAATCCCACAGAGCTCCTGAGATGGACATAGCCTCCCCAGAGGTCATTCAATCTACTGACAGCAGACATTAGGAAGCTAGACTCACCCCCTGAAACCTGACCCCTTACCTCATTTGAGTAGCTTCTCCCCAATAAAAGGGTTCATCACATGCTCTCTCTCTTGCTCTTTCCATGGACCCTTAATGCAAGAGGAGCCATCACAGGACACAAAGGAGAAGGTATCTGTCACTTGTGTAATTATTTCATGCAGCCCAGTTTACCTGAAGTGACTTTGCATATTTTAGTCCTGGAACACAAAAATTGGGGGCCCATACAGGGAATCGAGGTAACTTTTAGAAATTTAGTGGAATTGGAATATCTCTCTAGAAGTTATACACATTAAGGATTTCAGAGTATTGTAGTGTGAATTGTAGAAAGTAAGTGAATTAGAAAAAAAAAATCTGTGACATTAAACTTTTTAATATATGGGAATATTTCATCTATCGATAGATTAAAAAATATTTTTGCAATTATAGAGACACAAAATAAATGTAAAGAATTATTAAGATGATCAATGGGATATGTTGTTAGGTTCAATCCTCTCCCATGGAAAAAGAACTTCTATGGACTTTTTGTATTATTTTTTATGAATCTTTTTATTTTGAAATATTAGATAAAGATTTTTTTGAGTTTATGTACTAGAAGTCTGTGCTTGGAAAGTGAGAAAAAGAAAAGAAAGATTTTGTGATGAGACTTGATACAAGGATTCTTTATCTGTAGAGAAGTGAATTTTATTTTTCTATTATTTTTGTGAATACTCAGACAGTTTTACTAAGCCTTTTTGCTCCATTCTTGTCCTACAGGATCAGAATGGCTGTAACTCAGCCACTGGGGGCAAAAAGACTTTAGCCACTGTTCCTTATGGGGTCTGTAACTAAACCCACCACCAGCAGTGCTTTTAACCCTTAAACAACCTGGCCTGGGTGCCAAACACAGACTGCCTTAAGATTTGATAGTAACACTAGTGTCTGCTGTTAAAACTCACCTTTAAAGTGCCCACGTGCCGCAAGGAAAAGTACAACATACAGGAGAACACAATCTGCAAGCACAGGTTGCAGAGACAAGGCAAGCCATTACCACCCTTAGAATCCTTCAGGTTGGGGAAATGAAGACAAATCAAATGGAATGCAGCTGGCTAGGAAAGCTCAGGGAGCATTTTCCCCAACAATGCACAGCTGGCGCCAAGCGGTTTCCATCACTATGGTAACTGTCTGAAGCCTTGCAGGGCAAGTGGGCTTCCTGGTCTGCCTCCCTCATTTTCACAGGCTTCCCATTGGTCCTTCCACTGTTACTCAGACAGGACTTCTGGTCCCATCTTCCAGTCACTAACTGTACTTCCTGTTTCAGACCTGCTACTGGGAAATGCCCAGAGCCTACATTTTTAAGAATGCCCACCTATAAATGCTAACGAAAGCTATCTTTTTCAGGCAAAATCCAATTCCACATGTTTCTATGTTGCAGCCTTGAATTTTTTAAGTTAAATAACCTGATTTTTTCTCTATGATTTTGTTACTAAAATAATACAATTGATTGAAAATATCGGACAAATGCTTCTTTATAATTTTGCTTTTAATTTTGGTGGTAATAAGGATGCATTTTCTCACCACAGGAACAAAGCTTGCAATATTCCTGTGATGAACAAAGAATCCTTATTCTCATTCCTGACTATACAATTATAAGAAATAAGTAATGTATACATATTATGTGCTGTCACAAAATATAAAAAAGTACACTACTAATCCAAGTAAAATTGAAATGGATCCAAGTATCTTAAGAACTTTGGAAACCTGAGGAGCATCCTGAACCACACAAGATGCTAGGAATGTCCAAGAGTACAATTGCATGCATGGTCAGTGGAGTGAGAAGAGAACACTGAAACTCTGGGGGAGTTCCCAGAGTATGACTGTGAGACTGGAGGAGACTTTGCAACACACTGAGATGCTGAGCAAGAATCCACAATCCAATGAATCTGTACCAGTGTCCATGAACTTCCTTTCTGACCTGCAAAAGTTTTGAATTCCAGTGAAAAACTCAAAAGAGGCATGAACACCTATTAGAAATCAGCAAAGGCCCTGAATGCCCAAAGACCTTTTGAAGGCATCTGAATCACCCAAACTCATGGAAAGCTCACCAGCTGATCTCACCTCAAATTCCTATACAAGCCAGAGTCACACTGAAATTCTGGACACTGTCTACAGATATACTGTGGAGAACATTTAGGCCCACTATAAGACAAAGGAATATCAGAAGCTTAACTGTTGTGCTGGAAAAGCACTAAACATGGGATGCCTTAGGAAAGATCTACAATCCACTTGGATCTGGGTGGAAGCCTGGAAACCAACTCTTAATCTATTTATTCAAAGCCTTTAGCCTCTCAGAACCTCAGGAGAAAGAAATCTGAGAATCAATCATGCCTAAGTTCACATTAAAGCCCCAGAGAAATTCCAGAGCCCCTGGATGTCATTGCAGAATACACTGAGCCAGACTGAGACACTGGACAAAGCCCTGAGCTTACACTCAAAAGCATGGGGGAATGCAGTGGAAAGGGCCCTGAGCTCCACAAAAACAATGGGAATATCTGTAAGTTACAATGACCCACTGGGCAAAGCTCTATTTCTTATTGAAACCTTTGCCAAACCCCCTTTTTTCTCAGAATGCACTGGAAGAACCTTAGCACCACTAGATGGCATGCGAAGTTCTTTAATCCACTGATAGAGTAGAGTGTGCCCTAGGGGTGACTAGAATTGGGGGAAGGCTGTGACACACATTCGAATACACTCATCTCTCATGAAGATGCTAAGACACACTGTGTTTCTACAAAAGGCATGGAACTCTCTAGAGACCCTGAGAAAGCCCTGAGATTCTTAGAGCAAGGCTCAACTTCCTAGGGCCCAGTGTTTCCTGAGAGAGAATTCAGAGACTCACCTTGAGTCTGGAAGAAACACAGAGTTAATGGAGATTCTGAGAAGCGACCTAGCCCACTGGATAACCTCAAATAGACTCTGAAAGAAGAGGAGACTCTCAGGGTGGCTTTCAGACACAGTGTTCTTGTGCCAAACACACTAAGAGCTTCCAGAACCTTGGGAAGGCCCCGAGCACATGGGGAAACTGTGAATGGTGCTGATATGCACTGAGGGCCTGGGAAGGCTAGGAGAACACTGAGAGTCATGGGAAGTTTGTACACACATCTGTCATCTTAAGGAAGGGCCCTCGACTTCCGAAGATTTGGAAGAATATTTTGATCAGCAATTTGACCACAGTGCATGAAAGTGATTAGTCTGAGACTTTTGATGAGTCTCTTCTGAACACTGGGGTCTATTAAAAGTTTGATGAAGATGAGGTGGACCTTTCTAAGGAAGACCAAAATGCTGGGGAAGGCCATGAGCACTTCCTAAATTCTAGGATAGGTCCAGAGATCCACTGTCAATAAGAAAAATCAGGAGCCACTTAGATACCTTGAGCAAGGTAGGCCTTACTGTGTGACCTGAGAAGACTAGAGTTTTAATGTGTGTCTGGAAAGGCAATGACAACACTAAGACTCTGCATATACCCCTGGGCACTCCAGTGACCCTGAATGATGACCTGACACTGACCTCAACTCTGAAATGAGCCTGAGCAACTGTGACAATGGGAATTGCAAGGAACTCCTCTGCAAACCTGGGACAATGCTGAGATTGACCGAGACCCTGGCTGAAACTCTGAACAGAGTGCATTCTTGAGAAACTCTCTAAGCACTAATGAAACTCTTGAAATAGTACTGAAGATAAATGAGATTCTACAAAGGCCCTGACATCCTGAAATGGCCATGACTTTCAAAGTGGCTCAGAGCAATATTTAAAATAGCCATGAGAGATGATATCCCCATTTTACAAAGGAGGAAACTGAAGCCAAAGGCTTGTCTTCCAAAGTTGGGGACCATGCAGAACCTTACTGAGATGCTGGCTGTGTCCCAAAGCTCAACAGGATGCATGAGGCAGTTAAGGTGAAACCCTTAGTCTCTGTAGAGACACCAGACCATGAGTATGAGTTTGGAGATGACCTGAAAACCACTGAGACCCTGGGAAAGAAGTCACAGTCCACTGAATCACTACTCAGAGCCCAGGAGCCTCCTTAGTGACCTGCAAACAGACAGTTTGGGAGGGCTTTGAAGCAAACCAACTCACAGAAAGCATCTGAACACCACAGTAATTCTTCAGAGAGCTCTATGTCACAGTGAAATCCTGGTGACAGTTCTGAGAACAAAAGACACACTGAGAAAGGCATGTAGGCCCTCAAAAGAACCTGGGAAAATCATGTTTGACATTCCGGAGTGGAAAAAGCACTGAGACACAAAGAGATCCCGAGAAAGCTCCACAAACCCTCTAAGTCATGACAGGGCCTCTGAACCCACTGTCAATCTCTTGAAGGCCTTTGGCCTCACAGAAGCTCTGGGGAACAATTTGACACCCAATCCCACCTGAGACCTCCAAAAGAGCCTAGTGAAGTCCCTGAGTGCTTATAAGTCTTTGTGGAAAGCACTGAGCCACACTAAATGCTAGAGCAAACCCTAAGCTTACTTTCAGAAACTTGGGGTATCCCTGAGGGCCACTGACACATTGGGAAAGGCCCTGAGCACCACAAGGACAATGGTAATCTGTGCATGTTTCAAGGACAGAGGACACAAGGCTCTATTCCACAATGAGACACTGGTGAATGGTCTTCATTTCCCAGAACAGTGTGAAAAAACCGGAGTTCCACTTTATAGTATGTAGAGTCTAAAACCCCCTGAAAGAGAGGCATAAGACCTAGGCCTCTCTACAGTTTTGGGGAAGTTCCTGACAGACAATCAGAGTGTGGGGACCATGTGAGCATTGCTGTGAAGCTGAAAATGGCATTTAGCTTCCCAGAGACCCTGGAAAAGCCCTGGGATTCACTGAGGAACTCAGAACAGCACTGAAGCCAGTGTTTCCATGAGGAGATCCACAGCCTGTACCCAGGCTTGAAGAAGCACTGAGCATCTAGGAGATTCTGAGAACAGTACTGAGCCTTATATAGAACTTGTCACAAATGCTGAAATAATAGGAGCCACTGACATGGGCTCTGAACTCAGTGTAACCCTGAAAAGGCCTTGAGACTTCTTGAGACTAGTGGCAAGGCCCTGAACACATGGTGGAATGGCGATTTGTGCTGATCTGCACTGAGGGACTAGGAAGGCCAGGAGAACAATCAGACTTTGGGGAAGGTTATGTAAACATCTGTCACACAGAAGGGCACAAACACAAAGTGCCCTTCACCTTTCTACAAATAAAAAGAATATCTTGAACCCCAGTGAGACCACAGCAAATAAAACTCATGAATGTGAGATGGTTTGGGAAGACTTGAGCATCTTCAGAAAACTGGGCAATAGGTCAACCATTACCACGAGGACCACATAAACCTTTGTGGACAAGACAGAAATCGTGGTGAAGCCCTTGATCCTCCAGAAGGTCTCGGTTAGGCCCTGAGGCACGTGGCAGCAGAAAAGACCCTGAACTCCTCTGAAACTCTCAGTGTCCCTATGACCCTGTAAGGCCCTGATCCTTCAAGTAACCTTTGAAGACTACAGCTTCTTGACTACCTGGGAAGGTAATGACCCCACTAAGATTCTGCAAAGAAACTTTGAATATCACAGTGACTCTGGGAAATTCCTGGAGGCTCACTACGAATCTGATCTGGACCCAAGATATACTGTGACCTTGGAAGAGCAAGAGAACCTTAGAAAGGTGCTGAGATTGCCTGAAACTCTGGCCAAACCCCTGAAACCACTGTGTCATTGGGAAACTATCTCAGCCATGGTGACACCCTGGGAATAGCACTGAAAATGACTGAGACAGTTCAAGATGCCCTAAAAAACATCTCAGAGCCTCATAATAAACATGAGTTTGACTGAGGCTCTGGGCAAGTTCTTTGGCTCTCAAAACCCTGAGGAGCATCCTAAACCATTCTGAGATGCTAGGAATGTCCAAGAGTACAATTTCATGCACAGTCAGTAGAAAAAGAACACTAAGACTCTGGGGGAGTATGACTACGAGACTAGAGGAGACCATGCAACCCACTGAGATGCTGGGAAAGAATCCACAATCCAATGAATCTGTACCAGTGTCCATGAACTTCATTCCTGACCTGCAAAAGTTTTGAATTCCAGTGAAACATTTGGAAGAGGCCTGAATAACTATTAGAAACCAATGAAGGCCCTGAATGCCCAGAGACCTTTCGGAAGGCATGTGAGTCACCCAAACTCATGGAAAGCTGGTGATCTCGCCTCAAAATACTATACAAGCCAGAGTTACACTGAAATCCTGGACATTGTCTTGAGCACTACCGATATAATGTGCAGGGCATTGAGGCCAACTAATGAACAAGGGAACCCCAGAAACTGTATTGTTGTGCTGGAAAAGCATGAAAATATGGGGCACCCCGGGAAAGACCCACAGCCCCACTTGGATCTGGTGGAAGCCTGGAAACCCACTCTTAATCTATTTATTCAAAGCCTTTAGCTTCTCAGAAGCTCAGGAAGAAAATCTGAGAATCAATCAAACCTGAGGTCCTGTTAAAGGCCCCAGAGAAATCCCTGAGCCCCTGGATGTCATTTCTCAATACACTGAGCCAGACTGAGACCCTGGACAAAGCCCTGAGCTTGCACTCAAAAGCATGAGGAGCCTGAGGGACCCTCATGCAGTGGGAAAGGCCCTGAGCCCCACAAGGTCAATGGGAGTATCTCTCAGTTACAAAGACACCCTGGGCAAGGCTCTATTTCCTATTGAAACCCTCACATCATCCCTTGTTTTCTCAGAATGCTGTGGAAGAACCTGAGCACCACTAGATGGCGTGCAAAGTTCTTCAATCCACTGATATAGTAGAGTGTGCCCTAGGGGTGACTAGGATTTGGGGTAAGGCTGTGACACACATTCAAATACACTCATCTCTGGGGAAGATGCTGCAACACTCTGTTTCTGCAAAAGGCATGGAACTTCTCAGAGACTCTGAGAAAGCCCTGTGATTTGTAGAGCAACGCTCAAGTTCCCTGGGCTCAGTGTTTCATGGGAGAGGATTCAGAGACTCACCCTGAGTCTAAAAGAAACACAGAGCTAATGATGATTCTGAGAAGAGATCTAGCCCATGGCACAACCTCAAAAATAATCTGAAAGAAGAGGAGACTCTCAGGGTGGCTGTCAAACACAGTGTTCTTCTTCCAACTACACCATGAACTTCAGAATCTTGGGAAGGCCCCGAGCACATGGGGAAACCTGAATGGTGCTGATATGCACTAAGAGCTTGGGAAGGCTAGGAGAACACTGAGAGTCATGACAAGTATGTAGATACATCTGTTGACTTAAGGAAAGGGTCTCACCTTTCAAAGATTTGGAAGAATAAACAGTATTGTGACCATAGTCAATTAAATTGATCAATATGAGACTTTTTAAGCACTGGGGTATCTTCAAAATTCCATGAAGACCATGTGAACCATCTAAATAAGAGACAAGTTCTAGGAAATGCATTGCACACACCTGAGATTCTACCGCAGGCTCTGAGTACTACTGACACTCAGAGAACTTCTGAGCCACTCTTCTACATTTAGTAGTCTTGGCCCTCATTTTCAGTGTGACCTGGGAAGGCTCAAGTTTTATTGTGTGCCCAAAAAGTCAATGACACCACTAGGACTCTGCAGAAAGCCCTGTGCTCTCCTCTGTGGAGAACCACCCATGATTTTTTTGAGGGTCTTCTCTTGGTATCAAGCCATGGAGATTTATCTTTGGGAACTATCTGTGGCTTCCCTACATGCATTAGATTGCCCAAGGTACATGACCTCTATCTCTGCTCTCCTAGGAAGACCCCTTTTGTAGCTCCAGAGTTGGGCTAACACATTGGAAACTGGACAGCCTACCTCCTACCTTATTTTGCAAAGAACATTTCATGGAAAACCTTTGATGTTCTCTGATATATATAAAGCAAGCAAGGGATCATTTTGTTCTTTTTAGTGTGGAAGCTGTATCCCTAAGATCAGCTAGCCAGACTTGCCTCTGCTTTTAAAATTACTTTCGGTGTCCTGCGGTTTTTTCACCAGCCTACCTTTCTTAGCTTTTATTCCACTGCCAGTCCATTCCACAAAGAGGAACTCCATTCTCACCACCTGTGTCAGACTCAGCCAGAACTTGCACCTGTAACAGGATTCTTGTTGCATGGAATCAAAGGGTAACTAGTGGATGTTTGGCCCTCTCTTGAAAAAGAAGCTTATGGTTTAGCATATTGTGGAATACTGTATTTTGAATTGGTATATTGAAAGAAAGAGGGAGAATAAAAGTTTTTTATTTTAATATTTATTTTTTAGCTATAGTCCAACTCAATATCTTTATTTATTTATTTTTATGTGGTACTGAGGATAGTACCCAGGGCCTCTCCCATGCTAGATGAGCCCTCCACAGCTGAGTTACAACCCCAGCCCAGGAGAGTAAAAGTTTTTTGTCCTGGTGATGAACCCGGCTATATTCCATCTTCAGATTAGGAGCCATCTTGTCACAAGGTCATAAAAAATCATTTCTGTTTTACTGTAAAATGCTAAGATTTCTATTTGCTCTAACTGTGTTTTGTTTTTTAGGAAAAAACAAAAACCAAAACAAACAACAACAATAAAAAACTTTCTTCCTGCTCTTTCTTTGAACTTACTCATGCCCAGCTCTCCTTGACCAAATAACTACCCCCTGAAATCCCAGTTGCTCCTCATTAACTTTGATGTTGAAATCTGAGTCTGCTCCCTACCTTGAGATGTTAAAAAATGTAGGTCATAAATCTGCTCTCTGCCCTTGGACTATGCTTGGCTGTACCCTGTCACAATTGTAAAATTCATGTTATAAAAACTTCCCAGAATTAAGTACCCGGAATTCAGTGTTTCTTTTGGGAATATTGAGAGCCTCTTTTTGAGGCTTGAAGTAGGACTGAGCATCACTGAGCCTCTGTGAATAGCACTGAGCCTCATGGACAACCTGTAAAAGACCCTAAAATAATGAGAGACTCTGAGGTTGGCTCTGCAATTCAATGTTTCCCTGCAAAAGGCAATAAGAACTATTGAGACCCTTGGGATGGCCCTGAGCACATGATGGAATTGTGAAAGGCACTGATCGGCACTGAGAGACCAGAAAGACAATAAGATCATCAAGACTCTTGGGAAGGTTGTGCACACTTCTGTCAAACTAAGGAAGAGCCCTTAGCATTCTTACAAATCTGAAGAATATTTGAACCCCATTGAGACAACAGTGAATGAAATTAATGAATCTATGACTCTTGTCAAAGCCTTGAGCGTCTGTCTTCTAAACACTGGGCAATATTTCAGGAACCATGAAGGCCATGCAGACATTTCTAAACAAGATTAAAAAATCTGGCAAAGTCCTTGAGCCCTCCTGAGACTCTAGGGTATGCCTTAGGTCCAATGCCACCGGGAAAGGCCTTAAATAGATAATTGGATAAAAAAAATGGGGCATATATACACCATGGAATATTCCTTAGCAATTAAAGAGAATAAAATCATGGCATTTGCAGGTAAATGGACAGAGTTAGAGAAGATAATGCTAAGTGAAATTAGCCAATCCCCCCCCCCTGCCAAAAAAAACCCACAAAACAAATGCCAAATGTATTTTTTTCATATAAGGAGGCTCATAGTGGGATAGGAACAGGGAGAATGGTAGGAATGGATGAAATCTAGATAGGGCAGGAGGGTTGGAGAAAAAGAAAGGGGGCATGAGGTTATTAATAATGGTAGAAGTGAGGATCATTATTATCCAAAATACAGGTATGAAGACATAAATAGATGTGAATATACATTCTATAAAAATTGTGCTCTATATGTGTAATAAGAATTGTAATGCATTTTGCTGTTATATAAAAAAATTAATAAATCTGTGACTCTTGTTGATGCCTTGACCTCTTCTAAACACTGGGCAATATTACAAGCACCATAAAAATGATGTGGACCTTTCTAAACAAGGTTAAAATTCTGCAAAAGTTCTTGAGCCCCCCTGAGACCTTAGGGTAGGCCCTGAGGCCCACTGACACTGGGAAAGACCTTAATCCCCTTATATTCCCTGAGTGTCACTAAGACTCTAGGGTAAGTATTTGCCATTATTGTTTCCTGGGGATAGTATTGCTTTACTGAAAGTCTGGGAATGCAATGATGCCATTAAGACTCTCATGAAGGCTCTGGGCACAACTGTGACCATGGGGAATGCCCTGAGACTCAGTAAGGTACTTGGCTGTACCTGAGAAACACTGTGACCCTTGGCAGGGCACGGAACTCCACGGATATCCTGGAACTATGCTGATCTTTACTGAGGCCCTGGAAAAACTCTGAACACAGTGTGCCTTTGGGGAACTATCTAATCCCATCTGACACTCTGGGAGTAGCACTGAACATGACTAAGACACTTGAAAAAGTCCTGAGAAAACAAAGAGCCTAGTATGGCCATGAGTTCTATTGAGGCAATGGGCAAAGCCTTTGGCTCTTTAAGTATCTGGGAAACCTCCTGAACCACACTGAGTTGCTGGAAATATCCAAGAGGTCAACTGAATGCATTGGAAAGAGAACACTAAGACTCTCAGAGAATACCCTGAGCAAGACTCTGGGACTACAGGAGATCATGAAAACCACGGAAGCACTTGGCAAGGATCCACAATCCACTGAATCAGTACCAGAGTCCACAAACCTCATTAGAGACCTGCAAAATCCCTAAATTCAAGTGATACACTGGTAAAAGCTCTGAATACTAATTACAAACCAATAAAGGCCCTGATGCCAAGAGACTTTTTAAAAGAACTTTGAATAATACAAACTCATGTGTTAGGAGCTGCCACATAAGAAATGAGCACCCTTTAGCCTTGAGTGGTGAGAATATGGAGATGTGGCAAAAGCCAGCCGTGGGCTGTGTGTGTGAACTACGGGCCTTGAGCACACAAAGTGGAATAAACCGATTGTGCCCCTCGGTAAGGGTGGGTCTTGCTCCAGTCTTTTCTCTTACTGTGTGATGATCCCACAGAGCTCCTGAGATGGACATAGCCTCCTCAGATGTTAGTCAATCTACTGACAGCAGACATTAGGAAGCTAAACTCAACCCCCTGAAACATGACTCCTTGCCTCATTTAAATGGCTTCTCCCCAATAAAAGGGTTCAGCAAAAGTTCTCTCTCTTGCTCTTTCCACAGATCTCTAAGATTAGAAAAGCCATCACAGGACCCATAGAAAAAGCTATCTCTGTCTCTTGTGTGATTATTTTGTGCAGCCCAGTTTACCTGGAGTGACCTTGAGTGTTTTAATCATGAGATGCAATACTCATGGAAACTTGTGAACACCCCTTAAATCCTGTGGAGAGACCTGGCCTGTGTCACTCTGATATCTTGGAGATTGTCCTGAGAACTACAGATACAAAGTGTAAGCTTTTGAGGCCCACTGAAGGACATGGGGAAGCCAGATCTTCATATATGAGCTGGAAAAGCACTGAGACACAAAGAGATGGGAAAGACCCACAATTTCACATGGACCAAGGTAGAGGCCCTGAACCCTACTATAAATGTATTTATTGAAGTCCTCTTGCCTTACAAAATCTCTGGGGAAAAATATGACACCAAATCATACCTGAGATCTCAAAAAAGACCCTAGAGAATTTTCTGAGCCCCTATAAGTCATTGGGGAAAGCACTGAGCCATACTGAGACTCTGGAGAAAGCCCTGAGCACCACTTTGACAAGGGGAATCTCTCTCTGTTATAGTAACACACTGGTTAAGGCTCTTTTCCTCAATGGGACAGTAGGGAAGGCCATTATTTTCCCAGAATACTTTGAAAGAATCTGAGCACCACTAAATATTGTGCAGAATTCTTAAATCCACTGAAATAGTAGGGTAGGTCCTTGGCCTTGCTAAGATTGTGAGGAAGGCCCTGACACACAATCAAACTGTGAGAAGATGCTAAGTACAACTTTGATGCTGAGAATTAGCTCCACAGAGTACTTAGCTCCACAGAGACCCTGGGCAAGGCCCTGGAATTTATTGAGAAACCCTGAATGGCTCTGAACCCACTGTTTCCTTTGGGAAGATTCAGAGCCTTGCTCTGAGGCTGAAAGAAAGTGCTGAGCATCACACAGACTCTGAAGAATAGCACTGAGCCCAATGAACAACCTGTAAAAGACTAAAATAATAGGAGCCTCTGATGTTGGCTCTGAAACTCAGTGTTTCCCTGCAAATTGGAATGAGAAATATTGAGACCCTTTGGAAGACCCTGAGTAGATGGTGATATTGTGGATGGTGCTAATACACACTGAGATTCTGGAAAGGCAATGGTACCACTATGAATTTTTGGAAGCTTGTGCACACATCTGTCAATGTAAAGAATGGCCCTCTGCCTTGCTAAAAATCTAAGAATATTTTGAACACCACTTAGGCAAAAATGAATGAAATTTATGAATGTGAGATCCTTGTTGAATCTTGGACCCCTTCTAAACACTGGGCAACATTTCTAGCATGATGAAGATAATGTGGACCTTTCTAACAAGATTAAATTTTCTTGAACCCTTCTGAGACTCTAGGATGGGCCTGAGTCGCACAGGCCCTGAGAAAGACCCTGAGCTTCTCTGGTTCCCTGAAGAAGGCCATTGCACCACTAAAACTCTTTGGTAGGTCCTTGTCATCAAAGTAACCTGTGAAGACAATAGCTCACTGATTGTCTTAGAAGGCAATGACACCACAAAGACTCTGCATAAGGTACTGGGCACCCATGTCCTGGGGGCATGCCCTAGAACTCAGACTCTGTGTTGGCCCTCAGCAGCACTGTCACCCTATGAATGACAATAACTACACTGAGAATGTGAGAAAGGTTCAGAAATTTAGTGAGACCCTGGAAAAACCCTGAGCCCAGTGTGTTCTTGTGGAACTATCTAATCACAATTGAGACTCTACAAATAACATTACATATGACTGAGGCACTTCATAATGCCCTGAATCAATCTGAGAGTCAATCTGGAAATGGCCATGAGTTTCACTGTGTCACTGAGCTAGTCCTTTTGTTCTTTGAAAACCTGGAGAACATCCTGAAGCACACTGACATGCTAGGAGTGTTCAAGACCTCCCCTAAAATTTCTGAGGAAAGGAAGGAAAACAATTTTCTGAGAGAACTTTCTGATTATGTCTGTGAGACTGAAAGAGACCATGATATCCACTGAGACTCTGGGCAATGTTATGGAACAAACTGTATGTGCCTTAACTTGATAAACTCCATTTTAATCTGAGATTTCATTTCATCTAAGAAATGCTTCTCTTTGAGAAAACTCTGCATCTGCCATCTCCTGCTAGGCACAGCCAGTTTGGCAACCCAGGGTGTTTGAAAAATGTTCCTATTATTCATATACAATGTATTATTAAAAACTACATTTGTGGGCTGGGGTTGTAGCTCAGTGATTGAGCACTTGCCTTGCATGCATGAGGCCCAGGGTTTAATTTTCAGCACCACATTAAATAAATAAATAAAATAAAGATTTTTTTTTTTTTTTAAAAATACATTTGGAAGATGTTCTCTTTTAGTTCCCATTTTTCTTGGACAGTGTACTCTATCTGGTACTGGGTCATTCTTATCCACTTCATACATTGCTATTGTTTTGACCTACTGGTTGCTTGTGGTTTGAGGCTATAAAAGAGGTATCTTGCCTTCTGCAAGGCATGGAGATTTGCAGAGGCAACTTGGTCACTGCCCCAAACCTGCCATTGATTAAATTTCTTCTTTTTGCTTCAAGACTGACCTTATGTTTTATTTCAAATGCACCACAACATTTGGAGGATCCAGTAAGATTCCTGGAGTCAGGGCTGTGGCTTTTGAGCACACCAGTATTCCAGATCTTTGGACTCAGAGAAGTGTGCCCTTTCTCTCAAGTTTGGTAACTCTCTGCTCCATGAGGTTCTGGACCCCCTGCAGTGACCAATTCAAGGCTGCTGAATGTATGTGGTGTGGCTCATGCCTGTGAACCCAGATCTGGTGAGAGTCAAACTTGTAAACTCAGCACTTTGAGAAGGTGTATCTGATGGGACCTGGGTCATCAACCCAGAAAGCCAGTAAGTGGGCCATGATGAAAATCTTGTGTCTGGGTATCGAAAGAGAGAGTGTCTTGTCCACCACTGTCTGTCCCTTGTTTGACCATCCATCTGTGCCTGACATTGTTGTCTGTTTGCCCCAGCACCTACTTTCTTTTTATTTTGACAGATTGGACTCATCAGCAACTCAGCAACTCCCATATTCAAACCTTGTCAAATTCTTCACTTTAACCTTCCTTTTATTTCTGCCAGTTTTTTAAATTGTTAGCTTTGTCATGGGAAACCTAATGAAAAAGTAGCCTGATTGCCATCTGGGAAAAAATGGTTAAAAAGCCCTAGGCAGCTCACTAAGGCATGCACTGGAACATAAACAGCTACCAAAAGTCTTCAGATGGGATCAATCTGAAACTGAAGGAAAAGTTTCAGTTTACCTTCTCCCTGGCTGAGACACATAAACAATGGTTTCAGGGCATCTCTTTCTCTCCTTGTGTCTCTTTCTTGCTTTTTCATGTTGTTTTAATATTAAAGGCAATATCATTTTTTTCCAGGAATCTTGTTTTTAAAATTCTGTATTTTTGAGTTCATGATTTTGATCCACTGCACTTAGACTAATGCGTTTTTCTAATCAGATCTAGTTTATACAACTATAGACTTTTTATTATATATACACTCTTCTTTGTGTAGTGGACAACTACACAAAGGTTTATCTCTCAATCTAATAGATTTTTAAAAGCTTCAAGGCTTTTGTTTGTATTGTGTATGATGTTCACTGATATATTGTCATGTCTACATGTGGATTTTTGTTTGATTTTTTGCTTTTTAATTTTTTACTTGTAGATGGAAAAAATGCCTTTATTTTGTTTGTTTATTTTTATATGGTACTAAGGATTTAACCCAGTAAATCACACATGCTAGGCAATTGCTCTACTGCTGAGCCATAATCCCAGCCCCTACATGTTTAGTATCAAAACTGGCACATAAACTCATAGGTTAAAGTTTTAAAAAATGGATTCAAATACCTTTGGTTCACATGATTTAAATGGTTAAATTTAAATTAGGTAAACATCCCCTCTTGACCAGTGGACTACAGCGTGGAAGCTGAGATCCAGGCCAGACAGCCCACACCAGCCCAAGCAGGATCCATGATCTCAGTAGGCCTGGTTCACCACTCCACTGATGAGGTACACACTGCCAGAGCCTTGCCTTGGGTGCAGAAACACCTCTTCCGACCAGCAGACTACCACAGGAGGTCAAGACCAGCAGCCCAGATACAGCCACTCCAACTTATAAAGGACCCAGATCCAGGATGCAGTAGTATTTATTGAGAGGCACCAAGAATATAGGAGAGAATATAGGGAAGAAGCTGGGTATTTCAGATCCACACTGCAATAAAAGAAGACATACAGACAACATAAAAATACAAGGGAGGAAAGTGCCCCAAACAAACCAGGACACTATAATAACAGACCCATGAACAGCAAAGTTGATAAAATGTCAGAGAAGGAGATCATAAGGTTCATAATTAAAATGATCTGTGAATTGAAGAATGACCTAATTGAGCAAATACAAGCAAAAATTGATCACTCCAACAATGAGATAAGAGAGTAAATATAGGTACCAAAAGATTACTTCAAGACAGAGATAGAGACTCAAAGAAACAAAACAAAACAAAACAAAAACAGTCAGAAATCCTTGAAATGAAGGATACAATAAATAAAAAAACTCAGTAGAAAGCATAATCAACAGACTAGACCACTTGGAAGAAAGAATGTCAGATAATGAAGACAAAGTATGCAATTAAAAAAAATAAAGTTGATCACACAGTGAAGAAAGTTAGAAACCACGAACAGAATATTCAAGAATTATGGGACTGCATCAATAGATCAAATCTAAGAGTTATTGGGATGGGGGAGACACATAGTTTGAAACCAAAGGACTGTACAATCTATTCAATGAGATAACATCAGAAAATTTCCCAAGCATGAAGAACGAATTGGAAAACCAAATACAAGAGGCTTACAGGACACCAAATGTACAAAATTACAACAGATCTACACCAAAGCACATTATAATGAAAATGCCTAGCATACAGAATAAGAATAGAATCTTAAAAGCTGCAAGACAGAAGAATCAGATCACATATAGAGGGAGACCAATTTGTATCTTAGCAGAATTTTCAACTCAGACCATCAAAGCCAAGAGATCTTGGAACAACATATACTAAGCTCTGAAAGAAAATGGATGCCAACCAATAATCTTGTATCCAGCAAAACTAAGTTTTAGATTGATGATGAAACAAAACCTTTTATGATAAAAAAAAGTTAAAAAAATTTACAACTAGAAAACATGCACTAGAGAACATCCTCAGCAAAATATTCCAAGAAGAGGAAATGAAAAACAATGATAAAAATGAGCAAAAGGAGGGATTACACTACAGGAAAATGTAATCAGAGGAGAAACCAAGTCATGCTAAATACCAAAATCAACAAAAATGCCTGGGAATACAAATCATGTCTCAATAATAACTCTGAATATTAATGGCCTAAACTCACCAACCAAAAGACATAGACTAGCAGATTGTATTTAAAAAGACCCCAAAATATGCTGCCTCCAAGATACTCATCTCATAGAAAAAGACAATCACAGACTGAAGGTGAAGGGTTGAAAAAAATCATACCACTCACATGGACCGTGGAGGCAAGCAGGGGTTTCTAACCTGATATCAAATAAAGTAGACTTCAAACTAAAGTCAATCAAAAAGATGAAGAAGAGAGACTGGAGGAGGAAGCCCTTAAAACCCATCAACGGGGGCATGGCTACCAGCACAGTTCTGTGGCTGATACAGGAATTTTGGAGTTATATAAGAGCAATTTAAATATATAAGGGGAAATCATTAACACAACAGTTTCACAAAGCTGGAAAGAAACATGAGCAGTATGAAAAGACAAGGAAAAAAAGGACCACAAACAATGCAGGTCAATTCAACATTAGAAGAGGCAATATCTGCAGCAGATGGAATGTCAGATAAAGAATTCAGGATATATATGCTTCAGATGATCTGGAGTCTCGAGGAAAACATAAGACAGCAAAATCAGACAATGAAAGATCACTTTGACAATAATTACATAAACAAATCCAAGAAGCAAAAGATCAACTCTACAGGGAGATAGAGGTTATAAAAAAAGAAACAACAGAAATCCTGGAAATGAAGGAAACAATAAACAAATTAA
This sequence comes from Callospermophilus lateralis, assembly GCF_048772815.1. Taxonomy (NCBI): domain Eukaryota; kingdom Metazoa; phylum Chordata; class Mammalia; order Rodentia; family Sciuridae; genus Callospermophilus; species Callospermophilus lateralis. The sequence goes on from NC_135306.1 coordinate 209,962,606, forward strand.
AAACTCAAATGAGAGTATTACCAGCAGAGTACAACACTTAGAAGATAGAACATCAGACAACAAAGTATTTCAACTTGAAAAGAACATAGACAGCTCAGCAAGAATGTTAAGAAACAATGAGCAGAACATCCAAGAAATATGGGATAACATAAAGAGACCAAACTTAAGAGTTTTGGGATACAAGAGGGTATAGAGTTCCAAACCAAAGGAATGAGCAATCTATTCAATGAAATCATACTAGAAAACTTCCCAGACTTGAAGAATGAAATAGAAATCCAAATCCTAGAAGCCTACAGGAGGCAGAATGTACAAAATCATAAGAGATCCACACCAAGACACATAATAATGAAGATACCCAACATACAGAATAAGGAGAGAATCATAAAAGCCACAAGAGAGAGGAACCAGATTACATTTAGGAGAAAACCAATCAGGATAATGGCTGATCTTTCAACACAGTCTCTGAAAGCTAGAAGATCCTGGAACAACATATTTCAAATGCTGAAAGAAAATGGATTCCAACCAAGAATCGTGTATCCAGTGAAATTAAGCTTCAGGATTGAAGATGAAATAAAAATCTTCCACAATAAACAAAAGTTAAAAGAATTTGCACCTAGAAAACCAGCTCTTCAAAACATACTTGGCAAAACAATACAGGAAGAGGAAATGAAAAATAACATTGAAAACCAACAGCTGGAGGTAGTACAGTAAAGGAAAAACTAACCAAAGAGGAAAAACAAATCATGTTAAGTAACATAAATAAACAAATATGGCTGGAAGTACAAGCCATATCTCAATAGTAACCCTAAATGTTAATGACTTAAATGCACCAATCAAAAGACATAAGCTAGTAGACTGGATTTTTAAAAAAAGATCCAACAATATGCTGCCTACAGGAGACTCATCTGATAGGAAAAGACATACACAGACTGAAGGTGAAAGGTTGGGAAAAATCATACCACTCATATGGACCTGGGAAGCAAGCAGGGGTGTCCATACTTGTATCAAATAAAATAGACTTCAAGCCAAAGTTAATCAAAAGGGATAAAGAAGGACACTACATACTGCTCAAGGGAACCATACACCAACAAGACTTGACGATCATTAACATATATGCCCCAAACAATGGTGCAGCTACGTTCATCAAACAAACTCTTCTCAAGTTCAAGAGTCAAATAGACCACAACACAATAATCATGGGAGATTTTAACACACCTCTCTCACCACTGGACAGATCTTCCAAACAAAAGTTGAATAAAGAAACTATAGAGCTCAATAATATAATTAATAACTTAGACTTAACTGACATATACAGAATATACCACCCAACATCAAGCGGATACACTTTTTTCTCAGCAGCACATGGATCTTTCTCAAAAATAGATCATATATTATATGACAGGGCAAATCTTAGCAAATACAAAAAAGTAGAGATACTACCATGCATTTTATCTGGTCATAATGGAATTAAATTGGAAACCAATGATAAAATAAGAAAAAAAATTCCTACATCACATGGAGAATAAACAATATGCTACTGAATGAACAAAGGGTTACAGAAGACAACAAAGAGGAAATTAAAAAATTTTTAGAGGTAAATGAAAACTCAGACACAACATATCGAAATCTCTGGGACATTATGAAAGCAGTACTAAGAGGAAAATTCATTTCATGGAGTTCATTCCTTAAAAGAAGGAAAAGCCAACAAATAAATGACCTCACATTACACCTCGAAGCCCTAGAAAAAGGAGAACAAATCAGCAGCAAATACAGTAGAAGGCAAGAAATAATTAAAATCAGAGCTGAAATCAATGAAATTGATACAAAAGTAACAATCAAAAAAATCGACAAAACTAAAGGTTTGTTCTTTGAAAAAATAAATAAGATTGATAGACCACTATCCATGCTAACAAAGAGAAGAAGAGAGAGAACCCAAATTACTAGCTTACAGGATGAAAAAGGCAACATCACAACAAACACTTCAGAAATACAGAAGATAATTAGAAATTATTTTGAAACCCTATACTCTAATAAAATAGAGGATAGTGAAGGCATCTATAAGTTTCTTAAGGCATATGAGCTACCCAGATTGAGTCAGGATGATATAAACAACCTAAACAGACCAACATCAAGTGAGGAAATAGAAAAAGCCATCAAAAGATTACCAACCAAGAAAAGCCCAGGACCAGATGGATATACAACAGAGTTTTACAAGAATTTTAAAGAAGAACTAATACCAATACTCTTCAATCTATTTCAGGAAATAGTTAAAGAGGGAGTACTTCCAAATTCATTCTATGAGGCCAACATCACCCTGATTCCAAAACCAGATAAAGACACTTCAAAGAAAGAAAACTTTAGACCAATATCCCTAATGAATATAGATGCAAAAATCCTCAATAAAATTCTGAGAAATCAGATACAAAAACATCTCAAAAAGATCATGCACCATGACCAAGTGGGATTCATCCCCAGGATGCAAGGCTGGTTCAACATACTAAATCAATAAATGTAATTCACCACATCAATAGACTTAAAGATAAGAACCATATGATCATTTTGATAGATGCAGAAAAAGCATTTGACAAAATACAGCATCCCTTTATGTTCAAAACACTAGAAAAATTAGGGATAATAGGAAATTACCTCAACATGGTGAAAGCTATATATGCTAAGCCTCAGGCCAGCATCATTCTAAACAGAGGCATCATTCTAAACTTAAGGCATTCTCTCTAAAATATGGGAAAAGACAGGGATGCCCTCTATCACCACTTCTGTTCAACATAGTTCTTGAAACACCAGCCAGAGCAATTAGACAGACAAAAGAAATTAAAGGCATAAATTTAGGAAAAGAAAAACTTAAATTAGCACTATTTGCCGATGACATGATCCTATACCTCGCAGACCCCAAAAGTTCAACCAGAAACTTCTAGAACTAGTAAATGAATTCAGCAAAGTGGCAGGATATAAAATCAATACCCATAAATCAAAGCCATTCCTGTATATCAGGAAATGAAAAATAACAATGAACAAATCCACAAAATTACCACTACCTTATATTAGAGAAATGTGCTAAAAATATGCAATGGAGAAAGAATAGCATCTTCAACAAATGGTGCTGGGAGAACTGAAAATCCATATGCAACAAAATGAAATTGAATCCCTTTCTCTCACCATGCACAAAGTCAACTCAAAATGGATTATGTAGCTAGGAATCAAACAAGAGACTCTGTGTCTAATAAAAGATAAAGTTGGCCCTAATCTTCATCACATGGGGGCAGGCCCCAAATTCCTTAAGACACCTATAGCACAAGAGTTAAAACCAAGAATCAACAAATGGGATGAATTCAAATTAAAAGTTTTTTCTCAGCAAGAGAAATAATATGTGAGGTGAATAGGGAGCCTGCATCCTGGGAAAAAATTTTTACCCCTCAATCATCAGATAGAGCTCTAATCTCTAGAGTATACAAAGAACTCAAAAAGTTAAACAACAAAAAAACAAATAACCAAATCAACAAATGGGCCAAGGACCTGAACAGACACTTCTCAGAAGAGGATATATAATCAATCAACAAATACATGAAAAAATGCTTACCATCTCTAGCAATCAGAGAAATGCAAATTAAAACTACTGTAAGATACCATCTCACTCCAATAAGAATGGCAGCCATGAAGTCAAACAACAATAAGTCCTGGCGAGGATGCAGGAAAAATGGTACACTCATACATTGCTGGTGGGACTGCAAATTGGTGCAGCCAATTTGGAAAGCAGTATGGAGATTCCTTGGAAAGCTGGGAATGGAACCACCATTTGACCCAGCTATTCCCCTTCTTGGACTATACCCAAAAGACCTAAAAAGAGCATACTACAGGGACACAGCCACATCAATGTTTATAGCAGCACAATTCACAATAGCTAGACTGTGGAACTAACCTAGGTGCCCTTCAATAGATGAATGGATTAAAAAAATGTGGCATTTATACACAATGGAATATTACTCAGCACTAAAAAATAACAAGATCATGGCATTTGCAGGGAAATGGATGGCATTAGAGCAGATTATGCTAAGTGAGTTTAGCCAATCCTTAAAAAACAAATGCCGAATGTCTTCTCTGATATAAGGGGGTGACTCAAAATGGGATAGGAAGGAAGAGCATGAGAAGAAGATTACCATTAAATAGGGAAGAGAGATGGGAGGAAAAAGGAGGGAGAAGGGGAGTTGAATGGAAGATGGAAGGAGACCCTCATCATTATACAGAATACACGTATGATATTGTGAGGAGAAAAAGAAAAAAAAAGTGTGTCACATTAGATTGGATAGAAAGAAATGATGGGAGGGGAGGGGAGGGGAAGGGGGGATAGAAAGGGCAGCAGAATAGAATAGACATTATAATTGCTGTATGTATATAGGTGACTCTATGACTAGTGTGATTCTGCAATCTGAACAATCAGAAAAATGAGAAATTATACCCCAATTGATTAAAATGTATGAATTGCCAAGATCATTGTAATGTCATGTGTAGCTAATAAAAAAATGAAAAAAATTATGTATACTATCCAACAATAAAAATAAATAAGCATTAACAATTGTCCTGGGTTAGTTAAAGGGGACTGACATATAGAAGTACAGAAGGTTATTATGAAGAGAAAACTACTCTGTATAACACCATCATGGGGTGTACATATAATTATATTTGTCAAAATCTATACATGCACTACACCAAATGTGAAGATTAATATCAACCATAAACTTTGGTTGACACTGCTGTGTCAGTGTGGGTTCTTTGGCTGCAACAAATGTACCACTCTGATGGGGGAAGAGGGGGCTAGGAGTTATGTGAGAAATCACTTAACTTTTCTGTGAAGCTAATACTGCTCTTAAAAATAAAGTCTTATTTAAAAAAAAAGATAAAGAAGAACACTACATATTGCTCAAGGGAACCATATACCCCAAAACTTAACAATTATAAACATATATGTCCCAAACAACAGAGCAGCTATGTTCATCAAAAACAAAACAAAACAAAACAAAACAAAACAAAACAAAAACCTTTCTCAAGTTCAAGAGTCAAATAGACCACATCACAATAATTTTGGATGACTTTAACACACCTCTTTCATCCCTAGATAGATCTTCATAACAAAAGCTGCCCCCCCAAACTATAGAATTCAATAATACAATCCATAACTTAGACTTAACTGAAATCTAAGAATATTTCATCCTTCAATGAGAGAATATATTTTCTTCTCAGCAGCACATGGATCCTTCTCTAAAACAGACCATATATTATGCCACAAAGCAACTCTTAGCAAATATAAAAAAGTAGATATATTATCCTACATTCTATCAGATAATAATAGAATGAATAGAAATCAATGATAAAAGAAGAAATGAAATCCACTCCAACACCTGAATACTAAATAATATGCTACTGAATGAACAATGTGTTACAGAAGACATCAAGAAGGAGATTTTTAAAGTTTTTTTAGAGGTGAATGAGAACATAGGTACAACATGTCAAAATCTCTTGGACACTATGAAAGCAGTTCTAAGAGGAAAGTTCATTGCATGGAATTCATTCCTTAAAAGAAGAAAAAGTCAACAAATAAATGTCTTAACACTACATCTCAAAGCCTTAGAAAAAGAAGAACAAATCAACACTAAAAGCAGCAAAAGACAGGAAATAATTAAAATCAGAGCTGAAATTAATGAAATTGAAACAAAAGAAACAATTGAAAAAAATGACAAAACACAAAGTTAGTTCTTTGAAGAAATAAATAGAGTTGACAGATCTTTAGCCATGCTAATGATCAGAAGGAGAGAAAACTCAAATCACTGTATGTGATGAAAAATGAAATATCACAAAAGACTCTACAGAAATACAGAATATAACCAGAAATTATTTTGAAAACTTGTACTCCAATAAAATAGAAAATATTGAAGGCATCAACAAATTTTTAGGGACATATAATTTGCCCAAATTGAATTAGGATGATATACATAATTTAAACAGATCCATTTCAAGTGATGAAATAGCAGACACCATCAAAAGTCTACAAACCAAGAAAAGCTCAGGATTGGATGGATACATAGCCGAGTTCTACAAGACCTTTAAAGAAGAACTAATACCAATATTCTCCAATTTATTTCTGCAAATAAAAAAGAGAGGCAGCACTTCCAAACTCATTCTATGAGACCAATATCATTCTGATTACAAAACCAGGCAAAGACACAACAAAAAAGAAAAACATCAGACCAAGATCTCTAATGCACATAGATACTGAAATTCTCAATAAAATTCTGGCAAATCGAATACAAAAACATATCAAAAAGACTGTGCACAATGATCAAGTTGGATTCATCCCAGGAATGTAAGGTTGGTTCAAATATGAAAATCAACAAATGTAATTTATCACATCAATAGACTTAAAATAAGAATCATATAATCATCTCAATAGATGAAGAAAAAGCATTTGACAAAAAAACAGCACCCCTTTAAGTTAAAAACACTAGAAAAACTAGGAATAACAGGAACATATCTCACATCATAAAGGTTATCTATGCTAAGCCTAGGCCAACATCATTCTAAATGGAGAAAAATTAAAGGCATTCCCTCTAAAAACTGGAAGAAGACAGGGAAGCCCTCTTTCACCATTTCTATTTAACATAGTTCTTGAAATACTGGCCAGAGAAATTAGACAGATGAAAGAAATTAAAGGGATACACATAGGTAAAGAAGAACTCAAATTGGCACTATGTGAGACAATATGATTCTATATTCTATATCTAGAAGACCCCCCAAAAATTTTACCAGAAAGCTTCTAGAACTAGTAAATGAATTCATCAAAGTAGCAGGATATAAAATCCACACCAATAAATCAAAGGCATTTCTGTATATCAGTGACAAATCCTCAGAAAAGGAAATGAGGAAAACTACCCTATTTGCAATAGCCTGAAAAAAACCGAAATACTTGAGAATCAATATTAACAAAAGAGATGAAAGGCATCTACAGACCTCTAAAGAAAGAAATCAAAGAAGACCTTAGAAGAGGGAATGATCTACCTTGCTCTTGGATAGGCAGAATTAATATTATCAAAATGACCATACTTCCAAAAGCATTATACAGATTTAATGCAATTTTGATTAAAATTCCAATGACATTCTTCATAGAAATAGAAAAAGCAGTCATGAAATTTACCTGGAAAAATAAGAGATCCAAAATAGCTTAAACAATCCTTAGTAAGAAGAGTAAAGTAGGTGGCATCACTATACCAGACCTTAAACTATACTACAGAGCAATAGTAACAAATACAGCATGTTATTGGCACCAAAACAGACTGGGTAGACCAATGGTACAGAATAGAGGACACAGAGACTAACCCACAAAACTGCAATTATCTTATATTAGACAAAGGTTCCAAGAACATGCATTGAAGAAAAGATAGCCTCTTCACAAATGATGCTGGGAAAACTGGAAATTCATATGCAACAAAATGAAATTAAACCCCTATCTCTTGCCATGCACAAAACTCAACTCAAAATGAATTGAGGACTTAGGAATACAACCACAGACCCTGTGTCTAATAGAAGAAAAAGTAGGTTCTAATCTCCATTATGTGCAATTAGGCCCCAACTTCCTTTATAAGACTCCTGTGGTGCAAGAATTAAAATCAAGAATCAATAAATTGGATGGACTCAAACTAAAATGTTTCTTTTCAGCAAAAGAAACAATCTGTGAGGTGAATAGAGAGCCTACATCTTGGGAGCAAATCTTTACCCCTCATACATCAGATAGAGCACTAATCTCTAGGGTATATAAAGAACTTAAAAAGCTAAACACCAAAAAACAAAAACAAACAAACAAACAAAAAACCAAAATAACCCAATCAATAAATGGGTCAAGGACCTGAAGAGACATTTCTCAGAAGATGATTTACAATCAACCAACAAATACATAAAAAATGTTCATCATCATTAACAGAGAAATGCAAATCAAAACCACTGTAAGATTTCATCTCACTCTAGTCAAAATGGCAGCTATTATGAATTCAAAAAACAATAAGTGTTGGTGAAAATGTGGAGGACAAAGGTACACTCATACACTGCTGGTGAGACTGCAAAAAGCTGCAGCCAATATGGAAAGCAGTATGGAGATTTCTTGGAAATTTGAGAATGGAAACATCATTTGACCCAGCTATCTCTCTCCTGGGTCTATACCCAAAAGACTTAAAAACAGTATATACAGAAACACAGTCACATCAATGTTTATAGCAGCACAATTTACAAGAGCTAGCCTGTGGAACCAATCTAGATGCCCTTGAATAGATGAATGGATTAAAAAAATGTGGCATATTTACACAATGAAATATTACTCAGCAATAAAGGAGAATAAAATCATGGCATTTGCAGGTAAATGGTTGGAGTTAGAGAAGAAAAAGCTAAGTGAAGTGAGCCAGTCCCCCCAAAAACAAATGCCAATTGTTTTCTTTCATATAAGGAGGCTGATTCATAGTGGGATAGCAGGGAGAATGGGAGGAATGGATGAAATCTAGATAGGGCAGAGGGATTGGAGAGAAAAAGAGGGGGCATGGGTTTATTAATGATGGTGGAATGTGAGGATCATTATTATCCAATATACAGGTATGAAGACATAAATTGGTGTGAATATACTTTGTATATAACCAGAGATACAAAAAATTGAGCTCTATATGTGTAATAAGAATTGTCATGCATTTCACTGTCACACATAAATTTTTAAAAAGAAAAGAAAAATAAATAAATAAATAAATAAATTAGGTAAACAAATAAAAATAAATATGACTTTAAAATTAATAACTCACAGGTTTATCTAGGTGGTCAAAAAACTACTAAAATTTTGATGTTTATAAAATGTCTTATATCCATTGTTTCTAGGATTCTTCTTCACTAAGAAAGAGATTACTAATGCTATTGATACATTTCTCTGATACCTTGGTTTTTAAAAATAAATAAATTAGATTTGACATATATACATTGAGTTGGAGAATATCATGCAAAGTGAGTAAGTCAATCTCAAAAAATCAAAGGCCAACATTTGCGCTGATATGTGGATGCTGATCCATAATTGGAGCAGGAAAAGGGAAGAATGGAGGAACTTGGAACTTTGGATAGGGCAGACGGGGAAGAGGAGAGGGTAGAGTGGGGAAAATATGGTAGAATGAGATGGACATTATTTACCTATTTACAGGTATGATTGAATGAATGATGTGACTCTACATCATGTACAACAAGAAAATGAAAAGTTGTTCTCCATTTATGTTAAAATAAAATTAAATTAAAAACAAAGATTTGATATATGAGATTAATCATAAATGTGTTTGTTAGAGACATCTGATTAATTTACAAAGTTAAAGTGCTGTTAAATATAACATCAAGTACTGTTAACTCCTAAATTCCATAAGATAACATTTTTAAACATTACTGGTGTTTTAATAAATCAATAATAAAAAATTAAAAGGTTCTAGGTATAAAAATATATTTAGTGGTCCAAGGATATATAGCTCAGTTGGTAGAGTGCTCACTTGCATGAGCAAGGTCCAATTCCCAGCACTACACACACACACACACCCACAAACACACCCCCCCCACAAATATATATATATATATATATGATATATAATTTTTTAAATATATATTTTTAAATTTATATTAACATATATATTATATACTTTAAAAAAATTTCTTGGTGAAAGAAAAGTGAGGAACTGGGAGATGAGATGGGAGAGCTAGAAATAAAAGACAAAGACCAGGCAGAGATACAAAGGAGAGTTTCTGTGTCAGAGCTGACAAATAAAGGCACATCTCTCCATAGATGGAGAGAGGCAATACAAGCTTCAGGTTTATGACTTTTATGGGGGTGGCTCAGAAATTAGAGGAACTGGGTTCTACTGTAGGTGATGAAGGATAGGGCTGATATGAGGAAGTGGTGAGCCTTTCACAGAAAGGCCCTTGGGTGGGAAACCTTTTCTTAAGATGACAACTGTCACTTAAGATGACCATCCAGAAGATAAGCAAGGACTTTACACTGGGTAAGACAGTCTTATATAGTAAAGTTGTAATAAATGTAAATAATAAGAGAATCTAATTAAGTGATAAAAATATCTATGTAAATAAAGGGTAAATTTTAAAAGGTTGTGTGTAATTAGTTGGTTAAACATAAGCAACACAATCAGTTTGATATATTGAAGGTTTTTCCCTTAAGTCAAATATTGGTGTACTGATATAAATCAAAGTTTAATCTATATGTTGAAAGAACAAGAATTTCTTCATGGGCTGGGGTTGTTGCTCAGTGGTAGATGACTATAAAGTTTGCTGAATGTTTAAGATCAATGCTTAAAGATTAAAGTTAATCTACAGTGGTAGAGTGCTTGCCTCACTGTGAGACCCAGGTTCAATCCTCAGCACACATAAAAACATAGAGAAGTAAAAATAAAGATATTAAATATATTTATTCAAATATTAATTTACTCTTTAATAATGAGTCTGTTAAGTTTTACTATCTAGAGCAACTAGGATTAAAACTAGGGTTTATATTGTTATTTTAGAGTATTGCACTAAATTACAGAGTCTAGAAATTCCTTTAAAAACTAAACTTGATTAGGGGCTGGGGATGTGGCTCAAGTGGTAGCACGCTTGCTTGGCATGCATGGGGTGCTGAGTTCGTTCCTCAGTACCACATAAAAAAATTTAAAAAAAGATGTTGTGTCCACTGAAAACTGAAAGATAAAAATTAAAAAATTCTCTCTCTCTTTAAAAACAAAAACTGAACTTGATTAATATATAAACATAAATGTAATTATGACTCTACTGCTCTTCTTTGTATATTAAATGTGTTTATATTGTTCATGTATACAAGTCTTTAAAGTAAAATTTTTAAAATAACATTTTATCAAGCTAGTGATCTCCAAACTAAAGTTGTCCATAATGGTAATTTTAGATTTATAAGGATAACAAATTTTATTGGATATTCATTTATATCATTTAATATTCTGTAACCAAATCTAAACCTTATGTTACTTTTTACACTGGGATAAAAATGTGAATGTATTTCTAAAAGATAATGGGAGCATGATCTATTTAAAGATTAATATTGTAAAATATAAAAATGTTTTGCCACTTTTTTCACACAAAAATAGTTAAAAGCTCTCTTGGACTTAATCTTTAACTTATGTTTTAGATAATTGTCATCTTGTGTTAAATAACACAATCAGTTAGGCCAGACTTCAACTAATTTGTATTCAAAAGATTGATGTTTTATTATAAAAATTACTGTGGTCTCAAACATAGGAAATAATGTTTAACTCAGACAAGGTTCAGTATTACATACAAACAAAACATGTTTTACTCTTGTTAATTTTATTTTAAGTTTTTCTTGTAAACTTTAACTGCTATATGTTAGTGCCTTACAAAAGTACAACTTTCAATATAACAAACCAAAATAATTAAATATAAGGCCATCATCTATAGACAGATAGTATATAATGCTAACTTCTAATACTAATAGAGACCCCAATTAAGTAAAAGGGGTAAAGATGACTGTAAAGTTATAAACATTAAAATGAAAGCCCTGTACTATTTCTTTAAGACTGATTTGCTGAATGTTTAAGATCAATGCTTAAAGAATAAAGTTAAAAAGGTGGAGTGGGGGGACAAGAAATCCAATATTTGGCTCTTGCTGTGTGAGTCAGCTCAACCCAGGGAACAAGGGAACTTCTCTAAGAGCTTTGCAACTCTGTGTCACATGACCTCCCAATCAGGAGGATTACAGGGACCTTAAAAAAAGAAATCCAATCAGAACACATACTGCAAAAGAGGAGAGTCATTGGAAAAGAGAGATATCCCTGGTGTTTCCAAGGAAAGTCACATGGTCAGTGAGATCCTTTACTTATCCTGGTGGATGGCATTAGCAGAGCTAAACGGCTGCTCATTAGTTCCCCAACAGAGACCCCAAGAAAACAAGAAAACTTGGGTGACTCTTTTTTTTTTTTGGTTCCACACCACAGGTATTTTATTCAACACCCAGGAACAAGAACCCATTTCTGGCCTGTACCCATCCTGCTCCACAACTTTTTCATTAGCTCCATCCTCTGCTACAAAAACAATCTAGAGCCAGGCATGGTGGTGCATGCCTGTAATCCCAGAGGCTCGGGAGGCTGAGACAGTGGAATTGTGAAAGCCAGCCTCAATAATGTCAAGGCACTAAGTAACTCAGTGAGACTCTTTCTCTACGTAAAATACAAACAAAGGTCTGGGGATGTGGCTCAGTGGTCAAGTGCCCCTGAGTTCAATCCCTGAAACCAAAAAACAAAACAAAACAAAACAAAACAAAACAAAACAGCCTAGACAGGTTCAGTCATTCCCAGAGATGGACAGCTGGTTAGAAGACCCAGATTGCAAACCCAGGTTCATCAGGCTCCAGAATTCCTGTGCTCTACTGAAATGCCCTCGCTCATGCCGCCACCAGTTGAGGCAGAGTCGGCCGTAAGTAGCTCAGGGTGGCATCTAACAATGTTGTACTTTGCTTTTGTTTTCTGGTACTATGGATTAAACCCTAGTTTAAATATTTTTTAAAAAGTATCTTGCTAAATCACCCAGGCTGATCTTGAACTTGTGATCCTCCTGCCTTAGCCTCTTGAGTCACTGGGATTAAAAGGGTGTGCCACCACACCCATTGTACCACACTGCTGTGCTCTGTGTGTTTGTTTTTAGTAAATGTGAAAACAGCAGAAGCACATCAAGATGATTTTAGTCAGCTGTTAAGATCTGAAGGAAAACTTGAAGCTCACAAAGTGCAGGGATCACCCTGCTGTGCCAGGCAGGAGGACCTACCCAGTATGTTCCCTCCATGCTGGAATCTCCTACAGGCCCCAACCCAAGAATGGAGAGGCATAGGAGAAGGGACTAGGGGGTGAGTTCTCAGGATGCCATTGTCAACCAAAATCAATTCTACAAACAGTGGTGTGAAAGCCTACACTGTCACAGAGACAGCATCACTGAAATCGAGCACTGTTACTAGAGTCCTTGGGAAAGGCACAGGTCCTGGGGGGTGCCAAGAGACAAACTTGGCCACTTGTCCCAATATGCCAATCAAAGAGATGAGTCATGGTAAAGGTTGAGAAAGGGAGAACTGGCTCTGGAGCGCTCTCTCTCTCTCTCTCTCTCTCTCTCTCTCTCTCTCTCTCTCTCTCTCTCTCTCCCCATGGGACCCAAGGCTTTGCAACATATAAGGCAAGTGCTCTACCACAAAGGGACATCCCCAGCTTAGCCCAGGAAAGTTATTTTTCAACACGGCCACGCTGGGACAAACTGATACTGGGGCACAGTGACCAAAGATCTGTCTTCCAGGGACTGACAGAAACTTTGTGGTTTTACAGAAAAGGGCAATAAAGGCAGGGCCTGGGGACTTGCATGGCCAGGAGGTTTGCCTCGCTGCTGGGGAGGTCATTCTGATCAGGCCCTGTTCTGGTTGATCATTATCTCAGGACTGGTTCTGTATGGCTCTGGAAAGGTCACCATCACTGGAGGGATGGTTCTGTTCTGATATGAGAAGATTACTCCTGCTCAGGGGGCAACCTTGGCTCTGATATGGCATCACTGCTCCGGCTCTGGGAGATGTCTTATCAAGTCTATGGTGGGTTGAACTGTGCTTCCAGGCTGTTGCTTGTCAGAGTGATGCTTATCCATCAGGCCTATTCGGATTCAGAAGTCTTAGTCCATAGAAGGCTGGCTCCATTCCTAGAAGCTTAAGGTGAGGCAGAACATCATGGCAGAAGAAAGCAGCTCACATGATCAGAAAGGAGAGAGACAGGGGAGGGGGAGGGGAGGGAAGAAGGGAGAGAGTGGAAGAGGGAAAGAGGGGGAGAGGGGGAAAGGAGGAGAGAGGGAGAGGGAGAGAGAGAGGGAGAAAGGGAGGGGGGAGAGAGGGAGAGAGGGAGGGAGAGAGGGAGGGAAGGAGTGAGGGAGGGAGGGCTTGGGTGACTCTTAATGATACGTAAGAACAAGGTCACTTTGATCAGCTTGATCATGAATACCTAACAAATACAGCTAAAATGAAAAGAGAGATCATTCCAATAAGAAGATATTTTACAAAATCAGATGGCATTAAGGAGCTTAACTAAATGTTGTGTTTACATCCTTGATAATTCTGACAATGTTAAAGATTTACATTCCCAAATTTAGTCTTGTCTTCTATGGCCTTGTTAGGCCTTATTATGAAGACAACTGCTCACCTCTGTCACCTCCTGGTGAGAGAGTATTGATTACTATAATCTTCATGATATTCATTGACATGTTCCTTATGGTACAACATTTATTTTGAATTAACCTCATATCAGTACTCACATCTTTATGATTCTTTTATAGATGCACCCATGTCCTGTCAAGACTCATTCAAGGTTACTCCAGGTGAACCAGGCTTCACAAAATTATCACACAGAGGCAGAGAAATACCTTTTTCTTTGATTCTATGATATCTCCTCCAATCTTAGGGGTCTGTGAAAAGAGAGAGGGGAGCACATGCTGAACACTTTTATTGGACAGAAGCCATTCAAATGAAGCATGGGGTATGATTACAAGGGGACAGGTGAGTATAGCTTAACCCCTCTAGGTGCCACCTACTCCTAGGACCATGTTCAGGGCCGCAACTTATTATCTAAAAGATAGAAAAGACCAAGTCATGAGTTATTGCACTATTGTGCCAGACTACAATGATCTTTCTGATCCCTATGGAGCATCAGGACTTAAAGCTGCATGCATTTTGAATGGCTCCCCACATATTCCCCCTTTCTTAATATTTAAAAGCAATTGGGGAATTACATCTTTTAGCTACTGGATTCTTGGTTTGAGGTTATCATAATCTACTATTGAAACACAAAAGGAATTAGTAGAAAACATATCACTTCAATAACATAGTTAACTTGGAAGATCTAGGTCTACTCTGACAAAAACTCATCAGAAGATTTTTAATATTTTCCTGATTTTATTGGGAAGTATTGAATTTGGCCATAGTAACAGAGATATATTTAATTGGCATGGTATTTAAGCCTTTCTACAAACCATAGAGCAGGAGGCTCATTTGCATTATTCATTACATTATCTTCTAGAGCATTTTAACTTAGTTCCAATTCTTCCATTAGAACCTATCTGACTGTGAAGGATCTTGGAAGTAATTAAGTAAAATCTTCAGGAAATTCACATGTTGTAAGTTTAAAACATAGCCATAAAAGCTATAATTGTAGAAGCAAAAAATTATATTTAACATAGTCATTTCAAGTATCATGAGATAGGAGTGTACCTAGGTCTGATTAATTGGCATGCACCTGTTTCAAAGCCTGACCATTAACTTCAGCATATTATAGCTCTGAAATGTCAGCTGGCAATAACTAGTGATACAATAAGATAAGTTATATTCTTACAGGCTACACAATATTCATCATCCTTTCTCTTAATTCTCACATTGAAGGAGTTTTTTAGGTCTGTCAGTAATGTAAATATTTTGAAGGTAAAAGTCAAACTTCAAAACATTCTTTGGGTGCCATTCCCACTGAGGGTTAGATTATTAACAATAAATCTCCAGGTGTCATGGCATCTTTGCATAATCACCAATGTCAATTCTGGGAGACCAGCCTAAAATATACCCACTATTTCTATATATCTTGTGTTGCACTGGCAAGACATTTGCACAATCTATCCACTTAGGAAATGTGCCAATTCTTATTGTAGAATGAGTAGGACAAAAATACATTGGTGGATATCTTATATAAATAACTGGCCTGTATAGAAAAAAAATCTATTTTAATAATCTTTCTGACAATTGTCCAGATAAGTAAATATAGTCTTATTAATCTTTAAGGACCAGCATGATTGTCAGGTTTAGGTTTCTTATATTCTGTCTTTTTCTCAAAAGATACTCCCAGACAGCCTGTTTACCATGGGATCAACATATAGGTATAATTGAACATTACAGTCAGTACAATTAATCTAGTTACATGGGTGGACTTTCCAGTCCACACTTCAAGGCACATTAAAGGTGAACCTGAGAAATGGATCCATAGAAATCTCTTCAAAATTTTTACTTACCTGATAAGATTATCAAGCTGTGTGGTTATAAACTGTGCAGTTGGGAGATTTACCTTCCTGTGTCAGGTTTTTCAGTTATTTTCATGATGACAGGTTTAAACTCTTCTTTGAAATCTGATTTTAATTTACTGAATCATGTTCAGGAAAGTAAAACTCACAATATTACATTTTAAGAAAAAAATTTAAAAAAATATCTGTAAGATCTACTATGTGCCTGTGGAGTCCGGTGTTCTCCCCTTTCTTTATTTAAAAGGCTGGTATAAATCATAATATCATTAGTTCAAATTATAAAATATCTCTATATCTCAGAAAAATATTCTTTAAATAAGTGTCTTTTAGAAAATATGATTAAGCTTACTTCCCAGTGTAGAAAGTAGTATGTAAATCTTACCACATTTTTTAATGGATAATAGGTCCAATCAGAGAATTTATATAATACCAATGAATTTCCAACAAAGTTTGTAACTTTTATTGCTCAAATCCAATGTACAAGTTTAATTTAAAGAATATCAGTCCTAATAAAATGTTCTCCCAAATCTCACAACTACCCAGCAAACAAAAGTAATGTGTAAGAATCAGCAGTGTCTTTGAATCAATCAAATTTAGTCTCCAAGGAGAATTCTTAAAAATGAGATCTAAGTCAGCAGCCTGTGGGGTTCTGTTTTTTTTCCCATTTTTTATTTAAAAGATTGGTATAAATCATAATATCATTAGTTGATATTATAGGGAGCCCTCAATCTCTTTTTGAGAAAAGGCTCCAAAATATCTCTATATCTCAGAATATTATCCTTTAAATAGGTGTCTCTTAAGTGTCTTTTATAAAATATGATTAAGCTTACTTCCCAGTGTATGGAGTAGCATGTAAATCTTACCATTATTTTATGGATAATAGGTATAATCAAAGAACTTATATAATATCAATGAATTTCCAACAAATTTTGCAATCATTGTTGCTCAAAATCAATGTATGACTTTAATTTGGAGAGCATCAATGTTCTCCCAAATCTCACAACTATCCAGCAAAAAAAAAAAAAAAAGTAATTTGTAAATTTCAGCAGTGTCTTTGAATCAAATTTAGTCTCCAAGGAGAATTGTCAAATTTGGGATCTAAGTCAGCAGTTTAATATATTTAGTGTTTAATCAAGGATGTGAATTTATTTACTAAAATTAATCCTTGCCTTAAACAGTAAGAATCATTAGGCAATAAAGAGCTTCCTTAAAGGAAATACACTTAACATTTTAATAGATCTTTATTGTCTCAAAATATGGACAAAATCTTAGTTCACATCAGCATAGTAAAATCAGGAAAATAGCCTGAAATACTCTTGAATTAATCAGTTAAAATTTTTATAGTGAGACCAGTACATATAAATCTCTCTTTCAATTGTTTTAACTTTCTATATCATCTGTCTACAAAATGATATATAAAGATATTCATTTTTAGGAAAATACTTTTATCATTAAAATTCAGAATACAAAGACCTTGTTTAACCCAAAGATTATTCATTTCTTCCTCTTAGGACCTCCAATGTGTGCTTTCTCTCTGTGGAAGTATCTTCTTTACTTTTTAGGATTCTCCCAGGTTTTATTTTGAAACAATTTTTGAAAACCTTAGAATCTAAACAAATTATTGTACCTTGATAAGAAGAAATACCTCAATAAAAACATAGTTAAAGCCATTGGATATTTCTGTAGACAGAATTATAATTATTTATTACCTTATAGAGTTTGTACAACACTTTGAGAGAGATTATTTGCTGGTTGTATTATCTCTTGAAAGCAAATTTATAGTAAAATACATTTATCTCAAATATCTGTAACTAAAAGGCAGAGCATCAGAGAAATGCTGAAATTCTTAGTATGCTTAACTTCTGGAGAGAATTACAAACCCATTAAATTTCTAAAATTTACCCTGGAGTTCCTGTGCAGGTCACCAATTGTATGGTCACCAATTGTCACATCTCATGAGTAAAACACTTGAGGTCACTCCAGGTGAACTGGACTGCACAAAATAATCACTCAGAGACAGAGAAAAATCTTATTGTTTGGGTCCTGTTATGGCTCCTCTGACCTTAGGGGTCCATGGAAAGAGAGAGGAGTACTTGCTGAACTCTTTTATTGGGAAGAAGCCATTCAAATGAGGCAAGGGGTAGAATTACAAGGGAACAGGTGAGTGGAGCTCAACTCCTCTGGGTGCCACCTACTCCTAGGACCAATCCCAGGGCCACACCTTATCATCCCAGGAAAAAGATCAAGTCAGGAATCATGGCACTACTATACCAGACTACAGTAATCTTTCATATCCCTGTGGTGCATCAGTGCTGCAGTCTGGCTGGGCACAAAATCACGAGCCACTCACAGCCTTGTAGATTCAAACAGCAATTCTTTATTCCCGAACTGTCACCACCACTCTACACACACGTTCTGGGGAAAATCCCTACCTCCACCGGGCTCTGCATCCCCAAATACTCTCTGAATCCCATGAGAACTCAATGGGAACTCAGCAGGATACGCCCTATTCCCAGCAGGATCCACCTTAAACCTGGAACCACCCTAATCCAGCAGGATCCTCCCTAAACCCGGATCCACCCTGGTTCTTGAGCAGGGTCACCTTTCTCAAACATTCATGCAATGTCACTGCAAATGACCTGGGTCCAAGGCAAGCCCATTTCCACAATGGAGAGTCCTCCCTCTAAGCAACATGGGGTAGGCTGACAAAGAAATTGCCGTGCGTCATTCCTACTTGGCTATGGCTCTCAGCACATCAGGACTTAAAGGTGATTTTGGAGTGGCTCCCCACAACATCGTGCATGGGTGGTGAAATTTGGCTTTCCTCTGTGTGAAGCTGGCTGGCTGTGAAATAAAGCTAAGAAAAGAAGGCAGCAAAAAAACCACACTACACACAAAGTAATTTCAAAAAGCAAGGGTAGGATGAATCTTTGACCTTAGGGGTTGAGCTTTCACACTGGGAAGAGAGAGAGCTGCATTTTCTTTATTATATATGGGGAAAACTTCAGAGATTTTGCATAGAATGTTCTGACAAATAAGGTAGAAGATGGGCTGCCCAGGCCCAGGGGGTCATGCCCAATATTGGAGTTGGGAGAGCAGCCTTCCCAGCCATGCAAAGACTGAAGTCACTTGCAGTGTATAATTCATCAAGTGGGAGGAGTCACAAAATGACTTACAATGACAATCCAAAATTTTCTTGGCTCAAGGCCAAGTGAAGATGCTAAATAATTCAGGAGTGGCTTCCCACACCCACCTCTAGATGACCTTACAACCTATTCTTCCCAAACCAGACTTTTACCATGAACCCCTTGACCAACCTTATCTCTAAAAATGAACTCCAAGCTGTTTTTCCCATGCCATGACGCCCCCTCTCAGCTTGTAGCAGCAAGAGTGATCCTCACGCTTTTTCTTACAGCAGCAAGGAGTCCCTAAAATTAGATGGGGAAATAAAATAAAAATTTCAGTCAGTGTAGATGGGCAATTGTATCATTTATAAAAAAAAAAAAAAAAAAAAAAAGAAGAAGGAGACTGGTTTGGGTCCAAAAAGTTGGAGACCACCTCTGGAGGATTAAAATGTTAAAACCTTGAGAGCCCTTCCTCCACCCTTACTAAGATAGCTCGCTCCTAATCCAACCTGCTGTTAAGTTTCTCCAACAGGTTCAACCTGAAGCTAGTAAGTTTTTTGGAGAGAACAAACCTCAAGAGGTCACTGATTTCCAACACCCATTCCAGACAGGACACTATGTTTATGGCACAAAGGTGTCTCCTAAAAATAAATAAATAAATAAATAAATAAAGAAAGAAAGAAAGAAAGAAAGAAAAACAAAATAAAAGTAGATAGCCCTCAGAGACCTCAACCACCCTCTAAATATAAAAATAAAAAGTGTTACTTTATGTTTGTTTCTATTACTCAGACTATTTTATAAATCTCTAGCTGCTAAAATAACTTATTTTGTCAGTCAAATTAATGTATATGCATGGCAATTACAACCTCTTACCTGATTTAGAAGGTAAATCAAGGATTTGTTTGCTTCTAGAAAACAGGCCCTGATCATCAGTGTAACCTGGGAAGAGTATATCTTCACTGAGTACTTGGAAAGGCAATGACACCAATAAGATTCTGGAGAAGGCCCTGGGAACAACTATGATCCTAGGAATGACAATGAACTCCACTGAGGACCTGGGAAAGGTGCTGAGATTTCCTGATACTGACTAGTACCCTGAACCCAGTGTGTCTTTGGGGAAATATCTAAGCCAAGGTGAGACTCTGGGAATAACACTTAACATGACTGAGACACTGAAAAATACTCTGAGAAGAAGTGAGATCCTGGTAATGACCATGAGTCCCACTGAGGAACTTGGCAAGGCTTTTGGCTCTGTAAAAATTTGGAGACCATCCTGAATCACACCGAGATTCTGGGAATGTTCGAGAGGTCCACTGAATGCCTGAGGAAGGGAGGAGAACACTAAGACTCTGGGAGACCACCCTGAACATGACTGTGAGAATAGAGGAGACCATAAAACTCATTGAGATTCTGGGTAAGGACAGAATCACACTCCATTGAATGACTATGAAAGGCCATGAGTCTCCTACTGATGGGGAGAAGCCCTAAGTTCTGGTGATTCACTGGAAAAATCCCTGAATTCCATTTAGACACCAGTGAATATGTGAATGCTGAGACAGTTTTGAAGGCCTTTAAATCACACACTTGTGAAAAGCATCTGAGCACCCCTGAAATACTATGGACAGCCTGGAGTCTCACTGACTTCCTGGAGTTGATCCTAAGAATTACTGATATACTGTGGAAGGCACTGAGGCCCAATAAAAACATGGGAAAGCCATGAGCTTCCTTGCTGAGATTGAAAAGAACTGGGACACAAGGATATCCTGGGAAAGGTCCACAAACCCACTGGAAGCCCCAAACCCCACTGAGAAGCTATTGAAGGGCTTTAGCCACACAGAAGATCTTGGGGAAAATCTGAAAACCAGTTATACCTGAGAACTCAAACCAAACAAACAAAACACCCCTAGAGAACTCTCTAAACCTGGTAAGTCATTGAAGAAAGCACTGAGTCAGAGTTAAACCCTGAAGGAAGCCCTGAAACATGGGGTGGCCCAAATGCCACTGACACAGTGGGGAGAAAACTGAGCAGGACTGTAAAAATGAAAATATCTCTCTGTTACAATGACACACTGGGCAATGCCCTAGTCCAATGAAGACACTAGTGAAAGCCATTATGTTCCCAGAATACTGGGGAAGAGAGTAAGCACCACTGGATATTGTGCACAGTTTGTAGACCAAATGAAAGAGTAGGATAGCCCTAGGCCTCACCATGACACCTAGAATGCCCTGACACAACTAATCAAACTCATGGGAAGATGCTGAGCACCACTGTGGTGCTGGGAATGGCACTCAGCTTCACAGAGACCTTGGGTAGTTCTCTGGGCTTTATTGAGAAATGCTGAATGGCCCTAAACCCAGTGTTTCCTTTGAGAACATCCAGAGCCTCATTCTGAGGCTGGGAGAAACGGTGAATATATCCGAGACTCTGAGAATAGAACTGAGCCTCATGGAGAACCTGTGAAAATACAGGAAAGAAAAGGAGACTCTGGGGGTGGCTCTGAAACTCAATGAGCCCTGGAATAGGTGATGAGACCTATTGAGACCCTCAGTAAGGCCATGAGCACATGGTGGCCTTGGGAATGTAGCTGAGCTGCACTAAGAGCCTGGGAAGGCAATGAGACCACTAAGACTCTTGGGAAGGATGTGAATACATTTGTCAACCTAAGGATGGCCCTTAGCCTTCCAAAGACTTTGAAGAAGATTTTGAACACCATTGAGATAACTATGAATAAAGTTGACAACTCTGTGAATGTTATTGAGACCGTAGACTTTCTAAACACTGGGCAATAATATGAGCACCACAAAGTCCATGTGGACATTTCTAAACAAGAAATTCTGGAGAACACCTTGAGACACTAGGGTAGTCCCTGTGCCCCATTGGAACTGGGAAAGACCCTGAGCTTCTCTGATACCCTGAAGAAGGCCCTCAGTATGACTAAGTCTCTGGAGAAGGACCTTAGCATCGGTGTAACCTGGGAAGACTATAGCCTCACTGAGAGCCTGGAAAGAGAATAACAGCACTCAGACTCTGGAGAAGATTCTGTGCACCACTGTGAGCCTGGGGAATGCCCTGAGACTCAACAAGATTCTTAACTGGCCCTGAGAAAAACTGTGACCCCAGAAATGACAGTGAACTCCACTGAGAACCTTGAAAATGTGCTGAGATTTTCTGAGATTCTGGCAGAAACCCTGAAGATGGTGTCCTCAAGATACCACCTAATTCTAGCTGACACTCTGGGAATAGCACTTAATATGACTCAGACACTTCAAAGAGCCCTGAGAAACACTGAGAGTCTGGTTGTGGCTATGAGATCCTCAGACGACCTAAGCAAGGCTTTTGGCTCTTTGAAAACCTGGGGGAACATCCTAAACCACACTGAGATGCTGGGAATGTCTAAAATCACCCCTGAATTTACCCAAGGAAGGGAAAGAGAACAATAAGACTCTGAGGAAAACATCCTGAGTATGACTGAGACTGGAGGAGACCATGAAACATACTGATGCCATGGGAAAGGTGCCACACTCCATTGAATCAGTATGAAATTCTGTAAGCCTCTTTATTGGCCTATAAAATTTTTCAATTTCAGGATACACTGGGAAAAGTTCTGCACCAAACTAGATACCTGTGAAGACCCTGAATGCAAAAACACACTTTTGAAAGCCTTGAATCACACTAATGAAAAACATATGAACATTCCTGAAATACTATGGACAGCTCTGAGTCACGCTTCAATTCTGCAAATGGCCCTGCATACTATGAATATTCTGTGGAAGGCACTTAGGACAACTAATGAACTTAAGAAAGCCATGAGCTTCATTGTTGATCTCAAAAAGCTCTGAGACACAAGGAGACCCTGGGAAAGGTCCACAACTCTTGTTGTAGTTTGGATGTGAGGTATACTCCAAACCTTCACATGTGAAATAATGCAAGAAGGTCCAGAGGAGAAATGCTTATGTCTTAAGGGCCTTAACATAATCAGTGATTCAATCTCCTGATTTGGATTAACTGAGTGGTCACTAAAGGCCATTGGGGTGTGGCTGGAGGAGTCGGAACTTTTGGGGCATGGCTTTGTGGTATATATTTTGTATCTGGTGAATGAAGTTATCTTCTGCTTTATATTGGTCATGTGAGTTTCTTCCCTCTGCCACACTCTTTCACCATGATTTCCTGCCTCACCTCAAGCCCTGAGTTATGGAGCCATCCTTCTGTAGACTAAGACCTCTGAAACCACGAGCCCTCACAGAATCTTTTCCTCCCCTATGATTGTTCTGGTGGGGTTGTTTTAGTCACAGTAGTGAAAAAACTGACTAAAACAGTTATTGGTACCAAGAAATGGGGTCATTTCTGTGACTAACTGGCCTGTGTTTAATAAGCATTTTTAGCTTTTTGTCCCTGGTGGGAGGAATTTTGAGATGTGTAGCAGTGCAAGGTGGAAATGCTTTAGATTTTTGTAAGCAGAAATTAATGGCTGATTCTGGTAGGAACTCAGAAGACCAGAATGGCAATAGGAAAACTGTCAGTGAAGACCAGGCTCAAGAGGGTTCAGAAATGGAGGGCTCTATTGGAATTTGGAGTAGAGGCCATTCTTGTTATGTTCTTTCTTAGAAGTTCTCTGCATTTTGCCCAGGTCCTGAGACTTTCAGTGGGGCTGATTTTAAAAGTGATTGACCTCTTCTTCTTTTTTTTTAAGTTTTTTTTTTAGTTATAGATGGACACAATACTGTTATTTTTATTTATGTATCTTTTATGTGATGCTGAGGATCAAACCCAGTGCCTCACATATGCGAGGTGAGTGCTCAGCCACTGAGCCATATCCCTAGCCCCAGAAGCGATTGGCTTCTTTATGTGGAGGAAGAAATGTCTAGGCAGCGGCATACATATTGCTGTCACCTTGTAGTCAAATTTATTGTAATATTCAGGAACAGAAACCAGAGCAGAAAGATTTGGAAAAAGTGAACTTGACAGGCCCCAAAACTAGGGCTAAGAAGGTTGCAGTTGTTAAAGCTATACTACCACTATAAAAATGCTAAAGACTTTGACCAGAGATAATAAGAAAGATGGCCTGAAGGCATCTCAAAATTGGGCAAGACCACACCCATCTGAAGCTCCTTGGAGTAAAGGTGAGGATTTTTTTTTTTTTTAAAAAAAGAGACCAATGGGGCTGGAGATGTGGCTCAAGCGGTTGCGCGCTCGCCTGGCATGCGTGCGGCCCGGGTTCGATCCTCCTGTACCACATACAGACAAAGATGTTGTGTCCGCCAAATACTAAAAAATAAATGTTAAAATTCTCTCTCCCTCTCTCTCCTTTCTCTCACTCTTTCTTTAGAAAAAAAAAAGTTAAAAAAAAAAAAGAGACCAATGGGGGCACCCTTCTTACATAAGGGGACCTAGAAAGTTTTTTCAACAGACTCCGCTACCCAAATACTCAGAGGCTGCTGCAGCCAAGATCCCTGGAGTCTTGGCTATTGCTCAACATGGTGGCAGACTTTGGTGCCAATCATGCAGTTCTGGTTCTATATAAATGTAGGATGCTTGAGTTAGGGATATATACAGGGTTCCACCAAAATTTCAAAAGAAGGCCTGGGAAGCCAAAGTACAACAGGACTGGAGTCCCTGCAGGCACCTGAGAAGTCAAAGTCTGCAGATGTGACAAGAAAACTGAAGTTGAAAGGGAGACACCCTCCCCTCCCCCATTAAGAAATGCCAGTAACATGAGACATCATTCTTGGAAAGCTTCAGAATTGAGCAGAGACAGTCAACAGAATGGCCCCTTGGGCTACAACCAACAAGGCAACAGGGGTAAAGATGCAGAAGACCTTTGGAGAGAACATCATGTGTTCCAGATACTGACACATAACTACAGGACCTGTTTGACCAGCTGGATTTTGGTCTTGCTTTGGTCCTATCTTTTCTCTCTATTCTCCTAATTTTGTGAATGGAAATGTTTACTTTATACCCATTATATATTAGGTAATTGAAAATCACTTTTAATTTTATAGAAGCTTACAATGAAAAATTACCTTGAGCCTCAGAGTAGACTTTGGACTTGAATTTTAAACAGCCTTGGAAATGTTAAGACCTAGGGGACTCTTGGGAATGGACAAAATGTACTTGGCTTTGTGAGATGGTTGTGAGCTTTTGGGGACCAGCTGTGAATGCTATGTTTAGGATGTGGGGTATCGCCCAAAAGCTCACATGTGAGACAATGAAAGAAGGTTCAGAGAAGAAATTCCCTAACAGCATTAACTCAGTCATGAATTAATTCCATGATAGGGATTAGTGAAAACTGAAGGCTAGTAGGATGTTACTGGGAAAGGTAGGATATTGGAGGCATGGCTTTGGGGATATATTTTATATCTTGTGAGTGGAGTTCCCTCTCTTTTCTTGCTGTTCATCATGTGAACTGCTTCACTCTGCCACACTCTTCCACCACGATTTCCTGTTTCACCTCGAGTTCTGAGGAATGGCACCAGTCTTCCATGCACTAAGACCTCTCAAACTGTGAGACCTCAAATAAACTTTTTCTCCTCCATAGTTTTTCTGTTTAGCTACTTACACTAAAGAAGCAAACAACCTGGTTAAAACAACCCCACCTGGACCCAAGAAGTGGCCCCCAACCCCACTGAGAAGCTGTTGAAAACCTTTAGCCCCACAGAAGCTCCAGGGGAAAAGAAAAATGAACCTGAAAGATTCCCTGACCCCTGTAAGCCATTGGGGTAAGCACTGAGCCACACTGAGACCCTAGAGAAAGCCCTGAGCTCACACTAAGAAACATGTGGTGACCCTGAGGTCCACTGACACTGCAGAAGGCCCTGAGCACCACAATGATGATGGAAATCTCCCTGAGTTTCAATGACACACTGGGCAAGGAATGACACCACTGAGACACTGGTGAAGTCCATTCTTTACCCAGGATACTGTGGAAGAATCTAAGTACCACTAGAGACTGTGCAGAGTTCTTTAAGCCACTGAATCAGTAGGGTAGGCCCTAGGCCTCACTAAGACTCTTGGGAAGGCCCTGACACACAGTCAACCTGGGGAAGATGCCGAGCACCACTGTGATGCTGGCAATGGCACTTAGCTCCACAGAGGCCCTGGGAAAGGCCCTGAAATTTATTGAGAAAACCCAAAAGATCCTGAACCCAGTGATTCCTTTGGGAAGATTCAGAGCCTTTCTCTGAGGCTAGAAGAAGCACTGAGCAAAACTGCCACTCTGAGAACAGCACTGAGCCTCATGGAGAACATGTAAAAGATCCTGAAGACAAAGGAGGCTCTGAGCATGGCATTGAAACTCCATGAGCCCCAGGAAAAATCAATAAGGCCTATTGAAATCCTGAGAAGTCCCTGAGTGTAGTGGTGTTCCCTCCTCCACCAATGAATCTTAATTAAGCTTCTCCAGGTACCTTCAGCATATCTGTTCTTATTAACAGAATATCAACAAAAATTTCTGCAAAAGTGCCCATATGAGATTAGACTTCCTATTTCCTGTTACTGTGTCTTGTAAAAGCTAAATTTGGCAAAAGACTTTATGATATTACTTCTGCTTCTGTGGTAAACCTCTGACTAATCTAGAAAAAAAGCGAGACAAAAGCACTCTCTATGAATTCAAATAAAAAAGATACTTTTAGGTAGACTCCAGCAAAAGTGGAAATCCAAGCCCCTCCTCCCAGTGGGTATAAAGTTCAAAGAGTTTCTAGACTCATGGTTCAGTGGAGGAAATTTTAAGATAGACCCACACTCTAAATCAGCTGTCGTCAATAAACCTTCCTTCTGCGAATTCCTCAGGTGTGCAGCCTCATCTGTTCTGCATCATTTGGCAATCCACATGGAATGGAAATGGTGAAGTTGCCTCTCTTGTCTCTGGAGTCAGGCTTCTCTGAGATGTTGGAGGACATCGCTTCCCCTTTGCACATCACAGAGGCAACTCTTTGCCTGAAGGAGAAATGACTCACCTGATATCTCAGAGTTGCCACCCTAAAGCACAACAGAAACCACAGGAGAATGAACCAGGAATAGAAAACTTGGAGCACTGCCTGACTAAACAGATAGTTCCTGGGTCTTTCAGTGGTAGCCCATCTGACTTACCCCAAGGCCTAAGTACGTGAAAGAGAGGCTTGCTCAACATCTGAGGGTCCTGAATAACCTCCAAAAGGTGTTGAAGCCAAAAAGGATCCAAGGAGTTATCTAATTAGTCTCTGTTTGGGGTCAGCAAGCATAAGGGAAACTGTAACTCCCTTTTTTGTTTGTGTAATTGGGGGTTTTGAAATTTTGCTCTGACTATTGTTATGGTGAGATTGCAATAAATCACTGAGTCTGTCTTAAGCAGGAGATGGAACATTTATTCAATAGCTGGCAGCCTAGATTTACCAGCTGATGGGCTAAGGGGAAGACTGTAAGTTTACACCCTTTGAACTCCTCCAAGGGTTAGAGTCCAATATTAATCATAAGTGGCTACTTCAATGATCCAAACTAAACAAACATCATGAGACCTAAAATCATAAGCTCAAAGAGAAGTGGGTGAAAACAATCCTATTTAAGTACAAGTTAAAGAATGGTTATTAACATGTAAGAAATCATTCTCTTGTAGGGTACATTATCCAAGAAAAATGGGAGCCAAAAAAAATTTACATTGTATAAGAACAGAAAAAAATGTGTTTCCAAGCAGGGCGTGCTAAGCAGGATCAGGATGGCAGAGGCAGAATTTTCTCATGGGAGAAGAATTTCTTACATGACATGGAGTTTCAGGATAAAATGGAGTCTGTTTGGTCATTGCTCATATAGCCTGGTCCATAACACCATGTCTGTGTGAAAGTGTAAATGAGATGAACAAGGAAAGAATTCAGACCTAACCAAAGTACCAAAGTGAGTGCTGAGTCCCAATTCATGGTTCCATGGAACCTCAGACAATCTGTGGAGAAATTCAACCAATAAATGTTTAGGTGGAATCTCCAGGTTGGGGGTTGATATTGACCTGCAAGGCTAAGAGGACCCTAAGTCTCTGAGAGGAGAAAGGCTGGTGATGAACCAAGTGATTCTTGTCATAAGTGTGTGACACAAATGCAGGGTGGAACATGGGAGGCAAACAAAGTAACTGAATTCCTTAAACCCCTTGGAATGTCTGATAAGAAAGCTTAATATAGGTTTTAGGGGACACTATTGAGTATAATTAACTCAGCAAAGTTGTGTTCTCTCTGTGAATTAGAATGGCCAAGGGGTGGGCTGGCCACCAGGAGGATCTTTAATTAAAACTCTCATTGCTGAAATCTTTTTAATAGTTGCTGGAGCCACTGGTACTCAGAATAGTTCCCTTGACTGCTGGAAAGAGATAGGCTAGAAACACACCCCTTGGTTAAGAGCCTGTCTAGATGGACAACCCAAATTGATGTTAGCTCAGATGGAGCAGCCTCTAAGACCTAAGAAAGGCAACTAAAGCAGAGATATTCTGACAAAGACAGAAAAAGAACCAGTTTTGCTTGGTAAGCCAGAAGAGAACCAACCACCTTACATGCCACTGTACCCAACAAGTGTGACAAATGCATGGAGTACTGAATACATGGCATACGTTAAGGGAGTCTGTGTGGCAAACCACTCCACCATGCTAGGCATGTGAGTGGTGAACCATTTACCTCGTAGGCACAGCCCTGGGTGTGAGGCCGTGCGTTGCAGTCCCTGTGCTTGCTCCATGGCCCACCCCTCGATTGGTCTCTGCAGGACAGTTGGCCAGCAATTGTATTGGTTGCTGCTTGTTATTTTCTTAGCTATTGTCTGAGTATATATACATGGTAACTGTACAATAAAATCAGACCTGCTTCTTGCTTAAACTCTGGAGGTCTTGATTGTGACTTTGCATACCATGTTCCATGAATGAGAGAGAGCCCATGCAAAAAGAGATCACTACTGTGGGGGCCCCAGGAAAAAAAAAAAACTCATCATCCTTTCCTATTACCCTAGCATTGCAATTTAGCAGGTCATTAAGTAGTCCATGAGTTCCTGTACAAGCCAGAATGTTCAGTGCCATTGATGGGTTGAGAAAGCTCCAAGCCCAGATAACTGTTGGTGCAAAAGGCCAGTCAGTTGTTTCATGGGGAAACTCTGAAGCAAAGATTTTAACCCTCACAATTCCCAGGGAAGAGGAGTGGCACCTCTTCAGCCTAGTAGAAACATCACAACAGGAACCAGACATCTCTTTCCAAGTGCGGGGGGTAGGGACAGAGGCCAACCCACCTGGACTAGCCCAAAACTTTCCCCCAGTGGAGATGAAATTAAAACCTGAAGTCATACCAGTACACCTGAGACAATATCATATTCATTATAAAGCAAAATTTGGTATTTAAAAACATTTGGACAGACTTTTAAAATATGGAATTCTCAGACCTTGCCAATCACCATAAAATACACCTCTTTTGCCTGTTTAGAAACCAGGAACTGAAGATTATTGCCCAAACCAAGATTTACATGCAGAAAATCAAGCCAAAGTCACCTTACATCCTGTGGTCCCCAATCCACATAATCTCCTAAGTCTGTCCCCAGCTGAGGCGGGCTACTTCACATGTCTGGACCTTAAAGATGCCTTCTTCTGCACGCAACTTGTACCCCAGAGTCAGCCACCCTTTGCCTTCCAATAAGAAGACTCCGATGGGAACAAGGGTCAGTTGACCTGGACTAGGTTATCACGGGCTTCAAAAACCCACCAACCATCTTTGGGATGGTGCTGGCTTCTGACTTAAAAGCCTTTCCTGCAAAACAATGTGAATGCACATTGTTCCAATATGTAGATGATCCATAGCTGGCTGGAGCAACCAGAGAAGATGGCATAAAAGGAACACAGCTGCTTCTCATCCTTCTATGTAAGGCTGGTTACAAAGTTTCAAAGAAGAAAGTCCAGATCTGTCAAGAAAAAGTCAAGTACATTGGTTTCTGTCTGACTCAGAGTCAGTGGCAACTGGGCTACAAGACTAAACAGATGACCTGCTCCATTCCAGTCTCTTCAACCTGCTGTCAAATCAGAGATCTTTGGTGCCACTTAATTCTGCTGTGTATGGACCCCCAACTTTTCAGTTATGGCAAAACCCCTCTATGAAGGCACGAAAGGGGAGAATAGACCTGCTCTTTGGGGGACCAACAAAACAAAAGGCCTTTGAGGACACTAAACAAGCACTCACCAATGCACCTGGACTAGGACTCCCTGACCTCACAAAGCCTTCTTCCTGTGTGTCCATGAATGGTATGGAATAGCTGTAGGGGTCCTGACTCAAATGCTGGGAACATGGCACATCCAGTGGCCTATCTATCTAAACAGCTGGACTCTGTATGTAGCCCAAGGCTGGCCACCTTGCTATGGGCCTTTGCAGCCATGGCCCTTCTGATGTTGGATGTTAATAAACTGGCTATGAAACAAGAATTAGGTGTCCATGTTCCTCATTAATTTTGACATTATTAGAGTACAAAGGATAATATTGGCTGAATAATGGAAGAATGGTCAGATACCAGGGCATGTTCTGTGAAAATCCACATAGCCATGTTGAAATTGTATAGACCCTAAACCCAGCCATTCTGCTGCCTATCAGAGCAGGACACCCTATTACAACTGCACTGATGTCATGGGTGAAGTGTTCTCCAGAAGACCAGACCTGACAGACAAGAGCCTAATAACCCTGATGCAGAATACTTCAGAGTTGAAAGCAGTTGGAGAAAGCCCTGAGCTTATACTCAGAAACCTGTGGTGGCTCTGAGGACCAAGGACACAATGTGAATGGCCCTCACCACCACTGTGACAATGGGAATGTCCCAGAAGTTCAAAGACACACTGGGCAAGACACTAATCTCCAATGAGCCATTAATGAAGGCCATTAGTTATCCAGAATACTGTAGAAGAATCTAAGCACCATCAGATATTTTGAAGAGTCCTTAAACCTGCTGAAATAGAAGGGTAAGACCGAGGTCTCACTAAGACTCTTTGAAAGGTCCTGACATAAAATCAAACCCTGGAGAAAATGCTGAGCACAACTGTGATGCTAGAAATGGCACTCAGCTCCACAGAGACTCTGGGTAAGACCCTGGGATTCAGTGAGAAACTCTGAAAGATCCTGAATCTACTGTTTGCTTGGGAAGGATTCAGAGACTAACACTGAGGCTGGGAGAAGCAGAATAGCACTGAGTCTCATAGAGAAGATGTTAAAGACCCTTAGAGAAAAAAACTCTGAGAATGGCTTTGAAACTCAGTGAGCCCCTAGAGAAACCAATGACATCTATTTAGTATCTTTGGGAAAGCCCAGAGTACTTACAGACCTTGGGAATGTCACTGTGATTTACTGATAACCAGGAACAGCAATGAGACCACTGAGATTTTGGGGAAGGCCATGCATACATCTGTCAACCTAAGGAAGGCCCTGAGCCCCCTAATACTGTGAAGAAGACTTTGAACACTATTGAGTCAACAGTGAATAAACTTGACTCCTCTGAAATTTTGTTGAGACTTTAGCCTATTCTAAAACCTGGGCAATAATCTGAGCACCACGAAGACCATGTGGATCTTTCTAAACATGAATGAAATTCTGGAGAAGTCCTTGGGTACTCCTGAGGCTTTTGGGTAAGCCCTGACCTGCTTAAGTGCTAGGGTTGGCCATGAGACTCACTCATGCTGAGAAAAGACCTAAGCTACTTAGACACCCTAAAGAAAAATCTGAACATCATGGAGGGTCAGGGGCAGGCACTATGCATGACTGTGAACGTGGCAATGTTGCTAAGCTCCAATGACTGCATGAGAAGGCAAAGAACCCAGTAAAACATTGAAGAACCTGGTGCACACATCTATGACACTGTGGAAGGTCCTGAGACTGTAAGGGAACAAAAGGAGAAGGAAGCAAGATGCAGAGGCAAAATGGCTGTTGTCTAAGCAGCTGTCTTTAGTTATACAGTTAGGTTACAGTAGTTCACTGCACCATTAGTACGTTACTGTTCATTATATCACTAAGTCGGATACATTGGGTTATAATGTATGATGTTCTTGCTAATAATCAGATAGGAGTTCTGGCCAAGCATGCATCAGTTATCTTAACAGTGTCTGGGAGAAACTGCAGAATGTTCCAGCTGTGTTAAATAAGACACCTCTTATTCTCCAGGAGTTTGCTCATTAGATACACTTTTTGTTTAGAAAATTTCCAGTTAGAGCACTTACAGCTCCTTCTTTTTTGTTTTGTGTGGCCTTTTGGATGGATAACATTTTGGGTTTTTTTGTTTATTTGTTTAATGTTGTTTTTTTTAATATTGGTATAAGTAAAAAATAGGGTAGGCTTCGACAACAATAAACACAAAACAACAACCCTAGTATTAGTAAACATTCACCTATGACTAGTTGTTTAATCCAATTAAGATTGGATAACCACAAGGTTAACCAATTCAATGAATCTAAACTTCCAGAATCCTGTTGGACCTTTTTAATGATGTCTTTAGGGTAATCTAACTCTTTTGAAGTGGAGTTACTATAGTCACTTAAATTAAAGCAACACATATTGTTAAGATGATTAGAGCCTTTATGATGTAATAATAATAAATAATCAATTGCATCCCAATTGTAAGAATGACTTGATGATTTTTTTCTTGTTCTTCATTTAGCATATTGATTTTCATAGAGTTATGATTGATATTTTCACCACAGCACAGGCCAATTTCATAGTTTGTTTGTAAGCCCTGACAGTCAATCCAATGAGTACAAAATTATTCAAAAGCATAGGACATATATGAAGGGGCATATATTTTTAAAACACAGATACATTTTTAAATGAGTAGGTTTGCCCATAGTGGCCAAGCAGAGTAATAATGAGAAATGCAAGAACTATGAGCACTAGCCCAAATGAACCCAGAATGAGTCTTAATGGAAACATGGAGAAAGAAAAAATGATGAAAGGGAGGAAAATGAATAATGTCTTTTTCCCAAAGTGCATTAGAATGTAGGCCCCATGGATTTACAGATTCCCACATGGGGTCCCAGAAGGGCATACAGTGAGAACAGTTATTGACAATGGCACAAGCCTGTTGGGAAAACATGGAAAACATCTTCAATAGTGAGCAAGGGTTTTGATGAAAATATTCATGAGATTCTACAGCATCTGAAAATAAAGGATAAAGGGATCTCACAGCTTCATCTGTGCGTTACCTTCCATCAGAGGTCCAGGAATTTATCATTAATAAAACAGATACTAGCCCTCTTTGCTTACCTCCATCTGTATACAACATCAACCCATCTATAATAGGAATGGTAGAGATCAAGGAAGAGGAGGAGTGTGTAACCTGACATAACAAAGAGACTCATCCATCATGAGACATGTGAAAAGAAATAGGTGCTTAAAAAAAATCTGTTAATTCAACTTGATAGTAGGAAAAAATTGTAAGTATTGGAGGTGTAGAACTTTTCCAAAGTGAGATATAAAATATGAATGTCCATTTCTGTTAAAGATAAAATTTTAGTGCAACTATCAGCAGTTAATTATGCATATGTATCAGAAGAAGGCAGAACATTCTAGCCTCAAAAATTAGGAGAGAATTACCATTCTACTATACACAATCCTTGATTACGAATAGCAATTACTGCTATAAAGGCATAAAGATTTGCAACAAAAATTACCAATGATAATGGCACATTAGATAAAGGAGGTCAACTCACCATTACTGACAACAATATTTTTGTTAATTTTTTGTAGAGCTTGAAGAAGGCAGTGTAGTGTTGCTTCTTTAACAACTAGAAAAAAATGAGAGAGCATATAAATAGTTAATGGAATATAAGAACATGTCCAATTTAATAGTGCTAGAAATTGCTGTAAATGAACCAAGGAAAATTTAGAAGAAAGGCTCAAATTTGGGATGTGAGGAATTGAATATTTTTGAAGTAATGTATGTCCCAAGTAGCTGTCGGGGTGTTAATGTTAATTTTTTTTTCTGTAACAACATGGAGACCTGATTGTAATAACACTTCCTGTTTTGTTTGTAGTATTTCATCTGTGATGTTTCATCCTGTAAGCAATATATCATCCATATAATGATAAAGAAGTAAATGAGAAAATTTCTGACCACAAGACAGCAAGGCTTTATTAACAACATATTGACATAATGTTGGGCTATTTATCATTCCTTGTGGGAGAACTTTCCAATGCAATCTATTAGTAGGCTTATGATAGTTAAAAATGGGTACAGTAAAAACAATTTTTTCTGATTATCAGGAAAGAGGAATAGTTCTAAAACATTCTTTTAAGTCAATGACATATAAATAAAAATCCTGAGGAATTAGATTTGTTTGGTGATCCACATTGAAGAAGACCAAGGGGTTTACACATTTATTAATTGCTCTTAAATCTTGTAATAACCTCTATTTTCCTGATTTCATTTTTATAATAAAAATAGTAATATTTCAAGGGCTAGTAGAAGGTTCAATATGTCCCAATTGTTGCAGTTCTTGAATAAGGGCCTCTGCAGCTCCACATTTTCCTTTGACAATGGCCAAATGGTGGTGAATTTCCACTTTAGTGACAAGGCAGTCACATCTCCAGAGACCCCTATGGAAAAGGTGATTCTGCACACATATGGAGTTTATGTAGCATGTCTCTGCCCCATGTAGGAAAAGGTATTGCCATCACATATGGCTGCACATGAGTGATGATTTGTGTTGGATTGGAAGGGGCAGAGCATTGTGACCCCAGGGAGCTCTTGGACACCCATTCATTATTGCCTCCTATTTCCCAAACCAGAGTTGCCCTTTTAAGGGGCCATGTTTGAGGCCATACTAAAAAAGGTATGACAGTGACATTAGCACCTGTGTCCAATAATCCCATAATTGGTTGTTCATTTAAGTAAAGAGCCAATTTAGGTCTACTTTCAGTGACCAGTGAACATGCTCCCATGACAGTAGACCAAACCTTGCATTTCCTCTTTTGTTTAAAGGCTGTTGAGCTGTAACCTAGGGAATCACAATTAATTGAGCAATAGAGGATCATTTAGGGGGACTTAAGGGCACATGAACCACATTGGGACATATATTATACTGGTATAATCAGAATCAATTACCCTTGAAATAACAAATTTTCCTTCTTTAACACTATGAGAATTGGGAAAAAAATCCCAAATCGTTTTTTGGTAAAGTCTCCTGAATTTGAGTGGAAATTTTATACACCTCTCCAGGAAGCCACACTTGGATTCTTCAGTAGTAATTAAATCTATGCTAGTGCTCCCTCTAGGGGCATGAAAGAATTTCTGGAAAGATGCTGTGTTTGAACCCGAAGAGACTGGCTGTGTCTGGACTGGGAGCATTTGTGTCATGGGATCTTGAGGGGGCTGGAAAAATTCCATTCTCCTCATTTTTCCCACTTTCCAAAAGAGCTGGTTGAAATTCTTATTTATTTATTTTTTATTTATGTATATATTTTAATTAAGTATATATGAAAGCAGAATGAATTTTGATTTATTATACACAATTGCAGCACAACTTTTCATTTCTATGATTGTACATGATGTAGCATTTCACCGTATGTGCAGTCATACATGTACCTAGGGTAATGATGTCCATCTCATTCCACCAGCAGTTCTTTTTTTAAATTTTTAATTAGTTATACATGAGAATAGAATGCATTTATGCAGCAAAAGACAATTGCTTTTGCTCCGACTGGCCAGTGGGATTTAGCCTAATAGGACAAATAGCTTAGATGTGAGTTTCTCCCTCCTGCTCCACTTGTGATAAACATTCACTAAATGAGATCTAACCGGTGATGGTGGTGGTGGCAGCAGAGGAGGAGGAGGCAGTAAAGGCAGAGGGAATACCTCCATAAAAAATTTCTGGATAACAAGTGGCAGCTGGGTGGTAGCAGACAGAGGAGGAGGTGTTTGTTGAGAGACAAATAGCACCAAGGGAAAGATAACAAGCATGTAACAGGCACTTGCAGCTCCTTGTGCAGCTTCTTACCTACATCTTCCCAATCTTCTCCACTTAAATAACCACTTTCTGGGTACCAAGAGCAACAAGAACTTACTTCTGCTAGCAAAGCAGCAAGGTCAGCATTACATATGGCATGTCCAGCCTTGTAAAATAAATAGGAGAGCTCAGCCCAGTGACATTGTTGAGCGTCAGACAGGTAATTTCCCATAACTTACCAATGGGGATCAGTAGCAGCTGATGAAAGACATGCATCAGCCTGCTCCAAGTGATAAGCTACTCCCTTCCCCCATTAACACGTGCAGAAGGGTAACTGTTTCAGATGTCTAGGTACCACATTGGGCACCAGCTGTAAAAAACCAAAAGGAGATGGAAGCAAGATGCAGAGGCAAAACGGCTGTTGTCTAAGCAGTTATCTTTATTTATATCGTTAGGTTATAGTAGCTCACTGGCACCATTAGTACATTATTGTTCATTATATCACTAAGTCAGATATGTTAGGTTATAATATAAGATGTTCTTGTTAATCCTCAGATAGGAGTTCTGGCAAAGCATGCATTAGTTATTAATAGTTTCTGGGAGAAATATTCCTAGCTATGGGAAATAAGACACCTATTATTTTTCTGGGAGTTTACTCACCATAGAAATTTGCTTTCTTGCATGTTTCTACAGTCAGAACACTTACATGAGACTCAGCAAGAATCTTCAGAGGCACTAGGTCTCAAGGAAATGGCCTGAGAATCACTAAGATGCTGGGGAGAGCCCAAGCAACACCATGACCCTGGGAATGACACTAAATTCAACTGAGAACCTGGGAAAAGTGCTGAGATTTACTGAGCTGAAAATTACAAGAGGCTGATGAGAGAGAGGGAAGCAGGTTGTGGAAGTGGATTTTTTATTTGGGGGTATGCTTTTCTTAGGAAGTTCTGTCTAAAAAAAGGCAGAAGGGGTAGGACTACAAGGAAACAGGTGAGTGTACCTCAACCCCAGTGGGTACCACTACACCTGGAGCTCTGCCTTGCTATCTGAGGAGGACAACACCCAATTCACTATGAAGTGTAGTAACTGGTCAGAGCCCCCTGCCTCAGGACTGGAAGGTGTGTCCATTCAGAGTGACTTCCCACAGGCCACGAGTCCCACTGAGGCCCTGGGAAAAACCAGCAGATTCTTAAAAACCTGAAATATCCTGAACCACACTGAGATGCTAGGAATGTACAAGAATTCCAATGAATGCCCAGGGAAAGAAAGGAAAACACTAAACTCATGGGAAACACTTGAATCATGATTGTGAGACCAGAGAGGACCCTGAAACTTACTGAGACCCATGGCAAGACCTCACAATCCATGAAATCAATACAAGAGAGCCTCATTAGTGACCTGGAAAATCTCTGAAACCCAAAGGTACACTGAAAAAAGAACAGAACACAACTTAGAAACCTTGGAAGGCCTGAAACCCAAGAGACACTTTTGAAGACCTTCAGATGGTACAGACTCATGAAAATGAACTGAACACACCTGAAATATGGCAGAAAACCCTGAGCCATAGTAAAATCCTGGGGAAGATTCTGAGATCTACTGATATCTTAGGGAAGTACTGAGGCCCCCCAAGAAAACATGGAAAAGCCATGAAACACACTGTTGATTTGGGAAGCACTGAGACACAACATAAACTGGAAAATACCTGCAATTTAACAGAGGCTCTGGTGGAGGCCCTAAAACCCACTGAGGAGATATTGAAGACCTTTACCCCTACAGAAGCTCTCTGTGAGAATCTGAGACACAATCATACCTAAGACCCCCCCACCAAAAAAAAAAAAAAAACCCTAGAAGATACCCTGAGCCACTATACACCAATTGGGAAAGCACTGAAGCAGATTAAGACCCTGGAGGAAGCCCTGAGTTTACACTCAGAAACTTGGGCTGGCCCTGAGGGCTGGTGACACAGAAGGGAAGACCCAGAGCTCCACTGTGACAATGGGAATGTCCCTGAGTTTTAATGACACACTGACCAAGGTACTATTTTCCTTTGAGACACTAGGGAAGGCCATTATTTTCCAAGAATACTGTGGGAGAATCTAAGCACCACTGGGTATTTTGCAGGGTCCTTAAACACACTGAAATAATAGGCTAGGCCCTCGGCCAATTAAAGTCTCTTGGGAAGACCCTGACACAAAATCACACTCTGGGAAGATGTTGAAGAACACTGTGATGTGGGGAAGAGCACTCAGCTCCACACAGACCCTGGGCAAGGCCTGGGATTCAGTGAGAAACCCTGAAAGGCCCTGAAACCACTATTTTATTGGGAGCAATTTAGAGTCTAACTCTGAGTCTAGGAGAAGCAGTGAGCATTACTGAGACTCTAAGAATAGCACTGAGCCTCATGGAGAAGCTGGAAAAGACTCTGAAAGAGAAGAAGACTCTGAGAATGGATATGAAACACAGTGTACCTCTAGACAAGATAATGTGACCTATTAAGAGCCTCAGGAAACCCCAAGTATATAGTGACATTGGGAATGGAGCGGAGATGCACAGCGATCCTGAGGGGAAAAAAAAATGAGACCAATAATGTGGGAGGCCAACCTTATTGGTGACTGAGTTACACTCCCAAGCTGGGTGCTGAGCCGCTCAGTCAGAGAAATGGGTGTGTCTTGCTACAGCCCCATGGGTGAAGCTATGCTCACCTGTTCCTTTGTAATATAACCCCTTGCCCTGTTTAGGATAGAATCTTCCATGGAAGTGCCTTGTGTGTGTCCCCTCTTCTTACTGTGCCCTTGGGTGTGGCCTACCCAGGTGTCAGTCAACCTGCTGACAGTGGACATCATGAAGATAGACTCAGCCCCCTGAAACCTGACCCCTTGCCTCATTTGAATAGCTTCCCTCAATAAAAGGGGTCAGCGAGTGCTCTCGCTCTCTCTCTTTCTGCGGACCCTTAAGGTCAGAGGAGCCGTCACAGCAACCCCAAAGAAAAAGGTATTTGTGTCTCTTGTGTGGTTATTTCGTGCAGCCCAGTCAGCCCAGTTTAACTAGAGTGACCCCTGAGCCTTTTAGTCGCGAGAACAAAAACCTGGCACACTAAGACTCTTGAGAATGTTGTGCATATGTTTGTCAACCTAAGGAAGGTCCTTGGATTTCTGAAGACTCTGAAGAAGATTTTGAATATCATTAACCACTCTGACACTGTTACTGAGGACTTTAGCCTCTTTTAAACACTGGGAAATATTTTGATCACCACAAACACCATGTGAAACTTTCTAAATAAGATTGAAATTCTGGAGAAAGCCTCTAGCCCTCTGAGACTCTAAGGTAGGACTGAGCCCCACTGACAATGGGAAAAACCCCTGAAACCCTCTAATGCCCTGAAGACGGCCTTCAGGATCACTAAGACTCTGAGGCAAGCCCTGATCACCAGTAGAACCTGAAAGAATATAATTTCACTGAGTCCCAGGAAGGTTGTGAAGCCACTAAGATACTGGAGAAGGCCCTGGCATCACTGGGACCCTGGGGAATGCCCTGAGACTCAGTAACTATTGAATGTAGAAAAAGAAAGACACAAATAGTGGGACCTAGGAAAAGAAATAACAAAGAAAGCCATAAACTGATGACTTTCTTTTCTCCCATGTTAAATCCTTCCCAGACACTGATCACAGGAAGAGAGAGAGTCGCAGCAAACCTAGAAGTGATAGTCTCTAGGAAACAATGATTTCCTTTAATACAACTCCTCTCCCAGTACTGGCCACCAACACTTCAGCACAAGGATTCAAATCCCTGAGAGCCCACACTGACATGCTCACTAAATCACCCACGACCTATAGAAGCCCATTTTTTCTCCTTTGTAGCTCATGTTCCACCAGTAAAGTGGGTGCATTTTTATTGGTGAAGTCCTTTTCCTGAATAAAGGTGAAAATTATCTGGGAAGATTGCCTCCAGCATAGTCTCTTTGTTCTAACATTAAGGGTCTGGGTTGGCCCTGAGCAACACTGTGATCCTGGGTATGACAATGATCTCCGATGACAACATGGGAAAGGTGCTAAGATATTTCTGAGACCCTGGCAGGAACCCTGAATCGAGTGTGTCCTTGGGGAGCTATCTACTCCAAGCTGACCCTCTGGGAATAGCACTGAACATGACTGAGACACTGGAAAAGGCCCTGAGATAAATGGAGAGCCTGACCATGGCCATGAGTTCCACAGAGGCCCTTGGCAAGGCCTTTGGCTCTTTGAAAACCTGGGGAATATGCTGAACCTCACTGAGGAGCTGGGGATGTCCAAGAGCTCAACTGAACGCACGAGGAAGGGAAGGAAAACACGGAGACACTGGGGGATGACCCTGAGCACAACTGTGAGACAGGAGGAGACCATGAAGCTCAGTGAGACCCCGGGCAAGGACCCACAATCCACTGAATCCGTACCACAGTTCCTGAGCCTCCATAGTGACCTACAAACCCCTGAAATCCAGCTACACACTGAGAAAGTCCTGAACACCAGTTAGACACCAGGGAAGTCCCTGGATGCCAACAGGCACTTTTGAAGACCTTTGAATCACACAAACTCCTGGAAAGCATCTGAACTCCAATGAAATACTATGGGCAGCCCTCAGCCACACTGAAACCCTGGAGCTGGTCCTGAGAACTACAGATACACCCTGGAAGCATTGAGGCCCACTAAAGCCCATGGGAAAGCCTTGAGGTCATTGTTGATCTGGAAAAGCACCGAGACACAAGGGTATTCAGGGAAGGGTCCACGAGCCCATTAGACCCTGGTGGAAGACCCAAAACACACTGAGAAGCTTTTAAAGGCCTTCAGTCTCACCAAAGTTCTACAGAGAAATCTGAGACCCAATCAAAACTGAGATCACAAAAAATAACCTAGAGAATTCCCTGAGACTCTCTGAGCCTTTGGGGAGAGCTCTGAGCCAGACTGCAACCCTGGAGGAAGCCCTGAGCTTACACTCAGAAACATGGGTTGGCCTTGACTGCTGCTGACAGAGGAAGAGTCCCTGAGCACCATTATGACAATGGGAATAACCCCGAGTTTCAATGACAACTGTGCAAGGCACTATTTATTCTCCTTTGAGAATCTAGTGAAGGCCATTGTTTTCCCAGAATATTGCAAAAGAATCTCAGCCCCACATGTAGAGAGCAGAGTTCTTAAACCCACTGAAATAGAAAAGTAGGCCCTAGGACTGACTAGAACTCTTGGGAAGGCCCTGACACACAATCCAACTCTCGGGAAGATGCTGAGCAGGACTGTTATGCTGGGAACCACACCGAGCTCCACACAAACTCTAGGCAAGCCCTGAGATTCAGTTAGAAACCCTGAAAGGCCATAACTAGTGTTTCCTTGGGAAAGATTCAGAGCCTAGTTCTGAGGATGGGAGAAGCCCTGCTCATCCCTGAGGCTCTGAGAATATCACTGAGCCTAATGGATAAACTGTAAAAGGCCGTGAAAGAAAAGGAGACTTTGAGAATGGATCTGAAACTCAGTGATCCCCTGGAAAACATAATGTGACATGTTGAGAGCCTCAGGAAAGCCTGAGGACATGGGGACCTTGGGAATGGTACGGAGATGCACAGAGATCCTAGGAAGGAAATGAGACCACTAAGACTCTTGGAAAGGTCATGCATATATCTCTCAACCTAAGGAAGGCCCTTAGCCTTCCTAAGACTCTGAAGAAGATCTTGAACATCACTGAGACAACTGTGAATGAACTCAACCACTCTGAGACTGCTACTTTTAAACACTGGCAAATATTTTGATGATCACACAGACCATGTGGATCTTTCTAAACAAGCTTGGAGTTCTGGAAAAAGAAGACTTGAGTTCTACTGAGACTCTAGGGTAGGCCTGAGCTCTGCTGACACTGGAATAGCTTCTGATCCCCTCTGATATCCCAATGAAGGCCCTCAGTGTCACTAAGAGTCTGGGGCAAGCTCTGATATCAGTATAACCTGGTAAGACTATAATTTCACTGAGTACCTAGGAAGACTGTTAAATCACTAAGAAACTTCTGAAAGCCCTGGGAACTATTATTACCCTAGGAAAGGCCTGAGGCTCAGTAAGGTTCTGGACTGGCTCTGAGAAATACTGTGACCCTGGGTATGGCAATGAACTCCACTGAGAACCTGGGAAAGATGCTAAGATATTTCTGAGACCCTGGCAGGAACCCTGAATCCAGAATGAGATTGGTAAACTATCTCATCCCACCTGACATCCTGGGAAAAGCACTGAACATGACAGAGATACTGCAAAACACCATGAGAAAAACTAAGAACCTGATAATGGCCATGAGTTCAACAAAAGTCCTGGGCAAGGCTTTTGGCTTCTTGAAAATGTGGGAAACTTCCTGAAACACTCTATGCTAGGAATGTCCAATGTGAATGCACAAGGAAGGGAAGGAAAACACTAAGACTGGGGAACACCCTGAGCAGGACTGTGACACTGGAGGAGAGACCATGAAACCCATTAAGAATCTGGGCAAGAACTCACAATTACTGAATCAGTACCAGAGTCCACGAGGCTCCTTAGTGAGCTGCAAAAGCCCTGAACTCCAGTGATACACCAGGAAAATCCCTGAACACCAGCTAGAAACCAGTGAAGGCCCTGAGTCCCAAGAGACACTTTTGAAGGCCTTTGAATCACACAAACTCATGGAAAGCATCTGAACACTCATAAAATTCTATGGACAGTTCTGAGTCACACTGAATCCTGGAGATTGTCCTGGGAACTATAGATAGACTGTGAAATCACTGAGACTCACTAAAGAAAATGAAAATTCCATGAGAGGCATTGTTGAGCTGGAGAAGCACTGAGATGCAAGGAGACCCTGGGAAAGTTCCTCAACCCCATGTAGACCCTCGTGGAAAACTTCAACACCACTGAGAATCTGTTGAAGGCCTTTGGGCTCACAGAAACTGTGAGGAAGAATCTGAGATCTAATCATACCTGATAGCTCAAAAAAAAAAAAAAAAGCCTAGAGAATTCCCTGAGCCTCTCTAAGTCATTGAGGAAAGCACTGAATCACACTGAGACCCTGGAGAAATCCCTGTGCTGACAGAAAGAAAAATGAGGTGATCCTGAGTGCCACTGACACTGTGAGGAAGGACCTGATCACTACTGTGACAATGGAAATATCTCTATGTTATAATGACACACTGGACAGGGCTTTATTCCACAGTGAGACACAAGGAAAGGCCATTATTTTTCCTGACTTCTGTTCAAGAATCAAGATATTG
The DNA here is from genome assembly GCF_048772815.1 of Callospermophilus lateralis. Lineage (NCBI taxonomy): Eukaryota > Metazoa > Chordata > Mammalia > Rodentia > Sciuridae > Callospermophilus > Callospermophilus lateralis. Next base: position 210,006,009 of record NC_135306.1, read on the forward strand.
TGTAGAGTTCATAAATCCACTGAAATAATAGGGCAGGCTATAGGCCTCACTATGATCCTTGGGGAGGCCTGGACACACAGTCAAACTCTGGGTAAGAGACTGAACACAACTGTGATTCTGGGGAGATCAGATAGCTCAACAGAGACCCTGCACAAGGCCCTGAGATTCATTGAGAAACCCTGAACAACCCTGAAACCAGTGTTTCCTTTTGGAGATTCAGAGGCTCTCTCCAAGGCAGAAAGAAGCTCTGAGCGTCATGCATATTCTGTGAATATCACTGAGCCTCATGTACAACCTGAAAAACACCCTGAAATAATAGAAGACTCTGAGGTTGGTTTCCCTGCAAAAAAAAAAAAAAAAGAGGATTATTGAGACCCTTGGAAAGACCCTGAATAAGTAGTGAAATAGTGAGTGATTCTGATCTGCACTGATAGCCTGGCAAAGCAATGAGACCGGTGAGCTCTAGGGAACATTGTGTAGACATCTCTCAACAAAAGGAGGGCCCTTTGCCTTCCTAAGAATCTGAAGAATATTTGGAACAGCATTAAGACAATTATAAATCAAATTAATGAATCTGAGGTTCTTATTGAATGGTTGGGTCTCTTCTAAACATTGGGCAATATTCCAAGCACCCGGAAGACAATGTGGACCTATCTAAAGAAGACTGAAGTACTGGAGAAGGCTCTGAGCCCTTCTGAGAGTCTACGGTATACCCTGAGGCCCACTTATACAGGGAAAGACTTGAAATCCTCTAAAACCCCTGATTTTCACTAAGACCGTGGGATAGACCCTGATCATCAGTGTAACCTGGGAAGACTATAGCTTTACTGAGTGCCTTGGAAGGCAATGACACCACTGAGACTCTGCAGAAAATTCTGGGCACCCTGTGATCCTGGGGAATATTCTGAGAATAAAACTGAGCCTCAGGGACAACCTGTAAAAGACTCTGAAATAATTGAATACTCTGAGCTTGGTTCTGAAACCCAGAGTTCCACTGCAAATGGCAATAAGGCCTATTGAGAAACTTCTGCAGACCCTGAGTACATGATGAAATTGTGAAAGGTGCTCATTTGCACTAAAAGTCTGGAAAAGCAATGAGACCACTAACACTCTTAGAAAGGTTATGCACACATCTCAGTAAGACACTGAGCTGACCCTCAACAGCACTGTGACCTTAGGAATGGCAATGAACTCCACTGGGAACATGGGAAACATGCTGAGATTGACTGTCACCCAGAAAAAAACCTTTGAAATCAGTGTATCTTTGGGAAATAATCTAAGCCCTTGTGAGACTCTGGGAAAAGCACTGAACATGACTGAGACACTGCAAAAGACCCTGAAAACTGAGAACTTACTAATGGCCAGAAGTTTCACTGAGGCCCTTGGAAAGACCTTTGGCTCTTTAAAAACCTGGGAAACATCTTTTCCCATGCTGGGAATGTCTAAGAGCTCAACTGAATGCACAAGGTATGGAAGCAGAGCACTAAGATTTTGAGGGAGCATCCTGAGAATGACTGTGATACAGGAGGAGACCAAGAAACCCCATGAGCCCCTGGACAAGGACCCATATCCATTGAATCAATATCAGGGTTTATGAGTCTCATCTATGACCTACAAAAGCCCAGAAAGTCACTGATATGCTGGGAAAATGCTGAACACCAATTAAAAATCAGTGAAGGCCCTGAATAACCAGAGATTATTTTGAAGACCCATGAATCACACAAACTCATGGAAGGTCTTTGAACAGATCTGAAACTCTATGGACAGCCCTGAGTCACACTAACATGCTAGAGATGGTTCTGAGCACTACACATACACTGTGGAAGGCATGGGGGCCCTCAAAAGAACATGAAAAATCCATGGGCTTTACTGTTTAACTGGCTGAAACCCAAAAAGATCCTGGGAAAGATCCACAACCATGCTAGGAGCCTCTTGTGCCCTGTGCACAACTCTCAGCCTATTCATTGACAGCCTTTAGCCTCATAGAAGCTCTGGGGAATAATCTGAGACCCAATAATAGCCAATATCTCAAAAAGCACACTAGAGAATTCCTTGAGCCCATGTAGATCAGCAGGGAAAGCACAGAGCTAGACTGAGACTCTGGAGAAAACCCTGAGCTTACACTAGCATGGGGTAGCCCTGAATGCTGCTGACATGGGGAAGAAGGTCCTGAGCACCACTATGACAAAGGGAATATCTCTGAGTTCCAACAACACACTCGGGAAGGCTGTATTTCAATGAGACACTATGAAAGGAGGCCAGAATGCTGTGGAAGAATGTGAACACTACTAGATGTACCCCAGAGTTCTGAATCCACTGAAATGGTGCGTAGGTCTCAAGGCAATACTTGAAAAGGCCCTCACACACAATCAAACTTTGGGGGAGATGTGGAACGCAAGTCTGATACTGGGAATGGCACTTAGCTCCACAGAAAATTTAGGCAAAGCCCTGGGATTTATTAATAAATGCCTAATGGATTAAACCCAGTGTATTTTGGGGGGAATATTCAAGCCACACTCCAAGGCTGGAAGAAGCACTGAGTATCACTGAGATTATGAGAATAGCTCTGAGCCTCATGGACAAACTGAAAAAGACCCAACAAATAAATAAGAGTCTCTGTGGTTGGCTCTGAAACTAAGTGTTCCCCTGCAAAAGGTCATAAGACCTATTGAGACCCTTGGAAAGGCCCTGAGCACAGGGTAAACTCGGAATGTTCCTGATCTGTAGAGAGCTTGGAAAGGCAAGGAGACCATTGAGACTTTTAGGGAGGTTATGCACACACCTGTACATCTTTCTTACAGATTTTTAAGAAGGACAAAGACCTTTCTCCTTCTTATAAATCTGTAGATATTTCGAACACCATTGAGATAACAATGGAATTAATGAGTCAATTGTTGAAGTTTTGAGCCTCGTTGAAAGACTGGCAAAATTCCAAGAACCATGAAGACCATGTGGACATTTTTAAACAAACTGAAATTCTGGGGAAGGCCTTGAGCCCTCCTCCAGAGACTCTAGGGTAGATCCTGAGGCCCATGGACACTGGGTAATACTCTGAGCCCTTCTGATACTCTGATTGTTAGTAACTCTGGGATAGGCCCTGATCATCAGTGTAACCTGGAAAGACTTTAGATTCCCTGAGAGCCTGGGTAGCCAATGACACCACTAAGACTCTGGAGAAAACCCTGGGTACCACTGTGACCCTGGGAATGCTCTTAGAATAACCCAGTTTCTGGGCTGACCATGAGCAATTATGTGACCCAAGGAATGGCAATGAACTTCATGATAACCTTGGAAAGGTGCTGAGAATCACTGAGACCCAGGCAAAAACTCAGACATAAATGAATCTTTGGGGAACTACCTAAGCCCTGGTGAGACACTGGGAATAGCCCTGAACATGACTGAGACATTGCAAAAGGCCATGAGAAAAACTGAGAGACTGATAATGGACATAAGTTCCACTAAAGCCCTAAGCAAGTCCATTGGCTCTTTGAAAACTTGAAGAACATCCTGAACCACACTGAGATGCTGGTAATTTCTAAGAGCTCAAATGAATACACAGGAAAGGAAAGGAGAAGTCTAAAGCTCTGAGTGAACACCTTGGGCCTGACTCTCAGACTGGAGAAGACCATAGAACCCACTGAGATGCTAGGTTGGGACCCACAGTCCACTGAAAAGTACCAGTGTTTATGAGCCTCCACACTGTCCTGCAAAAGCCCTGAATTCCAGTGATACTCTGGGAAAAACCATGAACACTAATTAAAAACCAGAGAAGGTCCAGAGTGCCAAAAGATACTTCTGAAGGTCTTTGAATCACATAAACCCATGAAAAGCATCTGAACTCCAATAAAATACTGTGGGCAGACCTGAGTCCCACCAAAATCCTGGAGATTGTCCTGAGAACTACAGATACATGGTGGAAGGCATTGATACCCTCTAAAGAACACAGGAAAGCCATGAACTTCATTGTTGATATTGAAAAGCACTGAGACATGAGGATATCCTGGGAAATATCCACAATCTCACTTAGACTCTGGTGAGGGCTTGAACACCACAGTAACCCTATTGAAGGCCTTTTGCCTCACAGAAGTTCTGGGGAGGAATCTGAAACCTGTCAACCTAAGGTGTGGTCCTTCACCTTTTTAAAATCTGAAGAATAGTTTCAACACCACTGAGACAACAATGAGTGAAATTAACAACTCTGACACTCTTGGTGAATCCTCCTCTAAACACTGGGTAATATTTCACACATCATGAACACCGTGTGGAACATTCCAAACATGACTGAAATTCTGGGGAAGGCCTTGAGCCTTGGAGAGAATGGGGGCAAAAAATCTCAACTGGATGCAGGAGGAAGGAAATGAGAACATGGAGAATCTGGGGGAACAACATGAGCATGACTGTCAGACAGGAGGAGACCATGAAACCCACTGACATCCTGAGCTGGGACCCACAATCCAGATACACTGTGGAAGGCCTTGAAGTCCACTAAAGAACATGGGAAAGCCATGAACTTCATTGTTGATCTTGAAAATCACTGAGACACAAGGACACTCTAAACTTCCACAATCCCACTTAGACCCTGGTAGAAGTCCTCAACTCCACTGTAATATACTGAAGACCTTTAGCATCACAGAAGATTGGGGAAATAATTTGAGACTCAATAATATCTGAAATATCAAAAAAGACTCTAGAATATACCCTGATCCCATGTAAGTTATTGGGGAGAGCACTGAGCCAGAATGAGACCCTGGAGAAAGCCCTGAAATTACAATAAGAAATATGGGTATCCCTGAGTGCCAGTGACATGTAGGGAATGCCCTGAGCACCATTGGGAAAGTGGGAATATCTCTGTGTTACCACACCACACTAGGTCAGACTGTATTCCTCAGTGAGATATTAGCAAAACCATGTTCCCCTCCCAAATGCGGTGGAAGAATTGAAGTAAAACTAAATATTGTGAAGAGTTCTTAATCCAGTGAAATATCTAGGGTAGGTCTTAGGCCTCACTAAGATTCTTGGGAAGGCTGAGATAGTCAAACACTGAGGAGGATGCTAAGCATCTTCATTTGCAGCTGTGAAGCTATAAATGGCACACACCTCCACAGAGACACTGGGCAAGGTACTGGGATTCATTGAGAATCCTTGAATTCCCCTGAATCCAGTGTTTCCTTGGGAAGATTCAGAGACTTACTTGAGACTGAAAAAAACACTGAGCATCCTGGAGATTTTGAGAGTAGCTCCGAGCCTCATACACAAATTGTAAAAAAACATGAAATAATAGACACTCTGAGGTTGGCTCTGAAACATTATGTTCTTCTGCAAAATGCAGTGACACCAGTTAAGAATCTTAAAAAGACCCTGAGCACATGGTGAAATTGTGAATTGGGCTGATCTGTACTGAGAACCTGGGAAGGTACTGAGATTACTAAGACTTTGGGAATGTTGTGCACACATCTGTCAACCTAAGGAAGGGCCCTTCACCTTCCTGAGAATATGAAGACTATTTTGAACACCATTGAGACCACAGTGAATGGAACTAACCAATCAGACATTTGTAGAAGCCTTGAGTGTCTTTTAAACACTGGGCAGCATTTTATGTGCCATGACACTCATTAAGACTCTTATCTGGACCAGAGATAGACTGTGACCTTGAGCTAACAATGAAGTCCACTGAACACATTAGGAAGGTGCTGAGATTGACTGATACTCTGGCAAAACCTCTAAAACCAAGGGGTCTTTGAGAAACCATGGTGACACACTGGGAATAGCACTGAAAATGACTGAGACACTACAAGAGGCCCTAAAAAATATCTGAGAGTCTTGTAATGGCCACGAGTTCCACTAAGGCCCTGGGAAAGTCCTTTGGCTCTTTGAAAACCTGAAGAGCAATGTCCTAAACCACACTGAGATGTGGGGAATCACCAAGAGTAAAACTGCATGCACAGTCAATGAAAGAAGAACACTCAGACTCTGGGGGAGCTCACAGAGTATAACTGTGAGACTGGAGGAGACCATGCAACCCACTGAGATGCTAGGCAAAACCCCACAATCCAGTGAATCTGTACCACTAACCAAAAGCTTCCTTACTCATCTGTAAAAGTCCAAATTTCAATGAAATAGTTGGGAAAGGCCTAAACACCAATTAGAAGCCAGAGAAGGCCCTGAATGCACAGAGACATTTCTGAAGGCATTTAAGTCACTCAAACTCATGAAAAGCTGGTGATCTCACCTCAAATTAATGTACAACCCAGAGTCACACTGAAATCCTGGACACTGTTCTGAGCACTACAGATATACCGTGCAGGGGACTGAGGCCCACTAAAGGACAAGGAAACCCCAGAAGCTTTATTGTTGTGTTGGAAAAGCACTAAAACACAAGAGATCACGGGAAAGACCCACAATCCCACTTTGATCCTGGTGGAAAATTTGAAACCTACTGTCAATCTATTTATTGAAAGTCTTTAGCCTCTCAGAAGCTCAGGAGAAAAATCTGAGAATCAATCATACCCAAGTTCCCATTAAAGGCCCCAGAGAAATCCCTGAGCCCCTGGATGTCATTTCTCAATACACTGAGCCAGACTGAGACCCTGGACAAAGCGCTGAGCTTACACTTGAAAGCCTGAGGGAGCCTGAGTGACCCCCATGCAGTGGGAAAGGCCCTGAGCCCCACAAGGACAATGGGAGTATCTCTCAGTTACAATGACACCCTGGGCAAGGCTCTATTTCTTATTGAAACCCTCACATCACCCCTTGTTTTCTCAGAATGCTGTGGAAGATCCTGAGCACCACTAGATGGCGTGCAAAGCTCTTCAATCCACTGATATAGTAGAGTGTGCCCTAGGGGTGACTAGGATTTGGGGGAAGGCTGTGACACACATTCAAACACAGTCATCTCTAGGGAAGATGCTGAGCCATCCTGTGCTTCTGCAAAAGGCATGAGATTTCACAGAGACCCTGAGAAAGCCTGGGATTCATAGAGCAAGGCTCACGTTCCCTGGGCCCAGTGTTTCCTGGGAGAGGATTCAGAGACTCACTCTGAGTCTGAAAGAAACTCAGAGTGAATGGGATTTTCAGGATATATCTAGCTCTCAGGGACAACCTTGAATAAATTCTGAAAGAAGAGGAGACTCTCAGGATGGCTCTCAAATACAGTGTTCTTGTGCTAAATACATTAAGAGCTTCCAGAACCTTGGGAAGGCCCCAAGCACATGGGGAAACTGTGAATGGTGCTGATATGCAGGAGGGCATGGGAAGGCTAGAACACTGAGAGTCATGGGAAGTGTGTACACACATCTGTCATCTTAACGAAGGGACCTCGACTTCTGAAGATTTGTAAGAATGTTTTGAACACTACTGTGACCACAGTGAATAAATCTGATCCATCTGAGACTTTTGATGATATCTTCTGCACACTGGGTCTATTCAAGGTCCCATGAAGATCACATAGACCTTTCTAAACAAAACAGAAGTTCTGGGGAAGGCCTTGAGCATTTCCTGGATTCGAGGGTAGGCCCAGAGATCTACTGACACCAAGAAAAACTAGGAGCCACTTGAATACTTAGAGTAGGGTAGGTCCCAATCATCCATGTGACCTAGAAAGACTAGAGTTTTAATGAGTGCCTGGAAAGGCAATGACAACACTGAGACTCTGCCCACACCCCTGGGTACCCCAGTGACCCTGGAGAATGCCCTGACACTCACTTCAACTCTGAAATGGCCCTGAGGAACACCATGACCATGGGAATTGCAAGAAACTCCTCTACAAACCTGGGAGAATTGCTGAGATGGACCGAGACCCTGGTGGAAATTCTGAAGACAGTGCATCCCTGGGGAACTATCTCAGCAGTAATGGAACTCTGGCAATGGCATGGAAGATGACTGCGACTCTGGAAAGTCCCTGAAATCAACTGACATCCTGAAATGTCCATGACTTTCACAGTGGCCCAGAGCAAGGCCTTTGGCTTCTTCCAAAGCTGAGGAACTTCTGGAAGGGGACTGAGATGTGGTTGTGTCCCAAAGCTCAACAGAATGCACGAGGCAGTTCAGGAGAACCTTCAGTCTCTGGAGAGACACCCAGACCATGAGTGTGAGATTGGAGGTGACCATGAAAGCCACCAAGACCCTGGGAAAGGAGACACAGTTCACTGAATCACTTCTCAGAGTCCAGCAGCCTCCTTAGTGACCTGCCAGCATCCTGAATTCCAGTGCAACAGAGTGAAGATCCCCAAACAACAATCAGAACCCAGTGAAGGCTCCAAATGCCAAGAGACAGTTTGGGGCCTTTGAAGCAAACCAACTCACAGAAGGAATCTGAACACCACGGTAATTCTACAAAGAGCTCTGAGTCACAATGAAATCCAGGTGATGATGCTGAGAAGAAAAGACACACAGTGGAAGTCATGGAGGCCCTGGAAAGAACTTGGGAAAGTCATGTTTGCCATTCTGGAGTGGGAAAAGCTTTGAGACACAAAGAGACCCTCTAGGTTTTTACAGGGGCTCTGAACCCACTGTCAATCTCTTGAAGGCCTTTGGCCTCACAGAAGCTCTGAGGAACAATTTGATGCCCAATCCCACCTGAGATTTCCAAAAGAGCCTAGGGAATTCTCTGAGTGCCTGTAAGTCTTTGTGGAAAGCACTGAGCCACACTCAGATGCTGGAGAAAACCCTGAGCTTATTTTAAGAAATTTGGGGTAACCCTAAGGGCCAGTGACACACTGGGCAAGGCCCTGAGCACCACAAGAACAATGGGAAGCTGTCCATGTCATGAGGTCACAAGAAAAGGCTCCATTCCACTCAGAGACACTGGTGAATGGTCTTCATTTCCCAGAACAGTGTGGAAAAATCAGAGCTCCACTCTATAGTGTGTAGAGTCTAAAGCCCCCTGAAAGTCAAGCATAGGCCCTAGGCCTCTCTATGGTTTGTAAAAGTTCTTGACAGAAAATCAGAGTGCAGGGAAGATGCTGAGCATTACTGTAAAGTTCAAAATGGCACTTTGCTTCCCAGAGGGAAGCAAATCCCTGGGAATGTCCTGGGATTCACTGAGGAACCCAGAACTGCATTGAATCCTTGTGCCCAGGCTTAAAGAAGCACTGAGCATCTAGGAGACCATGACAACAGCACTGAACCTCATGGATAACCTGTCACAGACCCTGAAATCATAGGAGCCACTGATGTGGGGGCTGAACTCAGTGTTACTCTGCTAAATGCCATGAGACCTCTTGCGACCTGTGGCAAGGCCCTGAGCACATGATGGAATAGTGATTTGTGCTGATCTTCACTGAGAGCCTGGAAGGCCAGGAGAACAGTCAGACTTTGGGGAAGGCTGTGCACATACTAAAGAAAGTACCTTTCACCTTTCTACAAATAAGAACAATATTTTGAACCCCAATGAGACCACAGTGAATAAAACTCATGAATGTGAGATGCTTTGGGAAGACCTGAGTATCTTTGGAAACCTGGGCAATAAGTCAATCAGTACCATGAAGACCATGTGGACCTTTGTAAACAAGACATTGTAAACAGGAGAGAAATCTTCAGGAAGGCCTTGAGCCCTCCAGAGGATCTCGGGTGGGCCCTGGGGCACATGACAATGCAAAAGACCCTGAGCTCCTCTGATCCCCTCAGTGTCCCCAAGACCCTGTGGTAGGTCCTGATCATGTGAGTAACCTGGAAAGATGCTGCAGTCTGGCTGGGCACAAAATAACCGAGCTGCCATGAGGCACTTGTAGGTTCAAACAGGAACTCCTTTATTGCCCAAACTCCACCAAAACTCAACGCGCGCTTCCTGGGAACTCCCTCACCTCCACGGCTCGCAGAAACTCAATTGGGGAACCCCATGAGAACTCAACGGGAACTCCAAAGTAGCTGGTACCCGAGGCAGCAGGAGCCGCCCTATTGCTGGACAGCAGGGGTCCATATACAACTCAATATACAGGCTGTTTCAATCCAGCAACATCCAGTCACAGCAATTATACACAGCTTAACTCAATTATCATCATCTTAATGGCTCCCTGGTGTCACTTCTCAACCATTCTTCTGGCAATGCCAGGCATCATCCCAACTCAGCTGTGGCTCTCAACAGGAAGACTACAGCTTCTTGAGTGCCTGGGAAGGCAAAGGCACCACTAAGATTCTGCAAAGAAACTGAATATCACAGTGACCCTGGGAAATCCCCTGAGGCTCACTAAGACTCTGATCTGGACCAAAGATACACTGTGACCTTGGGTGAGAAATGAAGTCCACTGAGAACCTTAGAAAGGTGCTGAGTTTGACTGAAACTCTGGCAAACCTCTGAAACCAGTCTGACTTTGGGAAGCTATCTCAGCCATGGTGACACTCTGGGAATAGCACTGAAAATGACTAAGACACTAAGATGCCCTAAAAAACATCAGAGAGCCTCTAATAACCATAAGTTCCACTAAGGCCTTGGACAAGTCCTTTGGCTCTTTGAAAACCCAAGGAGCATCCTGAAGCACACTGAGATGCAAGGAATGTCCAAGAGTACAATTGCATGCACGGTTAATAGAAGGAGAACACTGAGACTCTGGGGGAGCTTGCAGAGTATGACTGTGAGACTGGAGGATACCATGCAACCCACTGAGACACTGGGCAAAACCCCACAATCCAAAGAATCTGTACCAGTGGGAACATGGCTTTCTTACTGACCTGCAAAAGCTCTGAATCCCAGTGAAAGAGTTAAAAAAGGCCTGAAAAACTATTAGAAACAAGTGAAGACCCTGAATTCCCATAGACATTTCTGAAGGCATGTGAGTCACCCAAACTCCTGGAAAGCTGTTGATCTCATCTCAAATTAGTGTACAACCTGAGTCACACTGAAATCCTGCACACAGTTCTGAGAACTACAGATACACTGTGCAGGGCACTGTGGCCCACTAAAGGACAAGGAAACCCAGGAGCTTTATTTGTGCTGGAAAAGCACTAAAACACAGGACACCCTGGGAAAGATCCACAACCCCACTCTGATCCAAGTGGAAGCTTTGAAACCTACTGTCAATCTATTTATTGAAAGTCTTTAGCCTCTCAGAAGCTCAGGAGAAAAATCTGAGAATCAATCATACCTGAGTTCCCATTAAAGGCCCCAGAGAAATCCCTGAGCCCCTGGATGTCATTTCTCAATACACTGAGCCAGACTGAGACCCTGGACAAAGCCCTGAGCTTACACTTGAAAGCCTGAGGGAGAAAGAGTGACCCCCATGCAGTGGGAAAGGCCCTGAGCCCCACAAGGACAATGGGAATGTCTCTCAGTTACAATGACACCCTGGGCAAGGCTCTATTTCCTATTTGAAGTCTTGTGATAACCCTTGTTTGCTCAGAATGCTGTGGAAGAACCTGAGCACCACTAGATGGTGTGCAAAGCTCTTCAATCCACTGATACAGTAGAGTGTGCCCTAGGGGTGACTAGGATTTGGGGGAAGGCTGTGACACACATTCAAACACAGTCATTTCAGGGGAAGATGCTGAGCCATCCTGTGCTTCTGCAAAAGGCATGAGACTTCACAGAGACCCTGAGAAAGCCTGGGATTCATAGAGCAAGGCTCAAGTTCCCTGGGCCCAGAGTTTCCTGGGAGAGGATTCAGAGACTCACCCTGAGTCTGGAAGAAACACAGAGTAAATGGAGATTCTGAGAAAACATCTAGCCCTCAGGGACAACCTCAAATAGATTCTAAAAAAAAAAAGGAGACTCTCAGGGTGGCTCTCAAACACAGTGTTCTTGTGCCAAATATACCAAGAGCTTCCAGAACCTTGGGAAGGCCCCAAGCACATGGGAAAACTGTGAATATTGCTGATATACACTGAGGGCCTGGGAAGGCTAGGAGAACACGGAGACTTGTCGGAAGTTTGTACGCGCATGTGTCCACTTAAGGAAGGGCCCTTGTCTTCCAAAGATTAGGAAGAATATTTTGAACACTACCCAACAGTTCTACCCAACAATATTTATAAGTAAAAATTCCTCATCCATACCTTAACACTAGATTTGATGATAATGGAAATATTTCCAAAATTGGTAGGTGAAAAACTATTTGTTCTTCAATTTCATTTTTATTAGTAGTAATAATAAATTTTTTTATACTAACTAAACATATACTAAGTATTTTTTAAATGTGTCTATTCATATCTTCCGGGGCACTTTATAGAGGTCACCACTCCTAAGTTAAAAAGTCTGCCTCTCACCACCTTCCAAATAAAAATAATCAAATTCATTTAAAGTTAAGTTCAAAAAATAAACTTTTATTATATGATTCCATATATTCTTTAACAAAAACTACTATATGCGGGGATTAGTTATATAAAACTATATTTCTTAACTCATAGCTATTATAATAATTAAATATATTCTTACTCTTTTTAATTTTGTATTGTATTTTTCCTACAAACTTACAAGTATTTGTTGTTAATACACAAACAATACACAGCTATCAATTCTAATATAATGAGTTAATTTAAAATAGTAAGTGTATTACCTATAGAACAAACAGGCTCTAAAACTCACTGCAGCATCTATACTGACTCCATTTTATAATTCTCTTGCTCAGCCTATTATTAGAGACAAAATCAAATCTCTTGTTTAGTTAGACTTTCTTGTACTATAATGCCTTTTTCAGTTCAATAATATTAACTTTAATGATTTTCACATGCCTAATAAGTAACTTTTGCCAACTTTCTTGCCCACACAAAAATATTTATTCAGTCACATCTTATTATTTAAATACTTGTACAATGCCAGGCCATTGTCTACAATATAAGGCTAATTATCCTCCAATTTATATCAATGGTTTTCTTCAATTTTTGAAAAATTATTTTTCAGTTGTAGATGAACACAATATCTTTATTATTTTTTTAATGTGCGGATGAGGATTGAACCCAGGGCCTCATGCATGAGAAGCAAGTATTGTACCACTGAGCCACAATCCCAGCCCTTCAATTTTTAAATATGAAAAAAAAAAAGTGTGTGAGAGTTCTACATAACCCCACTAAATCTCACAAAATTATTTTTAAATTTTTTCTTTAAATTGTGATATTAAAAGCCTTCCTGCTGTTGAGCAACACATGCAGCAATAGAACCAGCTTCCATAAGACAGAGGTTCTGTTTGTCTATTTCCAGAAAAAACCAACATTTCACCATGGAAACAACTGAAAAATCTGACACTTCTAGTTGAATGGAAGTGTTCAACAGCGAGGTAATAAGACTCCAACCACACTTAGTTTATAATCATGCTGATTTTTTTTATCTGTCAGGTAAGTAGTATCCATGGAGAGACTCATTGTACCTAATTCACAGATCCTCCTTTAATGCACCTAACCATGTGGACTAGGTATCCATTTCATTATTTTCTAGTGATACATAGTTAATGGGAGATTTTACAGAAAATATTACACTGATTCATGCTCCTAGATTTAATTATATATGAACTACACTGGAAACCTACCTATATGATGGTCCCATGATTAACATTCTGGCTATTTAAAGGCAATTTTGAGGAAAAGACAACTTAGAAGGACCTAAGCCAGCCAATCATACTGGGCCTTGGAATGTAGATTATGTAGAATATAGTTATTGAAATGGGAAAATTATTGGAATGGAACTTTCCCATAACTAGCCATTCATTTCCACAAAATCTCCACTAATATTTGACAGCCCTAATTATTCTGCAATAGAATTTGGCATCTTTCCTAAATGAATGAAATGTACAAATGCTTTGGCAGCACAACATAAAATCTCTAGAACTGATGGATATGTTTTGGATTGATCTTCAAAAATTGATTAAAAAAACAGGCTTGTGAAGGTGCCACTTCCTACCAAAAGCCAAAGCCAGGAGGGTTACATGGAAGAATCACCACTGAATGTGTTTTGCTTTTACTTCTTAAAAAAAATTTGCAGGCAATCATGTTTAATTTGATTTTTAATATAACAAAATATCTAAGACATTAGGAAAATAGTTATCTAGAACAATTTTCAGAGTACAAAAATACGATTAGATATACAATTGTTCTGATTCTTTAAAAATCCATATGATTTGGATTACTCCCTATTGTTTAGGTATTGCTTTGCCACCATGTAATGAAGGCCAAATTAAGGCCTGGCAAACTGATTGGTGTTACACTAGAAAGATCAATAATTTGTATTTGGGTTTATAGCAGTTATTCCTTATTTGATGATAATTTGGGTCCTGTATATCTTAATTTACTCTTTTAGGATTTTATCTGTTCCCATATTCACTGTTTCTATGGACATAATCCACTCTGCATAACAGAACAGAAAATCCAAGGAACTACAGGAACTACAAGAACTACAAAGAACTACAAGGAGGGTTCCTGATGTGGCCTGCAAGCCTATATTCAATCCTCTTATGTTCTAATTGTTAGAAATGTAAAATTAAGCCAAAATGGATGATGGATGTCCTGTAAATTGTAAGAAATGTAATCTAACTAAGCTCATTTTCTTAATAATTTGGCTCAAAGTATTTCCAAAGCCCTATACAATGAAGTATTGAGGAAGAGATTAAAACTAAATCAAATGCTTTTAAAACTAGTGTTATAAATATTGATAATGAGTTTTCTGCTCTCAGAATTTGAACAAAGGCTTAAACACCATGATAACTATGTCTGTGTTACTATAGCCAAATATCATACTTCCCAATAAAATTTGGAAAAATTTTATTAGTATGTCAAACATCATCTGTTGGATGTTTGACATACTAATAATAATGGCTTGAGCCTTATGGATCTACATCAGAGCATTCAGGATATTCAGAAAATCAGAACCAATCTCATGTACCCTGCATCTCTAGCTAATGAAATTAATTGGCTTTCCATCCTTGAAACATGTTGAAACATTCTACATGGTATATTACTGAAATGATATGTTTGTTACTAATTTTTTATATCATGATAATATGTTGTCTTACCCTTAGAACAAGGACTCAAAGTAATTACCCCTAATTTGCATTTAAAAATTAAACATGGGTGAGATGTTAAGGCTCATTCATGGACCGTGTATGGAGCAAACTGGCATCATAGCCAGTGAATAAAAAAAAAAATTGGTATCTGGGACCTTCCAATGGCCATATTGATGGGAAAGACTGCTCAGATGTATTTGAGCTCTATTCAGCTCTGCCAGGTTCCACACACCACTGGACATGGGGAGACCTGCTGAAGCCACCTAGCCATACAGACTCCCAGAGAGGAGTGTGGCTTCCTAAGATTCAAATGAACTTGTTGACTGCAAGACACTATGAAGCAAACCTCCACCCACACAAACCTTATTCCTGCCTTTGATTTATCCTCCTAAATAAACAAAAAGAGCCATTTATTAAAAAGTAGAGCTCCAGCTCCTGTGTGAACTGGACCTATCAGGTGCTCTTTGCTTTTCAAAACTAATTCTGATTTTCTTTTCTTTCTTCAGTAATTACTTCAGACTTTAACTTTTCGGATGGCTTATCCCCTCCTGCACAGATGAATTACCCTGGTGGGGTGCTGACCACCTTGTGTAACTGAAGAGACTCTGGGAATAGCACTGAAAAGTACTGAGACACTGCAGAAAGCCCTGAGTAAAACAGAGAGCCTGCTAATTGCCATGACTTTTGCTGATGGCTTGGGTGAGGTCACAGCTCTTTGAAAACCTAGGGAATATCCAGAAACACTGAGATTGGGGGGAATGTACAGAAGGTCAATGGAAAGCATAATACAGGGAATGAAAACATGAAGAATCTGTGGGAAGGCTCTGAACAGAATGGAGAAGACCAGGAATCCTATTGAGACTGAGCAATGACCCACAAGGCACTGAATAAGCCAGAGTCCATGAGTCTCCTTAGTGACCTGCAAAAGTTCTGATATAAAGAAAACAAAAGGAGACAGAAGCAAGGTACAGAGGCAAAGTGGCAAAATAGCAGGATGGCAGAGTAACAGAAAGGCAGAAAAGGTCCCTTGTCAAGCTGGAAGCTTTATTGATATCAATAGGCCATATTAGATCACTGGCATCATAGTTACATTACTGTTCATTGTGTCATTAGGCAGTTACAGAGTCAGCAACATTATGCAGCTTATTTCTCAGTTACATACATTAGTTGTAATGTGCAAGGTTAAGAGTTTCATGTAGCTCTCAAGAAGTCCATTGTTTAAAGTTACTGTGATGTGGACAGGTTCAGGCTCAGTTTAGGTTGGTGAAACATTGTGGTTGTCTAATAAGAGAATTCCTTTATTCCCAGGAACTGAGCACCTAAGATCAAGGTCAAGGCTGATAAGACTTTAGCACAGAGCCTCCTCATGCAGGGCATGGCCACAGCACCTAGGCATTGCACATGTATTGTTTACCATATGAGTTACTGTGGGAAACTGCAGAATATTCCAAGTGGGGAAAACAGGGTGCCTGTTACCAGCTGAACACTTGCTCACCAGAGGAATGCTGTCCTGTTCATCTCCACAGCCAGAATCCTTATACTCTGAATTCCAGTAATGTCCCAAGAATAGCTGTGAACCCAAATTAGAAAAAAAAGTAAAGGCCTTGAATGGCAAGAGACACTTCCGAAGGCCTTTGAATCTCACAAATTCACGGAAAGCATCTGAAGACACCTGAAATACTATGGACAGTCCTGAGTCACATTGAGATCCTGGATATTGTCCTGAGAACTACAGATACAACATGGAAGGCATTGAGTCATACCAAAGATCATAGGAAAGGTATGAACATCATAACTGAGCTGGAAAATGACTGAGACACAAGAAAAATCTGAAAAAGATCCACAACACCACATTGACCTTTATGGAGGCCCTGATCCCACTATAAACTACTTATTGAAAACCTTTAACCTCACAGAAGCTCTCAGAGAAATCTGAGACCAAATCATAACTATAATCTGAGTGAAAATACTAGAGAACACCATGAGACCATGAAAGACATGGAGAAAAGCACTGAGTGATACTGAGACTCTGCAGAAAATGATGAGCTTACATCAAGAAATGTGGGGTATCCCAGAGTTCAACTGCTATGGGGGAAAGCCCTGAGAACCAGTATGACAATGAGAATATATCTCTGTTACAGTGACAGAGTAAACAAACCTCTATTCCTCATTGAGACCCTGTGGAAGGCCATTATATTTCCAGAATACTGTGGAAGAATCTGTGCACGACTAGAAATTATGCAGAGTTCTTGAAAACACTTAAATAATAGGGTAAAATCTAGGCCTCACTATGAATTTCAGGAAAAACCTGACACATAATAAAACTCTGAGAAAGATGCAGAGCACCACTGTGATGCTGAAAATGACACTTAGCTCAATAGAGACCTTGGGAAGGGCCCTGGGATTCATTGAGAAACCCTGAATGGCCCTGAACACAGTGATTTCTTTAGGATTATTCAGAGCAACAATCTGAGGCTGAAAGAAATACTGACACTCTGAGAATATAACTGAGCTTTATGGACAACCTGTAGAAAACACCACAACAGTAGGAGACCCTGAGGTAGTTCCTGAAATTCAGTGTTCCCCTCAAAAAACAATGAGATCTATTGAGATACTTGGAAGGGCCCTGAGAAAATGGTGAAAATGTAAATGTTGCTGATCTTCATTGAGAACCTGGAAAGGCAATGAGAACACTAAATATCTTGGGAAGGCAGTGCACACATCTATCAACCTAAGGAAGAGTCTTCTGACTCCCTAAAAATCTGAGGAATATATTGAACAATATTGAGAAAATAGTGATTGAAATTAATGAATCTAAGACTCTTGTGAAGGGCAATATTCCAAGGACCATGAAGACCATGTAGACCTGTTGAAACAAGAGGAAATTCTGTAAAAGGCCTTGAGCCCTCCTGATACTCTAGGGTAGGTTCTGAGGCTCACTGACTCTGGGAAAAAACAAAAACAAAAACCTGAGCCACTCTAATACCCTGAGTGTCACTAAGGCTGTAACATATGCCCTGATAATCAGTGTAACCTGGGAAGACTACAGCTTCACTGAGTGCCTGAGAAGGCAGGATAAGAATAAGACAATTCAGAAGGCCCTGGGCACAATTGTACCCTGGGGAATGCCTTTGACCCAGTAATAATCTGGTCTGACCCTGAGCAACACTGTGGCTCTGGGAATGGCAATGAACTCCACTGACAAGCTGGAAAAGTGCTGAGATTTACTGAGGCAAGGGAAAAACTCTAAACCAGTGTGTCTTTGGGGAGCTATATCACCATGGTAAGACTCTGGAAATAGCACTGAACATGACTGAGACACTGCAAAAGGCCTTGGTCAGTTTGATGAACTGGGGAACATCCAAACCCAACTTAGATGTGGGGAATGTCCAAAAGCACAACTGAATGCAGGTGGAAAAGAAGCAGAACACTGAGACTCTCGAGGAGCAGGCTAAGCATGACTGTGAAATGGGAAGACCATGAAATCCTCTGAGGACCTAGGCCAGGACCCACAACTCACTGAATCTTTACCAGAGTCCATTAGACTACTTAGTGAGCTGCAAAAGCCCTGAAGTCCTCTGATACACTGGGAAACCACTGAACACCAATTGAAAACCAATGAGGGACCTGAGTGCCAAGAGACACCTTTGAAGGCCTTTGAGTCTCACAAATTCATGGAAAGTGTATGAAAACCCCAGAAATTAAATGAACAGCCATGATTCACATGGAAATCCAGGAAATTGTCTGAAAAACTACAGAGACAGAATGGAAGGCACTGAATCCTTCTAAAAAACACAGGAATCCAGGAATTTCATTGTTCATCTAGAAAAGCACTGAGACACAGCAGACATTAGGAAATATCCACAATCCAACTTACATACTGGTAGAGACCATGATGTCCACTGCAAATTATTAAAGGGCTTTAGCTATGGGAAAAGTCTGAGACCCTGAGATCTCAAAAAGAACCATAGAGAATTCTCTGAACCCTGTAAGTCCTTGGGGAGACCACTGAGCCAGACTGAGACCTTGGAGAAAGCCACAAGCTTTCACCAAGAAAAATGGGCTACCCTGAATGACTACAATGAGGGGGAAAGGCCATGAGCACCACTATGACACTGAGAGAATCTCCATGTTACACTAACACAGTGGGCAAGGCTCTATTCCCCAATGACACACTGGGGAAGGTCATTACTTCCCCAGAATATGGTGTATTATCTGAGCATAACTAGATATTGGACAGAGTTTTATATTCACTTAAATAGTACTGTAGGTCCTAGGCCCCACTGCACTATTTGGAAGGCCCTGACTCACAATCAAACACTGAGAAAGATGGCAAGAACCACCATGATGCTGGGAATGGTACTTAGCTTCAAAGAGACACTGGGCAAGGTCCATGGATTCACTGAGAAAGTTTGAGTGACCCTGGACACAGTGTTGACCTTTCAGAAGGTCCAGTGCTTCACTTCCAGATTGAAAGAAACACTGAGCATCATTAAGACTCTGAGAATTACATTGAACCTCACAAACAATCTGTAATAAATTCAGAAATTGAAAAATACTTTGAGGTTGGCTTTGAAACTCAGTGATTCCCTGTGAATCACGCTGATCTGCACTGAAAGCCTAGGAAGAAAATGAGGGTCTAAGAATCTTGGGGAGGTTCTGCACACACCTGTCAAACTAAGAAAGGGGCCTTCACCCTCCTAGGAATCTAAAGATTATTTTGAACCCTATTGAGGCAACAGTAAATTAAATTAACAAATCTGTGACTCTTGTTAAAATCTTTAGCCTCTTCTAAGCACTGGGTAATATTACAAGCATATGAAACCCATATGGATTTTTTAAACAAGATTAAAATTCTGGGAAAGTTCTTGAGCCCACCTGAGACTCTAGAGTATACCTTGATGCATACTGACACTAGCAAAGACAGTGAACTCCAGTGATACCACGAGTGTCATTAAGACTCTCTTAATGATAATGATCATCAGTGTAACCAGGGAAGATTGTAGCTTCACTGAGTGCTGGAAAGGCAATTATACCACAAAGACACTGTTGGAGGCCCTGGGCACCATGGAATGCCCTGAGACTCAGTAGACTCTGGGCTGGTTCTGAGCAACACTTTGACCCTTGGAATGCCAATCAACTCTACCTGGAACCTGGGAAATGTGGTGATATTACTGAGATCCTGGAAAAAACTCTAAACCCATCATGTCTTTGGGGAACTATCTAAGCCCTGGTGACACTCTAGGAAAATCAGTGAACATGACTGAGACTCTGCCAAAGGCACTGAGAATAACAGAAAGCCTGGTAATGGCCATGAGTTCTACTAGGGTCTGGGCAAGGTCTTTGGCTCTTTGAAAACCTGGGAACATCCTGAAGCACACTGAGATGGTGGGAATGTACAAGAGCTCAATGGAATGAACAAATGGAGTGAAAAAGAACACTAAAAATCTGTGGGAACAACCTGAGCATGACTGTAAGACTGGAGAAGACTAGGATCTGTGCCATGACCCACATGCACTGAATGCACACCAGAGTCCATGACCCAGCTTAGTGAGATGCCAAAGACCTGAATACCAGTGATACAGTGGGAAAAGCCTCAACACCACTTAGAAACCAGTGAGGCCCAGAATGCCAAGAGACACTTTTGAAGGCCTTTGAATCATACAAACCCATGAAAATCATCTGAACACACATGGAATGTTAAGTACAGTCCTGAGTCAACTGTAACCCGGGAGAACACTGTGGAGCAACTGAGGCCCACTAAGGAATAAGGAAAAGCCATGAGCTTCATTGAAAACTGGGAAAAGTACCCAGACACATGGAAACTGAGGGAAATACCACCTTGACTTTGGTGGCGGCACTAAAGCTCATTGAAAATCTACCTAAGTCCTTTTGATTCACAGATGCTGTGGGTTAAATCTGAGACCCATTCATATCTAAAAATCTGAAAAAAGACCCTACAAAGTTCTTTCACCACTTTAAGTCATTGGGAAAAGCACTGAGCCAGACTGTAACCTTGGAGAAAGCCACCAGCTTATACCAAGAAACATGCACTACCTTGAATGCCAAAAATTAGGGGAAGGCCCTAAGCACCACTATGACACTGAGAGTATCTCCATGTTACATTAACACATTGGGCAAGGCTCTATTCCCCAATGAGACACTAGGGAAAGCCATTATATTTCTAGAATACCATGGAAGACCTGAGCACCACTGGATGTTATGCACAGTCTCATAGTAACTGAAATAGTTTCAAAAACCTGAAGCTTCACTACAATATTTAGGAAGCCCCTGACACTGAAACACACTGAGAAAGATGGCAAGCACTACTGTGATGTTGAGAATGACAATTACATCCACAGAGACCCTGTGGAAAGTCCTGGGATTTATTGAGAAAACTTAAACAACACGGAACACAGTATTACCTTTCAGAAGATTCAAAGACACACTCTGAGGCTGGAGGAAACATGGAGAATTTACTGATACTCTGTGAAATGCACTGAACTTCATGAACAATCTGTCATATTCTCTGATATAAAAGGATACTCTAGGGGAGGGGAGGGGTAGGGGGAAAGGAAGGAGTGTAGAATGAAATAGACATTATTATTGCTGTGTTTATATACATGACTGCATGGCCAATGTGATTCTGCAACCTGTACACTCAGAATAATGAGAAATTATATCCCATCTGATTCAAATGTTAAAAAAAAAGATACTCTGAGGTTGGCTCACAATCTCAGTGTTCCCCTGAAAAAGCCCATGAGAACTATTGAGACTCTTGGGAAGACTCTGAGCACATGATGTAATTGTAAATGGTGCTGATGGGCACTAAGAGCCTGGGAAGTCATTGAGATCACTAATAACCCTGGGAAGTTTGTGCACATATCAGTAAACCTGAGGAAGGGCACTTTGCATTCTTAAGAATTTGAAGATTATTCTGAACAACACCGAGACAACAATAAATAAAATTAATAAATCTGAGACTTTGCTGAAGGTTATAGCCTATTCTATGCCCTGGGCAACATTCCAAGCACCATGAAAACCATATGGATCTTTCTATACAAGATTGAAATTCTGGGGATGGCCTTTACCTCTCCTGAGAATCTAGGGTATGCCCTGATGTTCACTTATACTGAGATAGTCCTTCAGCCCCTCTGATATCCTGAGTGTCACTAAGACTTTGTGGTAGTCTCTGATCATCAGTGCTCCTTGGAAAACTGTAGCTTCACTGAGTGTCTAGGACTGCATTGACGCCAATAGACTCTACTAATGGCCCTGGCACCACTGTGACTCTGGGGAATTCCTTGAGACTCAGTAAGACTCTGGGCTGGCCCTTCATAACACTGACCTTGGGAATGACAATAAATTACAGTGACAACCTGGGATAGATTCTGAGATTTAAGAAGACCTTTGCAAACACTCTGAACCAGAAAATTATCAAAGCCCTGGTGAGACTCTGAGAAAAGCACTGAATATGACTGAAACTCCACCAAATGTTCTGAGAAAAAATGACATGAGTTCCACTGAGGCCCTGGGCCACATTCTTGGCTTCTTCAAAATCTTGGATACATCCTGAACTACACTGAGTTGGTGTGAATGTACATGGGCTCAATGAAATGCATGATGAAGGGAAGGAGAACACTAAGTCTCTGGGGAAATACGTGAGCATGATATTGAGACTGAAGAAGATCATGAAGTTCACTGAGAACCTTGGCAAGGACCCACAGTACATTGAATCTGTAGCAGAGTCCATGAGCCTCATTAGTGAGCTGCAAAACCTGAATTCCACTGACATACGGGAAAGGCCTGAACATCAATAAAAATCAAGTGAAGGTCCTGAATGCCAAGAGGCAATTGTGAAGGCCTTTGAATCACTTAAGCTCATGGGAAAAAGTCAGAACACCCAGAAACACTATGGACAGCCCTGAGCCACACTGAAATTCTGGAGATTGTGCTGAGAATGACAAATACACTAAGGAAAACATTGAGATCCAGTATAGAACATAGGAAAGCCAGGAGCTTCCTGTTGAGTTGCAAAAGAACTGTCAAAAGGAGACCCTGGGACAGAGCCACAACCCCACCTTGACCCTGGTAGAGGCCCTGAACCCAGCTGTAAAACTGTTTATTGAAGAACTTTAGTCTCACAAAAGCTGTGGAAAAAACTCTGACACCTAATATTAACTGGCCACTCAAAAAAGACCCAAGAGAATTCCCTGAACACCTGTATGTCATTGGGGAAAGCACTGAGCCAGACTCAGATCCTGGAGAAAGGCCTGCACTTTCAGTCCATAATATGGGGTAGCCCCGAGTGCCCCTGACACAGTGGGAAGGCCCTGAACACCACTGTGACAGTGGAAATATATCTCTGTCACAATCACACACTGGCCATGGCTCTGTTCTGCAATGAGACACTAGGGAAGGACATTATTTTCCAAGAATACTGTGGAAGAACCTGAGCACCACTAGATATTGTCAAGGACTGTTAATCCACTGAGATATTAGGGTAGGCCCTAGGCCTCACAACAATTCTTGGGAAAGTCTTGACACACAATCAAACACTTGGGAAGATGCTGAGCATAACTGTGATTCTAAGAATGACACTTAGCTCAACAAAGACCTGGGAAAACCCTGGGAATCATTAATAAACCCTTAATGGCCCTGAACACAGTGTTTATTTGGTAAAATTCACATGCTAAAACTGAGTTTGGAAGAAGCACTGAGCATCACTGAGACTCTTGAGAATAGCACTGAGCTTTAAGGACAAACTGTAAAATACCCTGAAATAATAGGAGATTCTGAGATTGGTTCTAAAACTCAGTGATCCTTTCAAAAAGGCAATGAGAACTATTGAGGCCCTGGGAAGGCCCTGAGAAATTCTGAAGGAGATGGTGAGCACCACTTTGATAATGAAAATGGCCCTTAGCACCACAGAGACCCTGGGCAAAGCCCTGGGATTCATTTAAAAACCCTTCAGTGCTCAGAACTCAGTGACTCTTTGAGGGAATATTGAGAGCCTCTCTTGGAGGCTGGAAGAAGGACTGAGCATCATGCAAAGTGAAGTAAGCCAATACCCAAAAAATCTGTAAGACAAAAATGTAGCGAAGAGATTCAGTATAAACTTTCTGAGTATTCACAAAAACAATAGAAAAATAAAATTCACTTCTCTACAGGTAAAGAATCCTTGTATCTAGTCTCATCCCAAATTCCTTCTTTCCTTTTTCTCACTATCCAAGCACAGACTCTAGTAGATAAATCCAAATATATTTTACCTAATATTTCAAAATATAAATATGCATAAACACTATCCAAAAAAGTCCACAAAAGCACTTTTCCCATGGGAGAGGACTAAACTTAATAATATATCCCATTAATCATCTTAATAATTCTTTACATTTATTTAGAGACTCTAAAATTGTAAAAATATTTTTTTTTCTCTTTCTAAGGTCAAAGCATTCCCAAATATTAAAAAGTTTAACATCACAGATTTCTCTTCTGTTTAATTCACTTAATTTCTACAATTCAGCTGACAGTACTCTGAAATCCTAAGTGTACTAACTTTTCAACAGAAATTACAAATCTACTAAATTTCTAAAATTCACCCTGGAATCCTTGTAGGGGTCACCAATTGTCAGGTCACCAATTGTCCTGTCTCAAAACTAAAACACTCAAGGTCCTCCAGGTGAACTGGGCTGCATGAAATAACCACACAGAGACAGAGAAATACCTTTTTGTTTGGGTCCTGTTAAGGTTCCTGTGATCTTAGGTGTCCATGGAAAGAGAGAGGAGGCCCTGAGAAATACTATGACAATGTGAATATTCCTGAGTTTCAATGACACACTAGGCAAGGAACTAATCCCCATTGAGACACTAGTGGAGGCCAATGTTTTCCAAGAATTCTGGGAAAACAATCTAAGCATCACTAGATATTGTGAAGCATCTTAAAACCCACTGATAGATTAGCACAGGCCCCAGGCTCACTATGATATTGGGAAGGCTCTGACACTCAATTAAACACCAAGAATATCCTGAGCACCACTGTGATGCTAGGAATGGTACTGAGCTCCACAGAGACACTGGAAAAACAAACAAAAAATCCTTAAAGGCCCTGAACCCAGTGTTTTCTTTGGGAAGGTTAATTGTCACTCTGATGCTGGAAGAAGTTCTGAACATTGACTGACACTCTGAGAATAGCACTGAGCATATGGAGAAACTCTATAAAACCAAGAAAAAAGGAGACACTCTGGAGGCTCTGAAGTCCAGGGAGGTCTAGAAATGGCAATGAGACCTGTTAAGACCCCTGGAAAGAACCTGAACACAAGGTGATCATGGGAATGGTGCTCATCTGCACTTACACCCTGTGAAGGTCAGGGCCACCACAAAGACTCCTAGGAAGACTGTGAATACATCTGTCAACCTAAGGAAGGCCTTTAGCATTCTTAAGACTCTGAAGAAACTTTGAACACCACTGAGCAAATAGTGATTAAGTTAAAACACTGAGACATTTATTGAGGCCGTCAGCCTCTTTTAAGCACTCTTTCAAGCACTTTTTAAGCACAATAATCTGAGCACAAGGAAGAACATGTGAAAGTTTCTAAACATGACTAAAATACTGAGGAAGGCCTTGAGCCCTCCTTGGCCTGTCTGATATCACAAAGAAGGCTCTGAGTGTCATGAAGACTCTGAGGTAGGGCCTGATCATCAGTGAAACCTGGGAAGACTATATTTCACTGAGTGCCTGGAAAGGCAATGATATCAACAACACTCTGGAAGAGGCCCTGGGCAGCACTGGGACCCTGGGAATGGCAATGAACTACACTGAGGGCCTAGGAAAAGGGATAAGATTTCCTGACACTGGCTGGTATCCTGAACCCAGTGTATCTTTGGGGAAATATCTAAGCCAAGGTGAGACCCTGGGAATAGCAGAGTAACATGACTGAGACACTGCAAAATACTCTGAGAAAAAGTGAGAGCCTGGTAATGGCCATAGTTCCACTGATAACTTGCACAATGCTTTTGGCTCTGTAAAATTTGGGGAACATTCTGAGCCACATGGATATTCTGGGAATATCCAAGAGATGAGTAAAAGCCTGAGAAAGGGAAGGAGAAAACTAAGACACTGGAAATAATGCCTGAGGAAGGGAAGAAAAACACTAAGACACCAGAAATTCTCACCTGAACATGATGATGTGAATAGAGGAGACCATAAAACTATTTGAGATTCTGAGCAAGTCCAAAATCAAATTCCATTGAATGAGTATGAAAGGCCATGAATCTCATACTGACCTGGAGAACCCCTAAATTCCAGTAACACACTGGGAAAATCCCTGAATCTCATTTAGACACCAGTGAATGGCTGAATTCTGAGACACTTTTTAAGGCCTTTAAATCACACATTGTTAAAAGCATGTGAACTCCCCTGAAATACAATGGACAGGCTGAGAAAATGCCTGTTTATTGAGGAACAGCTCTGCATATTTATAGAGCTGGGGGTGGTTTGACAGTTATGACAGTTTAATGGTTGAAGGGTTTGACAGTTAGCATGGGGTACTTTTGATTGGTGGGTAAGGATCATGTGAGTCAGCAGGGCTAGTCTGATTGGTGTGTAAGGATCATGTGAGCCAGTAGGGCTAGTCTGATTGGTGGGTAAGGATCATGAGATCCTAGAGATGATTATAAGAATGACTGATATACTGTGAAAGGCATGGAGGCCCAGTAAAGAACAGAAGAGAGCCATGAGCTTCTCTGTTGAGTGTGAAAAGCACTGAGACAAAAGGTCCTATATCCTGGGAAAGGTCCACAAACCCACTTAGACCCTAGTGGAAACAACAAACCCCACTGAGAAGCTATTTCAGGGCTTTAGGGCATACAGAAGATCTTAGGGAAAACCTAATAACCAATCATATCTGAGAACTCAAAACAAACAAAAAGCCCCTGGAAAATTCTCTGAACCTAGTAAGTCATTGAAGAAAGCACTGAGTCAGAGTTAAACCTTGAAGAAAGTCTTGAAATATGGGGTGGCCCCAATGCCACTGACACAGGAAGTCGGGGGGGGGGGTACTGAGCACAACTGTAATAATAGAAATATCTCTGTTAAAATAACAAACTAGGCACAGCACTATTTTCCTTGGAGACACTATTGAAAGCCATTATATTCCCAGAATACTGGGGAAGAGTCTAAGGACCACTATATATTGTGCACAGTTTGTAAACCCACTGAAAAATTAGTGTAGGCTCTAGCCCTCACTCTGACACTTAGAAATGCCCTAACACAATTAATCAAACTCTTGGGAAGAGCTTAGCACCACTGTGATGTTGGAAATGGCACTTAGCTTCACAGAGACCTTGGATAATGCTCTGAGTTTTATAGAGAAACCTGAATGGCCCTAAACCCAGTGTTTCCTTTGAGAACCTCCAGAGCCTCATGCTGAGGGTGGAAGAAGCACTGAACATCACTGAGACTCTGAGAATAGCACTGAGCCTCATGGAAACTTGTAAAGAGACAAAATAGAAAAGGAGACTCTGGGGATGGATCTGAAACTCAATGAGACCTGGAAAGGATGATGAGACCTATTGAAACCCTCAGAAGAACTGTGAGCACATGGTGATCTTGGGAATGTGGTTGAGATGCATTGAGAGCCTGGGAGTGCAATGAGGCCATTATGTTTCTTGAGAAGGTTGTAAATACATCTGTTAACCTAAGGATGGCCCCTAGCCTTTCAAAGACTTTGAAGAAGATTTTAAATTCCATTGAGACAACAATGAATAAACTTGACAACTCTATGAAACTTGTTGACACCATAGACTTTAAACACTGAGCAATAATCTGAGCACCACAAAGTCCATGTGGATCTTTCTAAACAAGATTGAAATTCTGGGAAACATCTTGAGACTCTAGGGTAGGCTTGTGTCCCATTGGCACTGGGGAAGACCCTGAGGCCCTCTGATACCCTGAAAATGGCCCACAATATTACAAAGACCCTGGAGAAGGCCCTTAGCATCACTGTAATCTGTGAAGACTATAGTTTCAATGAGAACTTGGAAAGAAAATGACACCACTTAGACTCTGGTGAAGAGCCTGTGCACCACTGTGACCCTGAGGAATGCCCTGAGACTCAGTAAGATTCTGGACTGGCCCTGAGCAACACTGTGGCCCTGGGAATGTCACTGAACTCCACTGAGAACCTGGGAAAGTGCTGAGATTTTCTGAGACCCTGGCAGAGACTCTGAGCCCGGTGTCCTTGAGGAACTACCTAATTCCAGCTGACACTCTGGGAATAGCACTTCATATTACTGAGATACTGCAAAAGGCCCTGAGAATCACTGAGAGTCTGGTTATTACCATGAGATCCTCAGATGCCCTAAGCAGGGCTTTTAGCTCTTTGAAAACTCTGAGGCTGGAAGAAGCAGTGAACATCACCGAGACTCTGAGAATAGTACTGAGCCTCATGGAGAACCTGTAAAACACAAATGAGAACACCCTGAAACACAATGAGATGCTGGGATTGTTTATGATCACTCCTGAATGCCCAAGGGAAGGAAAAAGAACACTAAGACTCTGAGAAAAACACCCTGAGCATGATGGTGAGACTGGAGGAGACCATAAAACACAGTGATACCTGGGCAAGGTGCCACACTCCATTGAACAATATGAAATGTTGTGGGCCTCTTTAGACCTGCAAAATCTTTGAATTCCAGTGACACACTGGGGAAAGTCATGAATCCAAATTAGATCCAGTTAAGACCCTAAATGCCAAAAAACACATTTGGAGGCCTTTGAATCATGCTAATGGAAAGCTATGAACATTGCTGAAATACTGTGGATAGCTCTGAGTCACACCATTCTTCAAATGGCACTGAGTACTATGGATATGCTGTGGAAGGCACTGAGGACAACTAATGAACATGCAAAAGCCATGAGCTTCATTGTTTATCTCAACAAGCTCTGAGACACAGGGAGACCCTGGGAAAGTTCGACAACCCTTGTTATAGTTTTGATGTGAATTGTACTCCAAATCTTCACATATGAGACTATGCTAGAAAGTTCAAAAGAGAAATTTTTGTGTCTTAAGACCCTTAACATAATCAGTGATTCAGACCTCTGAATTGGATTAACTAGTGGTCACTGAAGGTCATTAAGGTGTTGCTGGAGGAGTTAGGAATTTTGGGGTATGGCTTATTTCTGAACCCTCTTGAATGGAGGGTTATCTTCTGCTTTATGTTGGTCAGGTGAGTTTCTTTCTTCTGCCACACTCTTTCACCATGATGTCCTTCCTTGCCTCAAGCCCTGAGATATGGAGCCAGCCTTCTATGAACCAAGACCTCTGAAACTATGAGCCCTCAAATAAACTTTTCCTCCCCTACAACTGTTCTGGTAGGGTTATTTTAGTCAAAGTAGTGAAAAAGCTGAATAAAACAGATATTGATACCAAAAAGTGGGGTGATTTTGGTGACTAAGTGACCACATATTTAATAAGAATGTTGAGTTTTTTGGGAGAATTTTGAGATGTGTAGCAATGCTAGATGAAAATGCTTTAGATTGTTGTAAGCAGAGATTGATGGCTGATTCTGATTGGAGCTAAGAAGACCAGAATGGCAATAGGACAATTGTCAGTGAAGATCAGGCTCAAGAAGGTTCAGAAATAAAGGGTTCTATTGGAATTTGAATTAGGGGTTATGTTCCGGCTGAGGTGTCTGCATTTTGCCTAGGTTCTGAGACATTCAGTGGGGCTGATTTTAGAAGGGACGTCAGTTTATTTTTTTCTCTCTCTTAGTTGGAGATGGACACAGTACCTTTACTTTTATTTATTTATTTGTTATGTGGTGCTGAGGATCAAACCAAGTGCCTCACACATGCTAGGTGAGCATTCAACCACTGAGCCACAATCCTTGCCCCAGAAGTGATTGGCTTCTTTATGTGGTGGAGGAAATCTCTAGGTGGCATAGCATTCAGGCAGTGGCATAGATACAGCTGGCACCTTTTAACCAAATTTATTGTAATATTCAGAAACAGAACACAGAGCATAAGATTTGAAAAAAGTGAACTTGACAGGCCACAGAATTAAGGTTAATGAAGTTTCAGTTGTTAAAGTCATTACTACCATACAAATATGCTAAAGATTTGACCAGAGACAATAAGAAAGATGGCTTGAAGGCATCTCAAAATATGGCAAGACTGCACCTATCTCAAGTTCCTGGGAGTAAAGGTGAGAATTTTCTTAAGAAGAGACCAGTGAGGCATCTTTCTTACACAATGGAGCCTAGAAAGTTTAGGAAATCATGGTGGAAGAGTGTGGCAGAGTGAAGCAGCTCAAGGATTAACAAGGAGGAGAGGGAACTCCACTCAGAAGATATAAAACATATACCCCAAAGCCTTGCCCCCAATGTCTCACCTCTTCCAGTCACACCCTACAAGCCTTCAATTACCACTCAGTTAATCCCTGACAGGGAATTAATTAAAAAACAGGCTCAGCTGCTCAAACACTAAGAGGCTGCAGCAGCCAGGATCCTGGAGGCTTGGCTCAACCTGGTGGCAGACCTTGGTGCCAATCATGTGGTTCTGGTTCGGTATAAATGTAGGATACTGGAGTGAGGAACTTATGAATGGTTCCACCAAGATTTCAAAAGAAGGCCTAGGAAGCCAGACAAAGTAAAACAGGATTAGAGTCCCTGCAGGCACCTGAGAAGTCAAAGTCTGGAGATGTGAGGAGAAAACTGAAGTTCCAATGGAGACACCTTCCCCTCCCCCATTAAGAAATGTCAGTAACATGAGACATTGTTCTTGGAAAGCTGCAGGAATTGAGCAGAGACCAGTCAACAAAATGGCCCCTTGGGTTACAAGCAACAAGGCAATAGGGGTAAAGATACACAAGACCTTTGGAGAGAACATCATGTGTTCCAGATGCTGACACATAATTCTAGGACCTGTTTGACCTGCTGGATTTTAGTCTTGCTTTGGTCCTATGCCTTTTTTCTATGCACCAAATTTTGTGAATAAAAATGCTTACTCTGTACCCATTATATATTGGGTAATTGCAAATTGCTTTTAATTTTAGAGAAATTCCCAATGAAAGATTGCATTGTACCTCACAGAAGACTTTGGACTTGAACTTTGAGCAATCTTGGAACAGTTGAGACTAGGGAGACTCTTGAGAATGGACAAAATGTACTTTGCATTGTGAGATGATTGTGAGCTTCTGGAGCCAGGTGTGGAATGTTATGGTTAGGATGTAGGCTATCCTTCAAAAGATCATGTGTGAGACAATGCAAGAAGGCTCAGAGGAGAAATGATTGTGTCCTAAGTGCCTAGTAAATACATTCCCTGATAGGGATTATCTGAGTGGTAACTGAAGGCTGGTAGGATGTGACTGAAAAAGGTGAGACATTGGGGGCATGGCTTTGGGGTATATATTTTATATCTTGTGAGTGGAGTTTCCTCTCCTCCCTATTCATCATGTGAGCTGCTTCACTCTGCCACACTCTTCCACCATGATTTCCTGCTTCACCTCAAGCCCTGAGAAATGGAGCCAGTCTTCTATGCACTTAGACCTCTCAAACTGTGAGACCTCAAATAAACTTTTCCTTCTCCACAGTTATTCTATTTAAGTTCTTACAATAAACCAGCAAAAACCCTGACTAAAACCACCCCACTTAGACCCTAGAGAAGGCCTCAAACCCCACTGAAAGCTGTTGGAAAACTTTAGCCTCCACTGAAGCTCTAGGGGGAAAGAAAACAAACCTGAATGATTCCCTGAGCCCCTGTAAGCCATTGGGGTAAGCACTGAGCCACACTGAGGCCCTAGAGAAAGCCTTGTGCTTATACTAAGAAACATGTGGTGACCCTGAGATCCACTGACACTGCAAAAGGCCCTGACCACCACAATGATGATGGAAATCTCCCTGAGTTTCAATGACACACTGGGCAAAAAATTATTCCCCACTGAGACACTGGTGAAGGCCATTCTTTACCCAGGATACTGTGGAAGAATCTAAGTACCACTAGAGAGTGTGCAGAGTTCTTTAAGCTACTGAATCAGTAGGGTAGGCCCTAGGCTTCACTAAGACTCTTGAGAAGGCCCTGACACACAGTCAAACTCTGGGGAAGATGCTGAGCACCACTGTGATGCCAGGAATGAAACTTAGCTCCACCGAGGCCCTGGGCAAGGCCCTGGGATTTATTGAAAAAGCCCAAAGATCCTGAACCCAGTGATTCTTTTGGGAATATTCAGATTCTTGCTCTGAGGGTGGAAGAAGCGCTGGGCTAAACTGCCACTCTGAGAATAGCACTGAGCCTCATGGAGAACATGTAAAAGGTCCTAAAGACAAAGAAGACTCTGAGGATGGCTCTGAAATTCCATGGGCCCCAGGAAAAATCAATAAGACCTATTGAAACCCTGTGAAGTCCCAGAGTGTAGTGGTGCCCCCTCCTCCACCAATGAATCTTAATTAAACTTCTCCAGGTACCTTCAACATATGTGTTCTTATTAAGAGAATATCAGAAAAAATTCCTGCAAAAAAAGCCCAAGTGTAATTAGACTTCCTATTTCTGATTACTATGTCTTGTAGAAGCTAAGTTTGGCAACAGACTTTATGATGTTACTTCTGCTTCTGTGGTAAACCATATAACCAACCTCTGACTAATCTAAAACCAAAAGTAAAAAAAAAAAAGTAAAACAAAAGCACTCTATGAATTCAAACAAAAAAGAAACTTTTAGGTAGACTCCACCAAAAGTGAAAATCTAAGTCCCTCCTCCCAGTGAGTATAAAGTTCAAAGAATTTCTAGACTCATGGTTCAGAGGAGGAAATTTTAGGATATAGCCACACTCTGAACCAGCTGTAGCCAATAAACCTGCTTTATGCTAATTCTGCAGGTGTTCAGCCTCATCTGTCCTGCAACATTTGGCAATCAAAATGGGATGGTAATGGTGAAGTTGCCTCTCTTATCTCTGGAGTCTGGCTTCTTGAGATGTTGGAGGACATTGTTTCCCCTTAGCATACCACAGAGGCAGCTCTTTGGCTGAAGGAGGAACAACTCACCTGATATTTCAGAACTTCCACCCTGAAGCTCAACAGAACCCATGAGGTACAGGAACCAGAAGTAGGAAATGAGAAGCATCACCCGACCAAAAAGGTAGGTCCTGGTCCCTCAGTGGTAGCCAATCTGACCTCCCCCAAGAGGACTAAGTAGGGGGGACAGAGGATTGTTCAACATCTGATAGTCCTGAATAACCTCCAAAAGGAGATGAAGCAAAAAGGATTCAAGGAGTCACCTAATTAGTCTCTGCTTGGGGTCAGCAAGCATAAGAAATCTGTGACTCCCTTTTTGTTTGTGTAATTTGGGGGTTTTGAAATTTTGCTCTGACCATTGTTATAGCAAGATTGCAATAAATCACTGGGTGTATCTTAAGCAGGAGGTGAAACATTTATTCACCACCTGGCACTCCAGATTTATCAGCTGATGGGCTAAGGGGAAGACTGCAAGTTTACCCCCCAGAAATTCACTCAGCAAAATTGTGTTCTCTCTGTGAATTAGAATGGCCAAGCTTTGGAGTGGTCTGACCACCAGAAGGATCTTTAATTGAAAGTATCATTGCTGAGGTCTCTTTAATAGTTGCTGAAACCCCTGGACACCCTGCTCACAAGAGATAATCTAGAAACACCCCAGGGGTTGAGCCTGTCTAGGTGGACAATCAAAATTGAGTTTAGCTCAGATTGTAGCATCCTCTAAGACCCAAAAAAGGCAACTAAGCAGAGAAAACGTGACAAAGAAAAGACAGAAAAAGAATCAGTTTTATCCAGTGAACCAGAAGAAAACCCACCACCTTATGTCCAATCTATACAACATTTTCAAGACCACTGAAACAATGGGCAGTCACCTCAGCCTCCAAATCCCCAGAAACAGCTGATTGAGGCTCTTCAAAACCAGTTACTCCTTCCCCTATGAGGTCCTCAAGACCAGAGACTTCGCAAGGGCCAAAGATTCCTCCTCCAACAAGATCAAGATGGAACCCCATCCTAAGACCAGAGCCACAACCCAGCTGAGAACTCTCCAAATGCCCCTGTTGAGACTTGAGGACCTGCCTATGTTGACCAGAAAGAAATTATCTGAGGGGTCCAATACATTTTCAAGTATCAGGCTTTTGCCTCCAAAGATCTCTGAAATTGGAAAAATCATACTACCTCCTACACACAGAAATCTCAGACCATGATTCATATGATACAATCTATTATCCAGACCCACTAACCTACCTGCTTGTTAAGGTTTGGAAGTGAGGTATCCCCCAAAAGCTCACATGTTAGATAATGCAAGAAGGTTCAGAGGAGAAATAATTGGGTTTTAAGAGCCTTGACATAATTAATTATTTAATCCCCTAATATGAATAACTGAGTTATAACTAAAGTGGTAGGATGTGGCTGGAGAAGGTAGAAATTGAGGTGGCTTTAGATATATATTTGTATCAGGAAAGTGGAGTCAGTCTCTCTCTCTCTCTCTCTCTCTCTCTCTCTCTCTCTCTCTCTCTCCTTCTGGATGAACATGTGAGCTGTTTTCCTCTACCACATTCTTCCCCATGACATCCTGCCTCAACTGGAGCCCCAAGCAACAGAGTCACCTTCTATGGACTAAGACATCTGAAACTGTGAGCCTTCAAATAAACCTTTTCTCCCTTAAAATTGTTTGGGTCAGATCCTTTAGTCAAGCAGCAAAATACTTGACTAAAACACTGGGGGAACTGCTGCCAGCTATGTCTTACTCTATCAATACAAAGGAGAGCAAATGGGTGATTTGAGCACTTTAAAATGGCTAGAAGAACATGCCCCAGATGCACAAGGCAACATCCAAGCCCATGCCCAGGCCCAGTTTCCCAACATAGTCTCAGGGTGGGAGCCTAGCAAAGATGAAGACCTTCAAAAGAAAAAAGAGATATCAAAGGAACTCCTCACAGGAGGCTAAAAGAAGGAGAAGATGAGCCCTAAACATGAACAAGATATCAAAAGTATTCCAAAATCCTGATGAAAGCCCCAGCCAGTTCTATGAACAACTTTGTGAAGCTTCTGACTCATCACTCCCTTTGATCCAGAGGCACCAGACAACCAGCAGGTGGTCAATGCAAGCTTTGTGGGACAGGCACAGAGTAACAGTCACCCAAATTACAAAACACTAGAGGGTTTTGCTAGGAAGAATGCCAGTGAGCTGTTTGAAGTGGCCACCACAGTGTTTGTCAATTAAGACCAAGAGACCCAGCAAGAAGCAGACTAAAAGATGAAGAAGATATTTCTCCTTGCAGCTACCCTTACTACAGACTCAGAAGTCACCCAAAGGGATTCCCACCAGGACAAAGCCAAAACAAATATTAGAATAAGAACCAGATGCAGGGCTGAAGGATGGTCTGGACCAACCTCCTCACCCAGAGACTAGGCTGAGACTAAATCAATTCACCCACTGCCATCTAGAGGGACACTGGAAAAATGAATGCCCCACACTGAAGAAAGCCAACTGGGTTCTTACTACTCCCTACCAGGATAAGAGAAGCCAAGTCATTCAAGGTTGATAGCAGTCCTAAGAATGTGTCTCCCATGATGCTCAATGCCACAGATACTACTATAATCCCATGAAAAATTTTTTGTGGAACTGGAAGCCATGGAAAATTATGATGAGGATGAAGACTGACTGGGCTCCATCATTTTGGGCCCCCAGAAACCTATGCTTCAAATGCTTATAGGGGACAAACCTATGGACTGTATGGTGGATGCTGGGGTTCACCATTTGGTTGTGACCCAACCTGTGGGCCAGCTTTCAAAGAAGGAGACCACAATTGTAGGGACCCCAGGAAGCAAAACAGATCATCCTTTCCTGTTACAACAGCATTGAAATTCAGCAGGTTATAAAGTAGACAACAAATTTCTATACATGCCAGATTGCCCAGTTCAATTGATAGGTTGAGACCTGGTAGGAAAGCTCCAAGCCCAGACAACTGTTGATGCAAAAGGCCAGTCACTGGTATCATTGAGAAAACCTGAAGCAAATATTTTAACCCTCACAATTCCCTGGTAAGAGGAATGGCACCTCTTCAGCCTAGTAGAAACATCACAACAGGAACCACAAATCCCTTTCCAACTATAAGGAATATGGACAGAGGCCAACCCACCTGGGCTAGCACAAAACTTTCTCCCAGTGGTGATGAAATTTGAACATGAAGCCTTATGGGTTACCTAAGACAACATCACATTCCTTATAAGGCAAAACTTGGAATTCAAAAACATTTGAACACACTTTCACAATGTGGAATTGTCAGAACTCACCCATCACCATGAACTACACCTCTTTTGCCTGTCCAGAACCAGGAACTGATGATTACTGGCCAGCCCTAGATTTACATGCAGAAAATCAAGCCACAGTCACCTTACATCCTGTGGTCCCCAATCCACATAATCTCCTAAGTCTGCCCCCAGCTGAGGCAGGCTATTTCTCATGTCTGGACCTTAAAGATGCCTTCTTCTGCACGCAACTTGTACCACAGACTCAGCCACCCTTTGCCTTCCAATAAGGAGAATCCAATGGGAACAAAGTCCAATTGACCTGGACTAGGTTACCACAAGCTTTCAAAAAGTCACCAACCATCTTTGGGATGGTGCTGGATTCTGACTTAAAAGCCTTTCCTGAAAAACAATGTGGATGCACATTGTTCCAATATGTAGATGATCCATAGCTGGCTGGAGCAACTAGAGAAGACAGCAAAAGAGGAACACAGCTGCTTCTTACTCTCCTATGTAAGGCTGGTTACAAAGTTTCAAAAAAGAAAGCCCAGATCTGTCAAGAAAATTAAAGAACCTTGGTTTCTGTATGACTCAAAATCAGTGGCAACTGGGCTACAAGAGGAACAGGTTACCTGCTCAATTCCAGTTCCTTCAACCTGCTGTCAAATCAGAGATCTTTTGTGCCACTTAATTCTGCTGTGTATAGATACCCAAGTATTCAGTTATGAAAAACTCCTCTATGAAGGCCCCAAAAGGGGGAGAACAGGATCTGCTCTTTGGAGGGACCAACAAAACAAGAGGACTTTGAGGACACTAAAGAAGCACTCACCAATGCACCTGGACTAGGACTCCCTGACCTCACAAAGCCTTTCTTCCTGTGTGTCCATGAATGGTATAAAATAGCTGTAGGAGGCCTGACTCAAATGCTGGGAACATGGAACATCCAGTAGCCTATCTATCTAATCAGCTGGACTCCGTATGTACCCAAGGCTGGCCACCTTGCTTATGGGCCCTTGCAGCCATGGCCCTTCTGTTGTTGGAAGCTAATAAACTGGCTATAAAACAAAGTATTACAAAGTATTAGGTGTTTATGTTCTTCATTAATTTTGACATTATTAGATTATAAAGGATGATGTTGGCTGAATAACAAAAGAATGATCAGTTACCATTGGGCAGGAAAGCAAACCTTTTTCTTAAGATGGCAGCTGATGCTTAAGATGGTCATCCAGATGCTAAGCAAAAACCTTCCACTGGGTAAGAGAGTCTTTATGTAGTAATGTTGTAATACATCTAAATAAGAGAAAGAGCGAGAGAGAGAGAGAGAATGAATGAATATAATTAAGTGATAAAATATCTATATAAATGAAG
The DNA here is from genome assembly GCF_048772815.1 of Callospermophilus lateralis. Lineage (NCBI taxonomy): Eukaryota > Metazoa > Chordata > Mammalia > Rodentia > Sciuridae > Callospermophilus > Callospermophilus lateralis. Next base: position 210,043,548 of record NC_135306.1, read on the forward strand.
GGTAAATTTTAAAGGGTTTGTGTGCAGTTAAGTCAGTTATACATAAGTAACACAATCAGTTAAATCTACTCAAGGTTTTTCAATAAAGTCAATTATCAATGTACTGATATAAATCAAAGTTTACTACATATGTTGAAATGACAAGGATTTCTTCAAATATTAATTTACTCTTAACATTGAGTCTGTTAAGTTTTACTGTCTAGAGTAGTTAGTGATAAAAATCAGGGTTTATATTGTTATTTTAGAGTATTGTACTAAATTACAGAGTCTAGATTTTTCTTGAAAAGCTAAACTTTATTAATATGTAAACATCAATGTAATTATGGCACTGTTATACGTCTTTGTATATTAAATGTGATCATATATTTCAGGTATAGAAGACTTTAAAGTGAAATTTTTATTTTATTTTTTATATGTTTATTTTATTTATATGTGGTGCTGAGTTGAACCCAGGGCTTCCATCACACATGCTGGGTGTGTGCTCTTCTGCTCAGCCACAACCCTGACAGAAAAAGTTTTGAAAGAACATTTTATCAAGCTAGTGGTCTCCAAACTAAAGTTACTCTAATGGTAATTTTAGACTTATAAGGATAACAAATTTATTTATATCATTTAATGTTCTGTAACTGAATCTAAACCTTATGTTACTTGTTACACTGGGATAAAAATGTAAATGTATTTCTAAAAGATAATGAGGGACTGATCTACTTAAAGATTAATCTTGTAAAACACATAAATGTTTTGCCACTTTTTTCCAAAAAAGGAGGTTAAACCTCTCTTAGCCTTTCTTTAATTCTTGTTTCAGATAATGTCATATTGTGTTAAATAACACAATCAGGCCAGATTCATCACACTTCAAATTTTATTCAAAAGATCGATATTTTATTTTAAAGATTACTGTGATCTCAAACATAGGATATAATGTATAACTCAGCTAAGGTTTAAGATTATGTACAAATTAATTTTTTTACTCTTGTTAATTTCAAGAGTTTTTAAACTTGTTAATTTTATTTTTAAATTTTTCTTTTTAACTTTAACTGCTATATGTTACTGCTTTACAAAAGTACAATTTCAAATATAACAACCTAAATTTATTTGAAATATAAGGCCATCATCTATAGAGAGATAGTATATAATGCTAACTTCCAGTACTAATAGAGGCCTCAATTAAATAAAAGGGGTAAAGATGACTGTAAAGTTATAAACATTAAAGTTAAAGCCCAGTACTCTTAATTTAAGACTGGATTGCTGAATATTTAAGATCAAGGCTTAAAGACTAAGGTTAAAAAGGTTGGGTGGGGGTCAAGAAACCCAATATTTAGCTCTTGCCCTCTGAGTCAGCTTGAACCCAGGGAACAAGGGAACTTCTCTAAGAGCTTTGCAACTCTGGATCACATGACCTACAATCAGGGGGATTACTGGGACCTTAAAAAAAGCAATCCAAACAGTATACATACTGTGAAAAAGGAGAGTCATTGAAAGAGAGAGATATTTTTGGTGTTTCCAAGGGAAGCCACATGTTCAGTGAGTCCTTGACTTATCTAGGTGGATGGCATTAGCAGAGCTAAACAGCTGCTCATTAGTTACCCAACAGAGACCCCAAGAGAACTCAATTGACTCTTAATGATAGATAAGAACAAGTTCACTTTGACCAGCTTGATCTTGAATACCTAACAAATACACTTAAAATGAAAACACAGATCATTCCAATAAAAAGATATTTTACAAAAATCAGGTGGCATTAAGTAGCTTAACTAAATGTTGTGTTTACATTCTTGATAACTCTGACCTGGTTAAAGATTTACTTTCCCAAATTTAGCTTTGTCCTCTCTGTCCTTTTAGGCCTTATTATGAGGACAACTTCTCAGCTCTGACACCAGCTCATGAGAGATTATTGATTTCTATCATCTTCATGATATTCATTGACATGTTCCAGATGATGAAACATTTATTTTGTATTAATCTCATTTCAGCACTCATGTCTTTATGTTTCTTTCATAGATACACCTATGTCCTGTGGAGTTACACAACTAAACATGCAAGGTCACTCCAGGTGAAATGGGCTGCACAAAATAACCACACAGAGGCAGAGAAATACCTTTTTCTTTGGATTCTAAGATGGCTCCTGCAATCTTGGCATCTGTGGAAAGAGAGAGAGGAGCACTTCCTGAACCTTTTCATTGGGAAGAAGCCATTTAAATTAGGCAAGGGGTAGGATTACAAGGAAACAGGTTAGTGTAACTCAACTGGTGCCCATGTGGGCAGCTGAACCTAAGGTCACTCATGTGAATTTCCAGGGACACCAAAGAAAACACAGACACACACTTTACCTTTAATCAAGTTTCAGGATGGTTTCTCTGCTATCTGCCTCAGGCTCCCCAAATGGGAGAGCAAGTGAAAGTCAAGAGAGGCTGGTGAGAGAGAATGGGCATATTCAGGAGTGGGCTTTATTGGGGGACCCTCATTCTTAGAAAGTTTCATCAAAAAAAGTTTAGAGGTGGCAGAGTTACAAAGGACATGCGAGTGTAATTCAACCCAAAAGGCCATGGGGTGACATGCCTATGTCTTAAGACATGCCCTCAAACTTCCAGGACCAGGACAATGTCCAGGTCACTATGATATGTAGTGCTAGTCAAAGCATCCCCCCTCCAGGATGGAAGGAGCAGATCATTCAGAGTGGCTCCCCACACTCAACTCTTCTGGGTTCCACCTACTCCTAGGGCTACTCCCAGGACCACACCTTATTATCCAACTATGAGAAAAGATGGAGCACCAGTCATGGCACTGCTGCACCAGACTACAGCAATGTTTCAGACCCCCATGGTGCATCAGATGCACCATACATAAAGATGCCTAAATTTGGAGTGGCTACCCACAAATTCCCTCTTTCTTAATATTTAAGGCAATTGGGGTATTACATTTTTAGTCGCTGGATTCTTGGTTTGAGGTCATCATAATCTACTATTGAAACACAAAAGGAATTAGTAGAAAACATATCATTTCAATAATATAGTCAACTTGCAAGATCCAGGTTATTACTATTACTCTGACAAACACTCATCTGAAGATTTTTCATCTTTGCTCAATTCTATTGGGAAGCATTACATTAGCCATAGTAACACAGATGTATTTAATTGGCATGGCATTTAAGCATATCCACAAACCATAGAGCAGAAGGCTCATTTGCATTATTCAGTATATTGTCTTCTAGAGCATTTAGTTAGTTATTAAATTAGCATTTAGTTAGTTATTAACTAAGTTAGAGCACTTAGTTCCAATTCTTCCATTAGAACTTATCTGACTATGAAGGATCTTGGAAGTAATTTAAGTCAATTTTTAAGAAAATTCAAATGTTGTAAGTTTAAAACATAGCCATAAAGACTATAATTATAGAAGAAAGGAATAATATTTAATATTGTCAGTTCAAGGATCATGAGATCAGGAGCTTGGCTAGGTCTGAATAATTGACATACACCTGTTTCAAAGCCTGAATGTTAACTTCAGCATATTATACCTCTGAAATATTAGCTGGCAATAACTAGTGATACAATAATAATAGTTGTATTCTTACAGGCTACAGGATATTCATCATCCTTTTAGTTAATTCTCACATTTAATGAGTTTTTTAGGTCTATCAGTAATGTAAATATTTTGAAGGTAAAAGTCAAACATCAAAACATCCTTTTGGGTGCCAACTCACTGAGGGTTAGATTATTACCAATAAATCTCCAAGGGTTATGGCATCCTTGCATAATCAGCTTTGTCAGTTCTGGGAGACCAGTCTAAAATATATCCACTACTATTTTAGATATCTTCTGTCACACTGACAACACATTTGCACAATCTATCCACTTAGAAAAGGTGTCAACTCCCATTGTAGAATGAGTAGGAGAATAATATGTTGGTGGATATCTTATGTAAATAACTGGCCTGTATAGAAAAAAATATATATATTTTAACAATCTTTCTGACAATTGTCCAGAAAAGTAAATATAGTTTTAACTTTTAAGGACCAGCATGATTGGCTGGTTTAGGTTTCTTACATGCTGTCTTTTTCTCAAAAGATACTCCCAGACAGTCTTTTTACCATAAGATGAACATATAGGAATAATTGAACATTACAGTCAGTACAATTAAT